>NC_134710.1:310202415-310551415 GCF_043290135.1 Rhipicephalus microplus | reverse complement strand
TCTAATACTTTTTCTACGACCTTTTCTACCATAGCAGAAATGGACTGAGAAAGTGATGCATCCATAGAAAGAGGTGGACGAGCTGCTATGCCGGCATATCCCTGATTCCTGCTTTGAATTTCTGCAATTGCTTCTCTACGAGAGCATCGTCTCCTTTCAAGGATTTCAATCACCTGAAGTTCGTTCCATCTTGCAGGGCAGTTAGGATCGTCTGCAGCGTGATTTGCCTTGCACAAACAGCATGTCTTATTGTCTGATTGACACTCAGCAGTACTATGACAAGCCCCGTATATGGCCCCGCAAATGCGGCATCGAGTCTCCGATCGACAACCTTTAGTACTGTGCTCAAAGCGCCAACATTTAGCGCATTGAAGCGGACGGGGAGCCAAAGCTTCGACCTTATAGATAAGCGGCCATGCCTTGATCTCCGAAGGGCGATCTGTTGATTGTTGATATGATGATTGTGGTGACACCCAGTGAAGATGAGGACAGGGATCCAGACGGATTATGATGATTATGATAATGCATATATCAGAAAAAGCGCACAGGCAAATAACACAGGAATATTTCTTCGGGGTGTGTGACAATGGCATTTTAATTGCAGGGAAATACACTTGCAGTTGAAATGCAGTAGTATTGAATGTTGGGATTGTTGGTACGAAGAAATTTTCGGTTACAGCCCGAAAACAATGAACACAGAAACAAGATGGCACAAACCAGCGCTGACTCGAAACAGAAGTTTATATTTGAAGAACACAACAACGTGAAATGAAGACCTGAAAAAAAAAAACGTATCAACATTGTGCAGAACTGTCAAAAAGGAATATAGAGAGTTACCTAGGGTATCATTTGTAGGCGAATATGTGGAGAAAAAAATGCGCACTCTTTTTCTGTGAGACATAACGATGGCTCACTGACGCACGCTTCATACATTCGTTTAACATGTGAAGCCTCTATCACTTCCCCAGTTATCTGGGATCTCTGCTTCGACGAGACTTATGTATCGGCAAACACAGAGGAACAGCCACATGTGCTGCAGTGCGCCCTGCCGCGGTGGTCTAGTGGCTAAGGTACTCGGCTACTGACCCGCAGGTCGCGGGTTCAAATCCCGGCTGCAGCGGCTGCATTTCCGATGGAGCCGGAAGTGTGATAGGCCCGTGTGCTCAAATTTTGGTGCACGTTAAAGAACCACAGGTGGTCGAAATTTCCGGAGCCCTCCACTACGGCGTCTATCATAATAACATGGTGGTTTTGGGAAGTTAAACCCCACTAATCAATCAATCAATCAATCAATCAATCAATCAATCAATCAATCAATCATGTGCTGCAGTGTGATGCAAGATGCAAAGCATTTGAATTCCTGAGCGAATTCCTGTCCTCTAATAAATGCACGTTAATGCGACGGCCACTCTGCCCAACACATGATTGCCACATGTAAGAGCGATCTGCTAAACGGTACCACGCTTGCAGAGCACAAACGTGGAAACATCAACACTTACAAAGTCACTCGTTTCCTTGTCAGTTTAGTCTATTTTACTCTGAACCATTAAACAAGTTGTACTGCTGTTTACTTACATGCGACCATAAAAAAATATTAGAGGGGTGAATGGCAATACTACCGATAAATATATCTTTTTTATATCCTAATAAGCTTACAGTTTTCTCACATATCTTTTAAGATAAATGTTACATTAAACAGTACGATAAATTACCTATGTCTATGAGAGAAGAATATATATGTATATCAATGTGTCTTGGCTTTTCTTACTTCTTACTTTGATTGAGGAAGAGCTATTCTTATCTTTGATCGTTTACTCTAATTTATAGGAGACGTCTTATTGCTAATGAGCAACGTAAGATCTACACAGTGTAAATACTCTGCGCATATTGAGCAGCGTCAAGAAAAAGAACCTTACAGAAAAAGCTGCAAACATTTCATGTTTTGTAGTAACCGAAAGCGCTACGAAGTGCGTGTGCCCCTGCAAAGAAGTTTCACAGGAAAAGACGTGTGTACAAAAGTGCCCGTCAAACCTCATCAACCAAAGCTCACAGGTACGCAGACAGAGTCATAGATATTTGGTAACTTGAGTGATTAAGGAGACCAAGGCTAATTGTGTTTAAACAAATTTTTAAAATTCTCTCCCATGAAGTCTCTCATAGGACATAAACGTCACTCTCGAACCCATAAATTTCATGGGTATTGAGCAAACTTTCTCTGATTATGAAATATTTACGCCCACATTACACATACGAAGTCATTTTAGCATATACTCAAGCTTTGGGCTGCATTAAATGTTTTAGGGTCGTCTTTTTTCAGTTAGGCGACGGTTTAGCAGGAAATTCAACAGATGACGCTAGTTGTTGATGTCAAGAATTCTCGGACTTGAATGGCGAGCACGGTAAATCTACAAGCTAGGGTGGCAATTCGGGCTTCTTGATATAACACACTTGTCGCAGTAACTTTCAGAACCTCGAGACAACTCCGAAGAGCCTCTCGCTCTAAGAAAACGAGATATCATTTTTGTATGATGGCTCCCCATAGTAAAACACAGCCAAATTCCAGAATCCGGCGAACGCACATACGGTAAAGAATAAATAGAATGTTCCTTCGTAAGCCACTGGCGTGTCGACCAAGTTTGCCTTTGATTGCCTTATATTTATTATGTTTTATTTATTTTCACCTAAGGTAGTGTTTCGTCCTAACGTAATATGTAACAAAGTCGTTTTGGGTAATCATTTCTTGGCGGTATAGAAGGGCAATACTATGTGCAAATTTCAAAAGAAAAACAAGCCTTAAAATTTTGCTAACATTTGGGATCATATGAATACGTTAAGATCATGAATATTATACTAATATGTGGGGATTAGTGTTCCAAAAGCACGATATGATTATGAGAGACGCCATAGTGGAGGGCTCCGGAAATTTCGACCACCTAGGGTTCTTTACCATGCACCCAAATGAAAACCATAATGCTAATTATCGAAAATATGATTGTGGTGTTGCGTGCGAAGAGTGAATATCAAAAGCAGCAGCGAGGTACACAATGTCATCAGCAGATATGTACAGTTAGACGTCATTTTGTAGCAGAACTGAGCTCAATAAAATAATAAATAAAACGCGATAGAGGATCAAACTTCCGAACTGCACAGAACAAATGATATATTTGCGAAGATAAACTTCATCAGTAACAATATGATTTTCTATCCTTTAGAAACTCATACACCCAATAATGATATATCGAGGTAAGTTCAAGATTTTTAAGGAATTCAGGAGGATGGCATGTTCCACACTGTCATACGTCTTAGCCTAGTGAAGAGGTAAAGATGTATCAGCCAGCTAGGACTACTGCTTCCCAGGAGCTCGTCATCGTCGTTTATGTTTGTTCAATCCATAAGTTATTTTAGCACTGTAGTGTGTCATATGTATGCACCAAATAGCTATCTCGCCACACTAAAAGGACAGCAAACCGTCAGCTGAAAATGGATGGAGACCAAAGCGAAGCCCTTAATAAATGTCGCAAGCCGGCGCCAGGGGGAGGGGTGGGGGCTCTGACTATCATGAAGCCATCAAGAACAGGCCCTATAAAAGTCACGCACATGCGCTAGAGAGCATGATCCATCAACATTTTATAGATAGATAGATAAATAGATAGATAGATAGATAGATAGATAGATAGATAGATAGATAGATAGATAGATAGATAGATAGATAGATAGATAGAAAATCCGGCATATCTCACGTACTTGGAAACGGACGGTATGCGAAGCATGCGGAGGGAAGGGGACCGTATTGCAATTTCTTTTATTGAACGACACGTCAGGAAATGACGCTAGATATATGTATAAATGTTGGACGCACAGGCATATGTTGAAGAGTTCCAGATGTTTATATAACCAGTTGTTTGCACTTGCGCAACGATGCCAACTAGAACATGCGTAATAGCAATACTAGAAGCTGATATCAAGCGCCTATACTCGCGATAATGCTGGCCCTGGACACTGCTACGTAAATCAAGTTCAGCGCATGGCAATCACCACAGTTGTCGTTACCCTGACATGACAGCTATATCAAATGAGTTATATGTAATGTTTATTAAAGTGGGTAGCCAGCACTGGAACAATTACTGACGTTTCACAAAGATTAGCGTGTATTTTAAAAGTAGTTCCAACACCAGGCGTAGCTCTGTGGTAAAATTTTTCATTGCCACGCAGAATGCTTGGGTTCAATTCCAGCTGGGACCCTGACATTTATTCTTTGCATTCGTTGGGTCGACGCTACTGATGTCGTGTATCTCTTAACGCTCGCGCGTTAAAATATCCCATGCGTGTTCTCATCGTTCCATGGTGGATACTAAGCGCCAATCAGCTGCGGCACATTCCCGCATAGCGGTGGCAGATGCCCGCCTGTGGGTACGTGCCACCGTCTGGCGGGAATTGTTTGACAACGTACGCGACGGGATTTCAAACTATTCAAGTCTTGACTAGCGTGTCATATTCGCCAAACCCTCTTCCCCCCCATGCTAATTTTGGTTCACGTCAAATAAGGGAGTGATCACGAGAGCCCCCAAACGTGAGCGGCTAGATAGATAGATAGAGAGATAGATAAATATATATGCTCAAGGTCACCGAACTTCTCTAGGAAATGCTTCACATTTATTACATAGGTAAACAGATAGATAGATAGATAGATAGATAGATAGATAGATAGATAGTAGTGAGATAACCAATATTTTTTAGGTTCTATGGCAGTTCAAAAACATCTTTTCTTGATAACGCCGGGACATATAGCACGCTTGATATCCACAAACAGATATCCCTTTCTGGTTAAGTGATGATAATGATGATAACAAATTCTTAATAATAATATTAATATTATTGATATATTAATCACATATTATTATTATTATCATTATTATTATCATTATTAATAATATTATTACTAATATTATAATTATTATTACATGAACTACAAACAGTGAATAGTTGTCTTAGCAAAGGCGTCACTAATGTGAACGAGGAACGTTACATTGAATATTACACCAACCACACGTTTTGCAGCAGCGCATAATTTCATTGGTGGCTGAGTATTCTTAGTGAAAATAGGTGTCTCCCAATGGTGAGAATTGGAGATTGATACAAATAAATAAACAATATAAATATTCGGCTTGTGCGGAAATTCAATCTAAGACTTCGCACTGAAAACACGTGTTCTACGCTGTTTCTTTGAAAAGGAACTATAAGAATGTTTTGTTAAGCGAGTAGCCACATCACAAATGTAATATTGGATGGCAGAATCTAAAATCGCACAAGTATCGTACATTCGAACTGCACGATGGGTAGTTGCTTTGAAGGCCGATCTATTCCCAAGTGCGAAAGAATATATAATCATCATTACAGCACCACAAAGTCTTTTGCGACGCATTTACGCCTGTAACCGTCAGGATCTCAAAAAAAAAAAATGCCCTAGCGAGCCTTTTGCATTGTGTTCTTACAGAATGCATTGTCGAGTAGTTTTAAACAGTATATGTTACTCGCACAGGTGTACTTTCCCTTGCTGCAAAGTACGTGTGTCCACCGAGAAATTAAGCGAATTTAGCGACTGAGAAGGTGAAGCACGCGAAGCTCGATTGCGTTAACGCGTTTTCCTCTTCAAGATGAAGGTCGGGCGCGTCTAAAGTTGATTATTTGGTTTATGGCGTGCTAAATAGGAGCCTGGTGATCGATGTAATCCAGTGGCAAAAAATGTCACGTTAAATAAGAAGCTTCTATGAACATCACGTGCTTGACGTGCTGTGCCCAATACACGTGTTCTCCTGTAGAAATTCCACAAATGAACAAGCTATATCTATATATGATTTACGTTTAACAATGCACCATCTCAACTGTCTTTCTTCGCGATGGAAACAAGTGCCTCAAATATATTCAATATGACTGAGGCCTAACACACTATGATGTCAGACAAAGTATGAAACTTGTTTGTATGGTAATTGTAATGTAAATATGTAGAAAAAAATTGCACGAAAAGATGATTTTCCACGGGCAGGGACCAAACCAGTGACCTTTGAATTACGCCTCCGGCGCTTCACAAACTCAGATCCATCGGGGGTGATCATCCCTTCTATTTTATGTAATATAAATGTATATATTATGACGTCTATATATATTATGACGTGTACATATTATGACGCCGTATATTATCACATGACAGCAGCACGTCGATCGCAAGCGACATGATCCTCATCAACTTTGTCGAGGATACTACACGGGTGAAGGAGCATCTGGATGGTCTGGTGGCAGACTACACGGCTAAGCACAAAAACAACGCCCCTGATGATACCGGTATGGCGTTCTCTCCCAAAGGTGGTGCATGCCGACCACGGAGTGCCAGCAGCGGTGCTGTCAACGTGCTCGAAAAGCACCCGGGCTCATCGCCAACTCACTCAAGTGCACCGGTGCTTCTTCCGTCCGATGTGTCGACCCAAGATATGCTCCTAATGACGTCCGATGAGGCTCGCACAGCTGAGGGAGACTTACGAAGTTCGCTGGCGGCCAAGGTGCTACTGCAGGTACACAAATACTGCGTCGGGGACGCCTTGCCGGACAGAGGCGACTCGTCAGTCAAGGTAACCCTCAAGTCTGGTACTGGCACCACCGAAATCAGATGTCGGCGATCGGTGGCCTCTTGCGACCGCTGTGGTGCGGTCTACTGGGGCTCCATCAACAGCGATAACTTCCCAAGGGTGTGCTCGTGCAAAACTCGGCTGGGGCTCGTGCCAAAGGTAGCAAGTCTCTCATCCCAGTCGAAATCGACCAAGCACTGAAGGAAGAGTACAGAGACCGGGAGATCATGCCCTGCTTCGTCGAAGAGAACGTAGAGTTACTTCTCGAGAGTGAGAACGAAGAGTACAAGCAGGTGGCGAAGCACCGCTCCGGTCGTCAAACGAGCCACAACGAGAGGTCCGGTCCCGCAGCGAGGAGCTCTCGGCAGCCGCCTCCCCGCAGTACCCCGAAAACAGCACAAGCTGGAACAAGATCAAGGACGCTTGCGACGCTTCGACCACAGTGGTCGCTGGCATGGAGCGCTGCGGCAGCGACACGACGGGCGCCGCGTCCCGAGCTTTCATCTACGACTGTCCCCTGTGGGCGTACGACCAGGGTGGTGATGAAGGTGCCAGTAAAGACACTTGAAGCAGCACGGCACTGCCCAGCTGTGACCAGGTGTCCACTGACACCCTAGTGGCTGCTTCCGTCGCGGAGATAGCCTCCTACGCGGCCGCCACTACACTGCACCCGTGGTCCACCACACTGAGGGCGGCAGCGGCTGCAGCAGAGGCCAGCGTACATGGGGTCACTGCCACTGGACCTGGGGCTGACGCTGAGCTGCCAGGTTTAGAGGCTACTGCAGGCGGAAATTCCCCACTGACACCTCAGTGGCTGCTGCCATCGCGGAGATAGCCTCCAACGCGGCCGCCACTACACTGCACCCGTGGTCCAGCACACTGAGGGCGGCAGCGGCTGCAGCAGAGACTGGCGTACATGAGGTTACTGCCACCGGACCTGGGGCTGTCGCCGAGCTGCCAAGTTCAGAGGCTACTGCAGGTGGGAATTCCTGGGGACCTTTCCTGGCGACCTCCCTGGCGATAGTGGGACCCAAGATGGGGGCGGTTATGTCCTCTGGAGACCATGACGAGGGTGACATACTGTGCAGCCCGCTCAGATGCAGACTTCACTACGGTGTACATGGGGGGGGGGGTGCCTCGCAAGCCGGTGTTCAAGCAGGGCTGGCCGGCTGAGACTGGCGCTGGCAGGAGACCTCTCGGTCAAGCGCAGCAGCGAACGCGCAGTCACAGACCGAGAGCGCACACACTCGATGATGATTGTGGTGACATCTATTTAAGATGTTGTTGTTGTTCACCTATTGATAGTGGCGCTTACCCACTATGAGGGATTGGCCAAGAATCGCGTGGTTTTAAAAATTACTGTTCAAATTTGGTATAATGGAGGTATAACAAAAAGATTCCCGATAGCCTAGGAAAGAATGGTGCCTAATGAAATGCATGCAAATATTTACATAAACGAATGTAGTTTTAGAAAAGAGCAATATTTAGATTTTATACGTATTAATTATGTGGACATGTTAGGTTAATAACACTGGTTAATTAGTTAACCTATAGGTTTCATCAATATAGTCCCGGACGGTCGCGCATACTGTCGCATTATAGATACCAGAAATGGAAGCTCCAAAAGACAAAATGACAGGCACAAACAAGTCCATAGCAATACCGTGTAAAAGTATTTCTAAACGGGATTTTCGTAATGTGTTAAACCACCTGCAGGTCAAAAAGAAATGATCTATTTTTTCCAGTTCTTCATAGAACGCCCACAGTGGCGAAGGTGCATGAGCAGACCTGTGTTTATAGAAATTTAGATTTGGTCCGCGGCAACGGAGCCTTGTGATAGCTACTTCTTGTTTACGAGTGTGGCAAAAGTCTGTTCGCCAGGGATATAATAAATGGCGATATTCTGTAGAGTTTGTTAGTGCTGAACCTTTAAAAACTTCCATAAGCGTACGTCTGTGGAATCTAGCAGCAGTCACATAAGCGGATGATGGACAGTGCGGTAGAATCAGTTTGCTGATTGACTACTTAGCTAAGGAATCGGCTATTTCATTTAGAAATAAACCTGTATGTCCAGGCACCCAAACTAATCGTACTTTTCTCGAATGCGCCGGTGCTAGTGCACGGAACGCCTTTGTTACTTGATTATCAGCACCAACAGAAAGTGCCGCACAGAGAGATAGGGAAACTGTTATTATGACAGCTGATGTGATTGCTGTTTCTAACTTGCATAAGGCGAGCACTACTGCCAGAAATTCAGCCATGAAAAGGGATATGAAATCGGGGAGTCGAGGGAAATAAATCCAATATAAAATTGGGCTGATAATACCAGCTCC
Organism: Rhipicephalus microplus; assembly: GCF_043290135.1. Lineage (NCBI taxonomy): Eukaryota > Metazoa > Arthropoda > Arachnida > Ixodida > Ixodidae > Rhipicephalus > Rhipicephalus microplus. Next base: position 310,542,462 of record NC_134710.1, on the reverse strand, counting down.
TGACTTTTCGTCAAATTGCGATGCGTCTGTTGCAATAATAACGTTCGTTGTAATACTGTGCAGGTGATCTTGTAGTAAACCAACCAAAATATGATGGGGAAGTAATTTGGCATTTTTAGGAAAAATGTCGTCAAACGTATTTTCCACTGGAGCTGAATTATCACGACTCGGCATGATGTCGCATATACGTACGTTTAGAGGCTCCAGTAAATTTTGCACAAATATAATTTGAAGGGTGTGAAATCGCGGCCATATAGCACCAAAAATGATTCCGGGGTGAAAATAAAGGCTGTTTCTGAATGTCGTAATGGTGACTCATAAATTCTCAAGAATGTATGAAGAGTGAGAAGGCAAATTCTGCAAGAAAGCGGATGGACCCTCGACTCGTGATACAACACATTGTTAGCAACAGTTTTAGGAAGGCCAAGGCATAAGCGCAAAGCTTCTTTTTCGAGAAGAATTAGAGGCCGCAACTGTAAGCTGGAACTCCAGAAAAAGTACACAACCACATTTCAAAATGGGACAAACGTACATGCGATATATCATTACCAATGTGTCTCTTCTCATACCTATGCGGTAGTTGCTTAGCCTACGTTCTCTGCCTTCTAATCAATTCTCACTCTCTCTCTCTAGCCTACGTAATATGCCAATGGCCCGCACACCTTTTCCGGTGATATATTCGATATGTGGTTGCCAGTTAAACGATGTGTGATAAATTACTCCAAGGTATTTAACAGATTCCACCTGTGGTATATCCTCATGATGGTAAGACAGAGAGATGTTCACAGGGTGTTGCAGCGGGAAAACAAGGAGGGCACATTTACTCGGATTAAGTAGAAAACAGTTGCCATCGAGCTAGCTCTCCAATATAACAAGGTAAGTCTGCAGCCGTTCATATAAGGTCTAAATGTTATCGGCCATTGCAAAAATTGCGATATTGTCTGCATTAATATAAGTTGTTATACCCTGTTCACGTGGCATGGTACTCATTAGTAAATTAAATAGCACCGGGGAAAGCACCGAGTCTTGCGGTACTTCCCTCGTTTGGGTATGAGTAGATGATGAAAACCCGTCTTTAAAACAATAAAATTTCCTTTGTGCAAGAAAATTGTCAACCCACGCTGCTATGTATGATGGAAAATCAAGGTATTCTAATCAATCTATCAAAATACAGTGCTCAACGGTATCATATGCTTAAGCGTTGTCTAAGGTAACTAAAGCTGCATATTTTTTGTGTAGCCGAACTAATTGAAGCCGACTTTCTAAATCAACGTGGGCATCACAAATTGAACAACCAGCCCTGAACCCAATTTGACAGGGGCTTAGAATCGACCTCATTGTAAAAAGTTCATTAATTCATATATTGGTGATTCCCTCAACCATTTTCACTAAGTTTGATGTCAGTGTGATCGTCCTTATGTTATCCAACATGTATGCTTCATTTCCATTTTTTAGCAACAATACAGTTTTGGCAAGTTTCCATTCTGGAGGTTTCCATGCGTTCCCTAATGAAATATTCACTAGTTCTAGCAAAAGATTAGGCGATTCCTGGAGTAAACATTTTAGCATAGAGTTCGTAATTCCATCTAGTCCGGGAGCTGTCCTCGGAAAGCATAATACTGTCTGACTCAATTCAGCTAAAGAAACTTCTGGAAATTCATGCAAATTTAGCATGACGGACCGAATAGCCGAAAGATTACCAGTGAAGTGGCGTTCTAAACCTTGCGCTATGTCGTCTAGAGAGGTGTTCATTTCTTGCGGCGTCAAGACACATGATTGCAACGTTAAAGGTGCTGGCAGTACTTTTATTGTCCGAAGATAAGCGAACAAAACATGCTTATTTTTTTATTTAGAAAGATAATCAAAATGTCTACTGTCGTATTCTTCTTTCGCACGGTTCACTGTACGCTTAAATACGCCAGCAAAGAATTGATAGTTCTTCCAGTTTGTTGGGCTCTGATTATGAAGTTTTTATGAAGTTTCTTGGAGAATTATGATATCAAGAATAAAATTATTGCAAATGTAATCTAAGTCGGTTGAGGCTGTGAATATAAAACGGCAGTTCCACTGTAGTACCCTCAACTGACCTATGGTGTTGAGAACACCGCAGAGGCGCATGTCGCACCCTTGTTATCATCTTCACGCGAAATAGCTGATTCATTTCGTTTAGATTTGGACCTGAGATCGGTGAGGATAGGGGATCTGGTACGTTTATAGTTCGTATATCGAGTTCCATATATATAGCAGTATTTGTGTTCGGCTGACGCGTATGTTGGTCCAAGTGCACCTGTGTTCCTGACTGCTTAGCCTTGCCTGCAGATGTAGAAAGTTCATCCAACATTACATTGCGTAGCTGAGTGGCATCGCTGGTAATGACCGATACTGCAGGTTCTGTACCAGTCTCTACTGTTTGCCCAAACTGACTTGAAAGGATTTGTATCACACATTCAGGAAGGTTAGATATGAGTTGATACATTGCCTTACTCACTGTCTTTGACACAGCAGTTTCAATAGCCTGCGATATATTTGAGTCCATATCGGAAGTGTAGCGCGCTGTAATGCCATAGTATTCAAAAGCCCTGTCTCTAACTATGTCAATGGCTTCCCTTCGAGAATGGTGGCGGTGGTGAAGAACTTCTAGGATTTGAACCTCCTGGGAACGAGCGGAACAGTCAGAGTGGTCGGCGCAGTGACTGCCACCACAGAGACAACAGTTTTCCGCTGTTGTAGATGAGGACAGAGACCCAGACGGACGATGATGGTTATGATAATGCATATATGAGAAGAAGCGCACAGGCAAATAACACAGGTATATTTCTTCGGGGTGTGTGACGATGGCATTTCAAGCTGCCGAGAAATACACTTGCAGTTTAAATGTAGTAGTATTGAATATTGGGCTTGTTTGTACGAGGGAATTTCCGGTTACAGCCAGAAAACGATGAACACAGAAACAAGAGGAGCACAAACGAGCGCTGACTCGCAACAGAAATTTTTATTTAAAGAACACAAGAACGCGAAAAAGACCTGAAAAAAAAGCGTATCAACATTGTACAGAAATGTCCAAAAGGAATATAAAAAGTTACTTAGAGTATCACTTGAAGGCGCATGTGTTGAAAAAGTATGCGAACACTTTTTCAGTGAGACAGAACGATGGGCTAACTGACGCACGCTTAATTTGTTCGTTTAAAATGTGAAGCCTATACCACTTCCCCAGTTATCTGGGGTCTCTGCTTCGACGAAATGTATGTATCGGCAAAGACAGATGAACCGCCACATGTGCTGCAGTGCGATTCCAGATGCAAGGTAATTGAATTCCTGAGCGAATTCCTGTCCTCTATTAAACGCACAATAATGCGACAGCCTCTCTGCCCCACGCATGATTGCCCCCATGTAAGAGGGATCTGCTAAATGGTACCACGCTTGCAGAGCACAAACGTGGAAACATGAATACTTACACGGTCACTCGTTTCCTTGCAAGTTTAGTCTATTTTACTCCGTACCATTAAACAAATTCTACTGCTGTTTACTTACATGCGACCATAAATAAATATAATGGCGTTCATGGCAATACTACCGATAAATATAACTTTATTATATCCAACTAAGCTGACAGTTTTCTCACACATCTTTTAATATAAATGTTACATTAAACAGCACCATTATTTACGTATGTTTATGAGAGAAGAGTATATATGTATATCACTGTGTCTTGGCAATTGTTACTTCTTTCTTAGAATGAGGAATAGCTATTCTTATCTTTGATCATTTACTCTAATTTATCGAAGACGTGTTATTGCTAATATTCAACGTAAGATATACACAGTATGAATACTCTGCGCATGCTGAGCAGCCTCAAGAAAAACAACCTTACATAAAAGAGCTGCAAAGATTTTATGTTTTGTAGTAATCGAAAGCACTACGAAGTGTGTGTGCCCTTGCAAAGGGGCTTCACTGCAAAAGACGTGTTTAGAAAAGCGCCCGTCAAACCTCATCAACCAAAGCTCACTGGTACGAAGACCAAATCGTCAAATTTTTAACTTGAGTGACTAAAGAAGACCAATGCTAATTGTTATTATACAAATTTTTGAAAATCTCTCTAATGAAATCTCTCATAGCACCTAAATGCCACTCTGGAACCCCGAAATTTCATGGGAATAGAGCGAACTTTCTCTGATTATAAATTTTTACGCCACATTATACATACGCAGTCATGTTAGCTTATACTCAATCTTTGGGCTGCAATAAATATTTTATTCAAACCAACTAGCCCAAATCGCCATTCTTCTTAAATGTTTTAAGGTCGTCTCCTTTGAGTTACGCTGACGTTTAGCAGGAAATTCAACAGATGGCGCTAGTTGTTGATGTCCAGATTTGCCGGACTTGGATGGTGAGCACGGTAAATCTACAAGCTTGGGTGGAGATTCGGCTTCTCTAAATAACACACTTTTCGGATTAAATTTCAGAACCTCGAAACATGTCCGAAGAGTCTTTCGCTCCAAGAAAACTAGGGGATTATTTTTGTATAATGGCTCCCCATAGTATAAAACACAGCAAATTCTAGAATCCGGCGCACAAACATACGGTGAAGAATAAATAGAATGTTCTCCGTAAGGACATTGGCGCGTCGACCAAATTTGCCACTTGATTGCCTTATATTTGTAATGTTTTATTTATTTTCACTTAAGGTAGTGTTTCTTCCTAATGTAGTATGCAACAAAGTCGTTTTGGAGAATCATTTCTTGGCAGTACTTAAGGGCATTGCTATGTGCAGAATTCAAAACGAAAATGATCCTTAAAATTTTGCAAACACTTAAGGTCGTTCGAATATGTTAAGATCCTAATTCTTATACTGATATGTGTGGTTTATTGTCTCAAAAGCACGATATGATTATGAGAGATGCCGTAGTGGAGGGCTCGGGCAATTTCGACCACCTAGTGTTCTTTAACATGCACCAAAATTAAAACCATAATGCTAATGATCGAACATATGATTGTAGTATTGCGTGCAAAGAGTGAATATATTCACGGGGTCATGACGTGGCCGAAGACAGGAGACTTTGCTTTGGAATTCAACTGTTTATTTGGGCGAATTCGTGCCCGGTAAAGGGAAAGTCCGATTACAGTGGCAATCTTGAACTGATAGTGGCGAACGGGGTGTCGGCCGTCGATCAACTACTGACAAGCGGCGAAGCGCGTCGGCATTTATACTCTTGTCGTCAAATGTTCTAGCGTTATCGTTGGCGGTGTCGTAGGTTGAAGAATAATCTTTACAGTTCACATAGTAGGCGTGATCTTGTCAAAATGATCTACTAGAGTCTGGAAGCTTCTTGAAAACTGCAGGCGCGGTTTGCGGTGAGAATTGTGTAGTGTTTATGAGTGACAAAAAAACTTGCGAAATGGAACGTGGCATTGCCCCCCTCTGAAAAAGGCATTGTCCCTATGCTTTAACTAAAGATTAAGGTACAACAATAATGCAAGAAAGTACAATTGATTTATTTATGGGGTTTAACGTCCCAAAACCACCATATGATTATGAGAGACGCCGTAGTGGAGGGCTCCGGAAATTTAGACCACCTGGGATTCTTTAACGTGCACCCAAAGCTGAGCACACGGGCCTACAACATTTCCGCCTCCATCGGAAATGCAGCTGCCGCAGCCGGGATTTGATCCCGTGACCGGCGGAAGAAAGTACAATCAATAAATAACGATACAATAATTAAAAAAAACACTGTTTCAGTTTGTTAACGCGCATGAAACGGCTTGAGGCACGCGACATGGACGACTTCAGGTCACGATCGGCGTCGTTGAGAAATCTTGATGCCGTCGGGGACAACCTCGTAATCAAGTTGGGCGAGACGTCGAACCACCCTGTAAGGTCCGGAGCACCGTCGCAGAAGCTTTTCACTTAGTTCTCGTCGGCGTATCGGCGTCCATACCCAAACTTCTGGAATTTCACAAAAGGTCGTCGAAGAATGTAACGGCGGCGTTCGGTCGTCTGTTGATAATTAATATGGAGACGCGCGAGTTGTCGGGCTTCTTCGGCGCGTTGAAGGTTCTCACTCACTTCGAGGTTTTCTTCGTCGGTGAGGTTGGGTAGCATGGCATCGAGCGTCGTTGCCGGGCTTCTTCCGTAGACCAATTTGTATGAAGATATCTGCGTCGTCTCCTGCACCTCCATGTTGTATGCAAAAGTCACGTACGGAAGAATGGCGTCCCACGTTTTGTGTTTGACATCGACGTACATTGCCAGCATGTCGGCGATCGTCTTGTTAAGCCGCTCGGTGAGACCGTTGGTCTGTAGGTGGTACGCTTTCGTCCGGTGGTGGTTTGTCTGGCTGTATGCCAAGATCGCTTGAGTCAAGTCAGCAGTAAATGCCATTCCACTGTCGGTGGTAAGGAACTCCAGGGCGCCGTGACGTAGGACGTTATTTACAACGAAGAACTTAGCTACCTCGAATGCACTGCCGTTGGGAAGGGCTTTTGTCTCGGCGTAGAGAGTGAGGTAGTCGGTAGCTACCACAATCCACTTGTTTCCGAAAGGCGACGTCGGTAACGGCCCCAGTAGGTCTATACCAATTTGCTGCAAAGGTCGGCAAGGTGGTTCAATTGACTGAAAAGTCCCGCTGGCCTTGTCGGCGGTGTCTTGCGTCGCTGACAGTCGCGGCATGTCCTCACATAACGAGTGACGTCGGTGGTAAGACGTGGCCAGTAGTACCTTTCTTATATCCTCGCAAGCGTGCGAGAAACACCGAGGTGCCCTGCCGTCAGATCGTCATGCAGGGTCTACAGGAATTCCGGTCGCAGAGCTGAAGGCACCACCAGGAGGTACTTAGCTCGAAGCGGTGAAAAGTTTTTCTTTTGTAGAAGACCGTTTCGCAGGAAGAACGACACAAGTGCGCGCTTGAACACCTTCTGGACTTCAGCGGTCCTGCCTTCGAGGTATTATATTAGGGCCTAAAGTTCCGGGTCGGCCCGCTGTCGTTCAGCGATGTCGTCGGTAGTTATCGTTCCCAAGAAGTAGTCGTCATCCGGGTCGTCGGGTGGTGGTTGGTCGACAGGTGCACGAGAGAGACAGTCGGCATCGGAGTGTTTCTTGCCGGACTTGTAAATGACAGTAATGTCATATTCTTGAAGTCTCAGGCCCCATCGTGCGAGGCAACCTGAAGGGTCCTTTAAGGTGGCTAGCCAACACAAGGCGTGGTGGTCGCTCACAACTTTGAAGGGCCTGCTATAGAGGTAGGGGCGAAATTTCGACGTAGCCCAGATGATGGCGAGGCACTCCTTTTCTGTTGTGGAATAATTGGCTTCTGCTTTGGATAGCGATCGGCTGGCGTGACTAATAACCCTTTCAGGTCCGTCAGTGTGTATTTCTGTCTCGGTGAATTCGTCGAAATGGGCAAGTAACGGAGGCGTCTGGAGGGGATGTTTAAGCTCCTGGAAAGAGTGTTCCTGTGGCGTTTCCCACTTGAACTCCACGTCGGCCTTGGTAAGGTTAGTGAGAGGATCGGCGATGCGGGCGAAGTTTTTCACGAACCGCCTATATTAGGCGTACCGGCCCAGAAATTGGCGCACCGCCTTCTTGTCAGTGGGCGGCGGGAAGTCGGCGATGGCTGCTGTTTTCCGTGGTTCAGGACGAGCTCCAGACTTTTAATAACGTGCCCTAGAAACAAGAGCTCCTCATACGCAAATCTGCACTTTTCTAGCTTCAGTGTGAGTCCGGACGTCTTGATGGCTTGAAGTACTGTTTCAAGGTGCCGTAGATGCTCGTCGAAACTCGAGGAAAACACGACGACGTCGTCCAAGTAAACAAGGCAAGTCTGGCACTTCAATCCTGCCAGTACTGTATCCATAATGCGTTGAAAAGTTGCAGGCGCTGAGCAAAGACCGAAGTACATCACCTTGAACTCGAACAGGCTGTCCGGTGTTATAAACGCCGTCTTCTCTCGGTCTCTTTTGTCAACTTCGATTTGCCAATACACACTCTTGAGGTCCATTGACAAAAAGTACTTGGCGTTATGAAGCCGATAAAGTGCGTCGTCTATTCGTGGGAGAGGATACACGTCCTTTTTTGTGATTTTGTTCAGGCGGCGATAATCGACGCAGAAACGTAGGGTCCCATCCTTTTTCTTCACTAACACCATGGGGTATGTCTATGGACTTTTGGACGGCTGGATAATGTCATTCCGCAGCATTTCATCAAATTGTCTCTTCATGGCCTCACATTCTCGCGTCGAAACTCTGTACGGACTCTGACGGAGTGGTCTGGCATTTTCTTCGATTAAGATGCGACATTTCGTGAATGGGCTTTGCCGAATTTTCGATGACGACGAAAAGCAATCTTCGTATTGCAGGAGCAGGGCCTTGAGCTGTCCTTGCTTATGGTTCGGAAGTCTGCGATTGACATTGAAAGCTATGGGAGGGGCTTGGTTCCTCTGAGCAGGTTCCGGAGAATCGGTGAGGGCGAAAGCACTGGTAGCTTCGACAATTTCTTTGATGTATGCGCCCGGTTTCCTTTGTTCACATGTTTATACTCATTGCTGAAATTCGTGAGCATAACCGTTGCTTTGCCTCCCCGCAGCTCTGCGATTCCTCTTGCGACGCAAATATTTCGGGTGACCAACAGATGCTGACTGCCTTCAACGACGCCTTCCAAGTCAGGTGATTTAGGAGCGCCGACTGAAATAATCACGCTTGAGCGAGGCGGAATGGTGACTTATTCTTCCAGCACATTCAAGGCACGGTTTCATGACAGCGTGCGCGGCAGTAGTGCTTCTTATGTGGATAATGTTATCGACTTTGTTTTTACGTTGATGACAGCACCATGGAGGCATAAGAAGTCCATGCCAAGGATGACATCTCTCGAGCAACGCTGTAGGAATACAAAGTCTGTAGGACAAATACGGCCGTTAATGGTGACTCTCGCTGTGCAGATTCCTGCATGCGTTACGAGATGATTTCCGGCTGTGCGGGTTTCAGGGCCTTCCCAAGCTGTTCTAACTTTCTTTAACTTCGCGGCGAACGACCCACTGATAACGGAGTGTCGGCTCCAGTATCGACGAGAGCGGTCACACTGTGGCCGTCGATAAAAACGTCGAAGTCGCTAGTTCGCCGTCTCGCATTTCAGTTAGGGCGTGGCGTCGGGTCACGGCTGCGTCGGCTTGTTCCGCTGCTTCCATGTTGCGTCGTCAGGTCACCTTCGGTAAGTGAGGTTTCGCCGTCAGGGCTTTGCCTGGTTCGCGTTGTACTCGGAAAGCTCCGTCGCGGCATCGTCGTCGGAGGAGGATCTTCGGTAGTTTGTCGCACAGCAACCGCACCTCCATCGGTTGCTGCCCTTTGTTTCCCGGATACGGGCTAGGAGACCGGCCCCGCGTTCGGCCAGAGTACTGCTTGTGGTGCGGTGACATGCGATGGCTGGGCGACGGCGAACGGGAAGGACTTCGTGGTGTCCACCGAGTTCCTGTCAGGTAGTCGGCGATGTCTTGTGGCCGTTCTCCTGGCTGCGGACGTGGTGCATTGACGGCGAAGCCACGCTGTCCCATCTGTCGGTACTGGCAACGGCGGTATGTCTGCCCGGCCTCGCCACAGTGGTAGCAGAGCGGGCGGTGGTTAGGGGTGCGCCAGACGTTGGTTTTCCTCGGTGCACTGCGCTGGCCCGCTGGCGAACGGTAGGTCGTCGGTGGCCCGGGGTGCTGGCGGCGGTGGCGTCTGGCGACGGAAGTGCAATAGGGCGGCGTTTTGGCGTGCGCGCGGAGGAGGGGCGTGGCGGCGGGCTGCAGCAGAATAGCTCATGACTTGCAGCTGCGGATCTTGAGGCTGAGGAACGCCCAGCGATTGCTGGATCTCCTGGCGCACGACGTCCGCGATGGATTCCACGTGAGGCTGCGCTGAAGGAAGTAATTTTGGCAGCTCCTCTTGCACGATCGCTCAGATAGTTTCACCAAAGTCAGTGGTTTCTAGCGCTGGATTGGTGGTGTAGCTTGTAGACGAGAAGCTATGGTTATATTGCCGCGTGCGCATCTCGAGTGTCTTTTCTATCGTAGATGCTTCTGAAATGAATTCGGCGACCATCTTTGGCGGGTTTATGATTTGGCCGGCGAAGAGTTCCCGCTTTACTCCTCGCATGAGCAGACGGACCTTCTCCTCGGACATGTCGGAGTCAGCGTGGTGGACGAGTTTAATCATATCTTCCTTAAACAGCACGACGTTCTCTTTTGGCATCTGCATGCGGGTTTCGAGGAGGGCTGCAGCCTATTCCTTGCGCACCACACTTGCGAAAGTGGTGAGGAACCTGACGCGAAAGAGGTGCCACGTTGTAAGGCTTCGCTCTTGATTTTCGAACCAGGTCCGAAGAGCATCTTCTAAGGCGAAATACACATGCCGGAGCTTGTCATAGTCTGTCCAGTCATTGAAGGTGGTGCCGTGGTCGAACCTTTCGATCCAGCTTTCCGGGTCTTCCAGCGACAAACCGCGGAAAGTTGGCGGCTGTTTGGGTTGCCGGAGCAGGAGTGGTGCAGGCTGAACGGGGGCGGTCATGGTTGCAGTAGTTGATGTCGGGATCCGGGTCTGCGTTGCTGCTTCAGGAAGGGGCCCATACTTTGGTTGTAGTCCCCTCTGCCTGCGGCTTGTTCGCTGTTCAGGGTTAGCGTCTGCTTCTTCTTTGCCGCTTGGGCTGGGGTCACGGCTTGAAGGGGGCGTCCGGTTCATCAAAGAAGCAGCACCTCCACCAGATGTCATGGGGTCGTGACGTGGCCGAAGACAGGAGACTTTGCTTTGGAATTTACATACTTATTTGGGCAAACCTGTTCCCAGTAAACAGAAAGTCCGATTACAGTAGCAGTCTTCGACTGATAGCGTTTAGGAGAATTTTATTTCCGGATATATCTTACACAGCTTATGTGCACACATAAAAATGGACAATGATGAACAATGCGTATGTACAATGCAAGCTGCTTTATACAGCAAAAGAACTTATCGCGTATGCAGTGACGTACAATGCAAAAATTATTCAACAAAGACAGGACATTCGTGACATCGAGATGAAGAAACTTAAATAAACATTAAGGCTATATGAACAAACAAGGGGAGGTCATTCACAGTGTAGCATGATATTTTGCGTTCACCTGTGAGGACATTTTTCTCTCGTGCTCAAGAACAATATTGCACAAAAAGACATGTTTCTAAAGAAGAAAACAAAATACACACTGTAATGCCACAGTGGTACAAGCTCTAGCCCACCTCTTCAATAGGGGAGGAAAGGCATGGACACTCTGTTTTTTTTTACAATAATAAATCGCGTAGACCACCGGCGGAGGAAAGCCTCCTCTCCCAGCATGACTAGTTCTGCGTTAAGATGCATAAGCATTATGTTTCTTAGCCGATGTAGTAGGGGAAACATGGCTCTCTGGGGGCGTTACCTCAGGCAGGCCAGTCCCCTTCGTTTCCATAAGACGAAGGCTCCGATAGCCATTAAGAGTACGACAAAGTTATCTCTGGGGCTAGACCTTCACTGCATACTTGTTTGGAACATCCTGGTAACCATGCGCCAAAAGGTGCGCGCTACTATACATTCGTGGAAGACATGGTTCAGTGTTTCGAAGCGACCGCATTGTGGGCGTGGGGCGGAGGGCGCCACGGCCCACGCCGCAAGGTGGTCGGCCGTTGTTAAAGCCCCCCCCCCCCATTTCCTGAGCCAGTTTAGGTCGCGGACCTCGGAGGGGAGAGACGTGTTTGTAAGAGTCCAGCGTCTTTTCGCCCGGCATTTCCGGCGTTGTTCTTCAGAAAGGCTTTTAAATGCTGTTGATTCGCTCATGTCGGTGGGGGACATTTCCATAAGTTCTTGAACTAGAAATTCGCTTCGACACTGTTGCAAAGATTTTATAACATGTGCGTAATACTCTGGTGGCTGCTCAGCAGCTGGACCCGTGTCGTTTGTTAAACCAAAAGTCTTCTAGAAGTTCCTAGCAGATACACTACAAGTTGCCTGCCTCGATACGATGAGTTCTCTAAGAGTGCGAAAGTGTTTTTGAGAGCCAACATGTGGTACATTACATCAAAGTTGGGTACATTGAGCCCTCCCCATTTTACTGGTAGGCGGACCAACGCTCTGGCAGCAGCTTCGGCGTGGCCATCCCGAAAAAAAGAGCCGCACGCAGTAGCCACTCTCAGCAAAACCCGTCGAGGTGGTCGGGCAATTCTGGCTACATAAAGCAGTGGAGCTGTTATGCAGGATTTAATTAGATAAGCTATTTCAGTAAAAGGTAGTTGAAACGTTCTGGCGACTTCAATGCGTCTGTCCATTTTGTAGTGGATTTCTTTCCATGTGGTGCGGGCTACCTCACCAGTCGAAAGGAAAGTTACACCTAAGACTATAGCGCCTTGGACGATTTGGACGTCATCAGGAAACTCTTCAATGTTCATCCCAAAGCACAATACTTTGCTTTTTCCGGGATTAAGACGTGCTCCCGACAGGTAACTATACGTGTAGAATATTCGCAGAAAGGCTCTGTAGCTATCTATGTTCCGAATAAATAACGAGATGTCATCAGCATATACCGCTACTTTAACTTCGCCTAAGCCTGGTAGAGGGAAACCACGTATCGAAGTGCATTTGTGAATTTGTTTCAATAATGGATCTGTGCATAATACAAAGAGAATTGCGGAAAGGAGACAGCCTTGTCGAATGCCCCTACTTACTGCAATAGGTTGAGATGTATAGCCATTAACTACTAATGACGTTTCTAAGTCTGTGTAGAGTATGTGGAGGGTGTCGATTAGACGTGCTGGGAAGCCATAAAACTCAAGCACAGCGAAGAGATAGTTCAATTTTACGCGATCAAAAGCTTTTTCCTGATCCAACGAAACAAAAATGCCAGATATTTGTGTTCTTGTAGCGTACGTAAATAAATCGCGAGTCAGCGCCAGCGAGGAATAGCTCGTATGACCTGGGACACAGCATGTTTGTATGTCGCTTACTATTTCCGGTAGAATGGTTGTTATGCGGTTTGCAAGAATGGCTGTCAATATCCTAGCATCCATGTTAAGTAGAGAAATGGGCCTCGACGCTCTTGGAACGGACGGCTCTCCCTCGCTTTTAAGCAAGAGTATAACTCTGCTCTCACGAAACGTATTCGGTCTGATTCTGTCAGCAAGAAGCCCATTTAGCATTGTCAAAAAGTGGTCTTGTATTGTTTCAAGGAAGGTTTTGTAGAAACTCAAAAGTATCCCGTCAGGGCCGGCGGCTTTGATTGATTGATTGATTGATATGTGGGGTTTAACGTCCCAAAACCACCATAAGATTATGAGAGACGCCGTAGTGGAGGGCTCTGGAAATTTCGACCACCTGGGGTTCTGTAACGTGCACCCAAATCTGAGTACACGGGCCTACAACATTTCCACCTCCAGGGCCGGCGGTGGCGGTTGTGTTCATGCGCTGAAGCATGATGCGTAATTCATCCAGTGTCGCTGGGCTGCACAGACCATCGCGGAGCTCCTCTGGTACGCGGGAAGTTCCCTCGCAAATCTCATTAACTATGGTGGTATAGTTCACGCCGTTTGCGTTCTCCGCCCTGAAAAGATTCGAAAAATGTGTTTCAGAGACCCTAATTTTGTCTTCTGCTCGTGTAGACTGTTCGCCGTTCGGCAACTGAACGAAAGAGACATGCATTTGTTCACCCAAGGAGCCATTGCGAACATTTTGAAGAAGAGCTGGATCTGCAACCGGTCGTCTGTTGATAAAAGACTGCGCAGCTGTGCGCGAACTAAGACGTAGCAAAAGTTCGTACCGCGCCTTTAACTGATCGAGATAGTCGTGCATTGCGAACGTCAGCGTCTCGCCTCTGCGTACAATGCGCGCTTTTCGTAGCGAGTCGTTTATATCTGTCGTCTGGCGCACTTTCCTTTCGCGCCCCACTTTGATAAGCTCGGCGCATCAACTGTGTTTCAATGCGTCCCAGTTACGGGGTTCAGGCGGCCTTTTGCATGCTTGCTCTAGTGGATTGCGCAGTAATGCTACGCTTTCCGGGTTGTGCACGAGTGTGGTGTCCATTTTTCAAAGGTTTCTAAATGTAGTGGATTGTTCAAAGAAAAGTTTTACACACAGTGGTAAGTGGTCTGTAATGCATGGAACGTCCGGTGGGAAATGTAGGACCTCGCAACTAAGGACATGTGTGGCTAGCACTTCAGAAAAAATAGAAGCGGTCTAGCCGGGTCATGTTGGGACCCCGTTGCCATGTTGTAACGAAGTCATTTCCGTGAATGTAGACCCACGCATCCCTGAGTTTGAAATTGCGGATGAATGGTCGCAATGCGCTAACTCCGCTATATTGTCTGCTTTCTCTGCGTCCGCGCGCATCTCTGTCGGTGTCCTCAACACAGTTAAAATTCCCTACTAAGAAAGTAGGGTAGCTGTCAAACATAAATGAGTCGAGTGAATTGAAAAAATCGACCGTGCCCCCCCGTTGAGCTGGGGCATATATTACGAGCGCCCTTACTCGTCTGCCGTGGAGGTCAAAGTCTACTGCTAGTATGCGGGCGTCAAAATAATAAACACAGTGTGCCCTTCGACATAACGCTGGTGTCAAGAAAACAGCAACGACTCCGCACATCTTTGAATCAGTCAGCAAAAAAAAAAGGCTTCGACACAAAAATGTGAACAAAAGGGTTGCACATCAAAAGGGGTTCTGAAATTACATTCCTGTAAGAAGAGGATGTCGACATGACGTGACCTTGCGAAGTGCATGACTTCTCTCTGCTTATCTTGGCGTCTGAAATCCTTTGAATGATATGTAGGGCTTAACGTCCCAAAACCACTATATGATTATGAGAGACGCCGTAGTGGAGGGCTCTGGAAATTTCAACCACCTGGGTTCTTTAACGTGCACCCAAATCTGAGCACAAGGGCCTACAATATTTCCGCCTCCATCGGAAACGTCTGAAACCCCTGACGCTTAAGGAGAGAAAAGGCACCGTAGCCATTTTGAAGAAGGGAGAGTGCGCGCATACTTCAGAAAAACCCCTGCAGAGGGTGGGGCGAGCGCTCAACGAGTGAACATTACTAAAGAGAGAAATGCTCTGATGTCGTCAGAGCATTGGCAAATTTTTGGGACTTACTACTGTCTGTAGAGCCCTCAGAGTCCGTGGTCGGTGGGTGGGCTGGTTTGGTGGCTGGACGGTCTATTTCCATGGCGCTGGCACCGACACTCGCATTGGCGGCCGCACCTGTAATCTGGTAAATGGGGTTTGACAGGCCCAGTTTCGGGTCTGAGCCCAGTGCTTGCTGGCACGGGCACTCGTCGTTGTCAGTGGCATAATCACCGTTGTGGCCTTGTCTGGGCCGATGACCGGAGCGTCTGCACGTCGCGTTGTTCGGGTGTCGCGTCCCATCGAAGCTTTCGGCGCCACGGAGCTGCTGGTGGTGCCACATGTGTTAGAGCTGTAGCTCTCATGGTCTCTGCTAAGTACGGGCACTCGGGCTTCGGCTTTGAATGAGCTGTGTTCTTCATAGGCGTCTCACGAGAGGTTGCTGGTCTCGGACGGGGCGTGAAGAGTTGACGAGGCTTTCTCAGACAGGGGAGGCAGGTCTCCTGCGTCTTGTGGTTCAGCATGGGCGTCAGTGTCGCTTGTGTCAGTGTCGCTCACAGGCTCGAACGCCGGATAATCAACTTGCATTGCGGGCGTGAGGTCGGTGCACGCTTGTGCTTCGGTTGCCGCTGCTGCAGCCGCTGCGAAGGACTTCAGGCATACGCAGTCCGCTGTTGCATGGCTGCCCGAGCACTTGCGGCACGGTTCTGCGCATCCCTCTGTGGCTGTGGCATGTCCAACCACGTTGCAGCGAGTGCAACGGGGCGTGGCACAATCTTTGGCGATGTTGCCAGCATTCCTGCACTTAGAGCACACTTTCTTGACACCCCGATAGTCACACATGACACAGTAGCCTTGAACTGTCAGAAAGTTTGGTATTTGGCTTTTCATTTCCAATCACGCCACACGGACACTTGTGCCAACCCCAGGGCGGCCCTTGAACACTGGCTCGTGGATATTTTGCACATTGCCGTAGGCGAAGAGAGCAGTCGCTAGGGCTGCGTCGCTTACCCACAGCGGTACCCGGAAGACTGTGACGTGGACTATTTCAGGACCTACGCTGACTAGTGGAACTGATTCACCGTTCAAGAGAATGGCACCCCGGCTCTTCAGCTTGGTGACTGCATGAACGTTTGCGGCTGCGGCGCCGAACTTTGCACCTCCCATGTGCTGGAGGGACTTGATACCGGCTGGGCCGGTTACTGCTTAGAGGGCATCTATGATGTCGTTGACAGTGCTCCGTTCTGGAGCGCTGAAGTTAAAGCAATGAGCTTTCGGCGGTGGCGCTGCGAAAGCCATCACACTTCCGTTCAGCCCTGGCTCCCACGGCTTGCGCTGTGGTGCCCGGGCGTTGGCTCACGATGAAGGCCTGGACAGAGCCCGAGGGGGTTCCAGGGGTGTTGCATCCGCCGGAAGAGAAAAGACCAAGGCCTTACAGAACACCTTTATTTACGGTACTGCATGCTTGCAGCACCAAGCAACGATTCCCACAACAACAGAACAAGAGCCAGAATCTATACGCCCACCAGCCACTCGCGCATGTACGATAACATGGTGACGTCACTAACACTGTTCATCGGCGATGACTTTCACGCGCCGTAATACAGATAACAACACAACACTTCCTCCATCACTAGATCAAAAACGGTCGTAGCACCAACGCTCAGGAGGCCGCCTTTCCCGGTCGCTCCGTTTCAGAGGAATTGCATTATTATTTTCGGTTAACCCCGGGTCCGGCGGCCTTTGTTCAACCTGAGGGTCCGGTTGCACCACAGGCAGTGGAGGAGAGGCAACCTCGGAGGCGTGTGGCAGGCATATTTCACGACGTGGGGTTCGGTCGTCGAGCACAGAATATCGTAAATGATCAGCATGTACAAAACGCACTTGGTTTCCAATAACAACCAAATACGTAGTTGCAGACTTCACTCGCGTAACTTTTCCCGGCAGCCATTTCACCGATTCTCCTCGCACGGAAAGAACCAACACACGGTCACCGACCCCAAAATATCGCGGCTTCGCTCTGCGCTTATCGGCTGACTGTTTCATCCTTTCTACTTTCTCGGTCATGGCCTTTGTCAGAGGCGGCCGCACCAAAGACAGCCTGGTACGCCACTGTCTTCTCAAAAACAGTTCAGCCGGTGTCTTTCCAGTGAAGGTATGCGGCGTTGTGCGATAGCACAAGAGAAAGTTATCTATTCTGTGCTAGAGTGTTCTTGCACTGCCCTTTTCTTTGTCCTCCAACAACTGTTTAAACAGGGCCGTCTTAGTTGTTTGTACCACCCGCTCCACCGCCCCGTTGGACTACGGGTGGTACGGGGGTGTGAACGTGTGCTTTACACCTTGCGCTTTTAGAAAGCTTTGAAATTCATCAGCCCCGAATTGCGGTCCGTTATCTGTTACTACTTCTAAAGGAAGTCCGTGCGCGGCAAACAAAGACCGAACCACTGCCACTGTCATAGTAGCAGTCGTCGTGCTACGTACTTTAACTTCTAGCCAGTTACTGTAAGCATCAACTGCTAATAGGAACATTTTACCTTCCTTCTCGGCGAAATCAAGATGCACCCTTTCCCATGGGTGTTCGCACAATTTCCACGGGCTCAAAGGCGCTAGCTGTGCTGCTGTCTGTACGCTTTGACAAACGCTGCATTTTCGCACGGTTTTTTTTAATGCATCATCAATTCCTGGCCGCCAAATCATTGACCTTGCAACCATTTTCATCTTTGTGATCTCGATGTGTTGTTTGTGCAGCAGATTCATGACGACACTCTGCAAACAATTTGGAATAACTACCCTATTCGTCCAAACAACGCAACCAGCATCAACAGAGAGTTCGAACCGTCGCACCCCGAATGGTTGCAGTTCTTGAGCGACAGCTTTTGGCCAGCCGTGCCAAATCAAGTCGCGCACTACTGATAGTAGCTTGTCGCGCGTTGTTTCACGCTCTATATCTTTTGCTGTCAGCGGTAGTTCGTCCAGAGTGGCAAAATAAAAAATGTCTTCATTTTGCTCATAGGTCTGGGGCAATGGCAGTCTAGATAAAGCATCTGCGTTACTGATTGCCGTGCCCGGCTTATGTGCAATCTTATAGCTGTAGTTAGCTAGGAAAACAGCCCATCGGTGTACTCTAGCTGTGGCTACAGCACTAGTTTCCTTTTCGGGTCGAAGAGCACGGTGAGAGGTTGATGGTCGGTAAGAACCTTAAACGTTCGACCATACAAGTAGTTATGAAATCGCTTCAGACAAAACACAATGCTCAAAGCTTCTTTCTCTATTTGGCTGTAACTACGCTCCGCATGTGATAGTGATCGCGACGCAAATACTATTGGCTTCTCTGTGCCACCCACAACATGAGACAACACAGCTCCCAAACCGTACTCGTCGGAGGCGTCACACGTTAGCTGTATTTCTTTGTTGACATCATACAACTCAAGCACATTTTCGTTAGTAAGCATTTTCTTACAGGTTCTAAATGCCTCATCACATTGGCGTGACCAATCCCATGCTGCTTCTCGACGCAACAAGTTATGCAGGGGCTCTAAAACCGTAGCCAGATTTGGCAAAAATTTTGAGTAGTAATTTACCAAGCCCAAAAAGGCTTTGAGCTGAGTCACGTTGTCCGGTTTTGGCGCCTGCTTGATGGCAGCTACTTTATCCGCTGTAGGATGCAACCCATTCTGGTCAACTTCATGACCCAGGTATCTGATTCGTTCTTGGAAAAGCTTACACTTCTCAGTGTTGACCCGTATGCCATGTTCTCTTAGGCGTATGAGCACCTGCTCCAACCTGTCATGGCACTGCTTTCTATCTGCGCCTGCGATGACAACGTCATCTAAGTAACAGGCCGTTCTTGAGAGGCCGTGTAGGATCTGATCCATCACAGCCTGGAACACCGCCGGTGCACAGGCTACGCCGTATGGCAAGCGCTGGAACCTGAACAGCCCAAGGTGGGTATTGACAGTGAGCAGTTCTTGTGCTCGCTCGTCCAATTCGAGCTGTAAGTACGCCTTGGACAAGTCCAGAACCGAAAAGACAGTTCCACCATGTAAAGTTGCAAAAATATTTTCTGGCAGAGTGAGCGGGTACTGGTCTACCTCAATGGCAGGATTTACTGTGACATGGTAGTCACCACATAGCCGAAGCTCCTTGCAATTTTTCTTGGGCACGATCACCAGAGGTGTCGCCCACGCACTGTGCCGCACCTGGTAAATGACTCCAGCTTTTTCTAAGCTTGCCAATTCTTGCTCGACTTGTTCGCGTAGCGCATACGGCACTGATCGCGCCTTACAGAATACAGGTGAAGCGTTTTCTTTAACAACAATGCTCGCCTTGAACCCTCTTATCGCTCCGTAACCCGGCTTAAACACTTCGCGGTGTCAGTCAAGGGAGTTTCTTTTGTCAGTGCCTTCACTTGCATAACTTCATGCTATCGGATTTTGGTTTTATTCGGCCAGTTACGGCCAAACAACGTAGGCCTTCTTGCACATTTCGTCTCTTTGGCAATTACTAGCGGCAAATGAAAGCACTGCTCGTGGTATTGCACTTCAACGTCAATGACGCCTTTGGTATCAACGGGTGTGCCGTTATATGTAACAAGTCTGACATCTGTTTGCCTGAAATTTGCCCCAGGAAAATACTTCGAGCACTCTGCTTCGGACATAATAGAAACTGCCGCTCCCGTGTCTAGTTCCATGGGTACCTCTTTCCCGTTTAGTCTTACATTTATTACAATGGCACGGTTGCCCGAACGGTTATCGGTGTGACAAAACGTTAGCAGTTCAGTGTCCAACGAGTGCTGCTCTTCTAGCTGATGTACAACCCTGCTTTTACACCTATTCGCGACATGGCCATTCTTTTGACATTTATAACACCTGCTGTTCAGAAAAGGACAACTTACAGGTGCGTGTGGTCCACCGCATCGCTGACAGATAGTCTTAGTCCGTGTCACCGAAGTCTTTGTGTTGCCGGAGCCGTGGCCGGTGCATGCCCCACTTTGTGAACTCCGACGCAACGCTGTGGATTGGCTCTGCCAATGTATGTCATTGCAGCTGACTGACTGTTCGGTGCTGTTTTCCGCGACCATTTCCACGGCGTCTTTCGCTGCCGCCTCCATGGCCGTAGCGGTGTTGAAGACGCGGTCCCAGGTGAGCTCGCTGTCGCTCATGGCCAGCAACCGGCAACGTATGGCTTCGGAATGCAGTCCTGCTATCAGGCGGTCACGAAGCGCTTGTTCCAAAAAGGCGCCGAAGTCACATAATGATGCCAATTTCTTCAGCTGCACCACAAATTCGGCGACAGTTTTTTGAGAGGCTTGCTTCCTTTAGTTGAAATGTTATCTTTCACTCACCACTGACCGCCTCGGAAAATAGTGCTTCTTCAGCGCCGACACGACTTCCGGGTATGACGACGTGCTCGGCGTCTTGGGTAGTAGAAGACTTCGGAGCGTCACGTATGCTTCTCCGATGGCGCTCAAGAACAGATGTAGTTTCTTGGCCTCGGAAATCTCATTGACTGTGGTGTAGAGCTCGAATCTTTCGACGAACACGTCGAAGCTGCCGCTGCCGGGAGCGAATTCCGGTAGCTTGCTGAGAGCCATTGCCGTCTTCAGTTCTTGTCCAATCCCATCCTCGTCGCCACTTTGTTGCATCCGCCGGAAGCAAAAAGACCAAGGCCTTACAGAACACCTTTATTTACGGTACTGCATGCTTGCAGCACCAAGCAATGATTCCCACAGCAACAGAACAAGAGCCAGAATCTATACGCCCACCAGCCACTGGCGTATGTACGATAACATGGTGACGTCACTAACACTGTTCATCGGCGATGCCTTTCACGCGCCGTAATACAGACAACAACACAACAAGGGGTTCGCTTGATGCTCGATGAGATGGGGTCGACGACAGGCAGCGTGCCTGGTCGCGGGAATCCCGGCGCCAGGTAAGCGGCGAATGCAGCGTCGGCCGTCGATCAACTAGTGACAAGCGGCGAAGCGCGTCGGCATTTATACTCTTGCCGTCGAATGTTCTAGCGTTATCGCTGGCGGTGTCGTAGGTTCCAGAATAATCTGTGCAGTTCGCAGAGTAGGCGTGATCTTATCAAATTGATCTACTACAGTCCGGAAGCTTCTCGAAAACTGCAGGCGCGGTTTGCGCTCAGACTTGTGTAGTGTTTTGGGACGATAACAAAACTTGCTAAATGGAACGTGGCAATATCACAAGCAGCAGCGAAGTACAAAATGTCATCAGCAAATATGTACAGTTGGACGTTATTTTGAAGCAGAACTCAGCCCAATAAAATAATAAACACGAGCGAGGATCAAACTTTTGAACTGCTCTGAACGAATGATATATTGGGGAGAATAAACCTCGTAGGTAACAATACAATTTCCTATCCTTTAGAAACTCATACACCGAACAAATGATATATCGGGGGAAGTTCAAGATTTTTAACGAATTGAGGAGGATGGCGTGTTCTACGCTGTCGTATGTCTTAGCATAGTGAAGAGCTACAGATGTACATGCCAGACAGGACTACTGCTTCACAGGAGCTCGTTGTCGTCGTTTATGTTTGTTCTATCCATATGATATTTTTGCACTCTAGTGTGTCATATGTATGAACCAAAAATCTATCTCGCCACACCAAAAGGGCAGCCAACCGTCAGCTAAAAATGAATGGGGACCAAAGCCAGGCGCTTAATAACAATCGTGAGCCTGCGCCAGGGGAAAGGGGGGGGGGGGCTCCTACTATCATGAAGCCATCTGGATTGGGCCCGTGCAAAATACACTGTATGAAGCCCCAAACTATTTTCCTACAATTCAAGAAGTGTTTTAATACATAGGAAGGTTCATCAAGTACACGTCAATGAAACTACATACACGACTGACACTGAAGTGCTAATTCTTGTTTTTGTCGTAGTGGGGATAAGCAAACAGGTTGGGGTCTAGAAAAAGTGGGGTGAAGAGGCTCGTAGGAAATGGCGTTTCAGCTCCCTAACGTGAAACCTGTGAAGTAGTGATGCATGCAGTGTTCATGTGTCTAATAGGAGCGCCCAGCTTTAGGTGCTTCAACCGAAAAGCAGTTGGCTCCGATTAAACACGAACACCCTCAGTCTTCTCTTACATAACGCGCACGCGGTGAATCTTCATTGATCAACTACGCGCATGAGATTTTCCCACCCGAGGTACGTTGCAGGCAGCAGACGCTGCCTCTTTCCCTGTTGTCTTCCTAGGGTAACCGTACATTCTCGTTCCTTGAGAGCCGAAAGTTCAGCCACAGACTAATATAGTAAACCCTATGGTTCAGCGTTCATCGCAAAAGGAGCGTTTCCGTAGCCGTCGTTCGCGCTATCTAGCAAAGCGGCAAGCGCTGAGGAGATGGCGTCCTCTCTCGGGCTGAAGCAAGTCGACCGTCACGACAGCAGCAGAAGACGACGACGGTGCACGCCGACACGCTGAGCACTGAAGTGCTCCACCCCTAAAAGAGGGTTGGTAGTCGAATGCTTGGACGGGCGTCGTACAGCATCGTTCAACTATTTCGACCATTAAACGATGCCTGAGAGTGGCGTGAGGCCCCAGCAAAACCAGCCCGCCTTGAGTTTTTGTACAGACGGCAAGACGTAGGGATCGCGAACGACTTTATCGTAACGTCACGTGCTTAGCGTTTTTTTATGCAAAAAGTGGCGCAATATTCGTGAGTTCTTCTAGATTCGCAACAGTGCAAGGTCTTTTAGAAAACTCTACAAGATGCCGAATTGTTGAGCATCCACCACATGTGGCGCGAGCGACCGACAATAATAGAAATGAAAATAGGAAAGGGTTGTTATCTGCAGGTTTTTATTCATCCGGCAGGCATCTAGTTTGGGAGGCATCGTTTGAAGAAGTCACACTTATTTCGATTCCTGTTGGATATGGCCACGCTCTGGGCTCAAGCCCACAGCATCTTCGACTACAGGGGCGCCGCCCACTGCCTACAACTGTTCTGTCAGCTCGATCTATTTCAATATAAACTTTGCTCCTTCTATTTTCTCTGTGGTACAAACATGTTACGGAGGGGCAAGAGGACAACCCGTGACCATGCACCCTTTATGGCCCCCAGTAACGCATATCCATCCAACACTTCAAGAGGCGAGAGTCAACTCATTTCTTCCTGTTTGTAAGACACGCTTATATTTTTTTCAATGCTCCACGAAGAAAATTCGATTCATTTGCCTACTGTTGTGGTGCGACTCTAATTATTTCGACATGCTTCATATAGAGATAGAATAACACGTTCATTATGATTTGCTGCGCGAGTAGAGAGGTCAGAGGGATCCTTCGTCCAGGATCCCATTGGCGCTTTGCTTAATAGAGGATACTAAAAATGTACAGCATCAGCTGTCAAAAAACTCATGCGCAGGATCCGCCATGTTTTAATTGTTAGTCGCCAAAACAAAACCAGTCGCACATCGAAGGCATTCAGGTGCTAGCTGCTTCTTCTTTATTTTCGCTCTGCGAATACTTTCCAACGGTTCGTGCGCTGCTTACGCAAGCATGTCCCGGACAATATAGGAAACAAGTAACAATAAATGTTCTAGTCCTGCTTGGGCTTTCAGGTATTTCTGTTTCGCGCTGTTTTCTGCAATCACTGCGTATCAACAAGCTCAAATTCACACGATCAAGGTAACACTAATGTTAATTGAATTCATCAGTGATCTGAAAGAAGAAAAAATTGCCGCCTGCATCTTGTCATGCGGGGAACTCGAGTAAATGCGTAATGAGTAAAAGGTACGCAATTCGGTATGGTTTGGGAATGCTTAATTGTTATTGCGTCTTTATTATCCTTGTTTGTCGTATAAAGGAGAAACGTAGTCTTCAACGTCAAACGAAAGCCAAGTAAAGAAGCCCTTGGCTGAATACCGAACGAGCGATCCAGTGCCCACATATACGGGGTGGGCAGTGAACAGTTCTGCAGCGCGAGCAGCCGTGTGTTTAGTATCAGGCGCTGCCTGCTTCGGCCTTGCGAGGTGAGACAGGGGGAGGAGAGTGACAGTTTTGCGGGAGTCTTCCTGGGCTGACACGAGACGCGAGCACGCGCAGTGGCGGTGTGGGCGGTGCCACCACCGGCCGACGCCGAACCGCGACATGGTGCCACAAAGAATGCTTCACATTTAAAGAGAAAGTATCAACACGAAACTGTTTCATCGACAACATCGGCGCTGTGCCTTAGTTCGGAAATGTTCGGCGCACGCAAACGCACTCCTCAACATGAGTTCTTATTTCTTCGAGCAATTTAGTTGCTCGCCTCCAACATGAGCAAGACTTACCGAATGATATTACAATATGTACATTTCAAAACAGACGACCGAAGTCGCACATGTGCGAGAGAGCATGATCCACCAACATTTGATAGATAGATAGATAGATAGATAGATAGATAGATAGAAAAGCCGGAATATCTCACGTACTTAGAAACTGACGTTTTGCGAAGCATTCGGAGGGAAGGGGACCACATTGCAATTTTTTGTATTGAACGACACGTCATGAAATGACGCTATATATATGTATAAATGTTGGACGCACAGACATATTTTGAAGAGTTCCAGATGTTTATATAACCAGTTGTTTGCATTTGCGCAACGATGCCAACTGGAACATGCGTATTAGCAACACCTGAATCTGATATGAAGCGCCGATGTTCGCCAGAACGCTGGCCCTGGACACTGCTACGTAAATAAACTTCAGCGCATGGCAATAACCACAGTTGTCGTTAACCCGACGTGACGGCTATACCAAAGGAGTTATATGTAATGTTTATAAAATTGGGTAGGCAGCACTGCAACCACTAGTGACGTTTCACGAAGATTAGCGTGTATTTGAAAAGTAGTTCCGACACCAGGCGGAGCTCTGTGGCAAAATTCTTCATTGCCTCGCAGAATGCTTGGGTTGGATTCCTGCTGGGACCCTGACATTTATTGTTTGCATTCGTTGGGTCGACGCTACCGATGTCGGGTATTTCTTAACGTTCGCGCGTTCAAATTTCCCATGTGTGTTCTTATCGTTCCTTGGTAGATACTAAGGGTCAATCACCTGTGGCACAAATCCGCATAGCAGTGGCACATGCCCGCCTGTGGGTATGTGCCACCGTCTGGCAGGAAGTGTTTGACGACGTACGCGACGGGATTGTGACATCATTCATGTCTTGACCAGCGTGTCATATTTGCCAAGCCCTCTTACCCTCCCATGCTAACTTTCGTTCACACCGAGTTAGGGGGGTGACCACGAGAGTACCCAAATGTAAGCGGCTAGATAGATAGATAGATAGATAGATAAATATATATACGCTCATAGTCACCGAAGTTCACTAGCAAATGCTTCGCATTTATTAGATAGATAGATAGATTGATAGACAACCAATAATAAGTAAGTTCTTCGCAGTTAAAGAACATCTTTTCTTGATAACGCCGGGACATCTAGCACGCTTGATAACCACAAACAAATATCACTTTCTGGTTATATGATGATGATGATGATGATAACAAAATCTTTATTTGTTATAAATTTTTAGGGATATCCAACTAAGATGACTGAAATCCCCTGGGCACCAGCGGACTCTCTGTTTTATTGAGCCTAGCACACGGGCCTCACGAGTTCCACGCACGATAAGAGTGCACGTCGCATACGGCGTTGGTAATGAAAGAAAAAGACCAGTGTTCCTCATTATATTTTTTGGATTCTATCGAGCCACATTTACTAGAAGCATTTGTCTGATTTCAACAACTCTCACTTTCTGAGGCCGGAAGGATGTTATTGGGTGCGTATATTTAAGCAGTGCAAAAGTGCGTAACAAATACGCAACAGTTATTTATATATTTTTTCTCATCTTTGTTTGGTTGCTTTTCTTGGCTCTGGAAACCTGGTGCAGACGACAAAGAAGAAGATTGCACGCGCTCTCATTGAAACGACTTTCCACTTGCTACGAAGAAGACCCCTTATCGATCGTGAGGGTTTCAGCGAGATCTGCCTCGTGTTCGTCCAAGTCACTGGCCATTCTCTTGCCGCCTATAGCCCGAAAAGAGTGCCAGGCCACAGCAGCGTGGATATCCCGTGTGAACAAGTTTAGTTGGAGGTTCACTCGTCGGGTGTCATCGACAGAAAAACAACATCTCGCCTATCAACTAACTGCTGAGACCTCAAGTTTGTTCTTCGGCACCTAGGAAGGAACCATGGGTGATATCATGTCCTGCTTCTTGCCCCAGTGCATAGACGGCGTCTTTGAGGATCCTCTGGAGTCTGTCTCAGACTAGGTCCCTACGCACTACTGCACTGCGTGCAGAATTGAGGAGATCAACGTGGAACCACTCGTGGAGGAACTCGCGTGGTCACCTACGCATTCAATCCCGCCTCTGCAGCACTGGAACGCAACCGAGCCCAACCGGATGATCTTCAGGGATGAATAACAACCTGGAGTGGACGCCGACATGGCGGTTCTCTTGTGATGTAAAAATGTAGAGTGAATGATCGTGATTGCTCTCTTTTATGCTTAAACGACATTGTAGTAACTGCGAACTTTGCATACGCGGTAACTCATGAAGTAAAATGACATTGTGCTTTGAAAAACTATTGTAATGGGTTTTAAAGCCGAAAGTATTGTTATCCTTGCTTCCGTACACGAACTTCAGTACTATAACGTATCTTTTTTTGTATTCTATTGGCATTCTCCAAATGACGTCTGAACTTTAAACCA
Organism: Rhipicephalus microplus; assembly: GCF_043290135.1. NCBI lineage: Eukaryota > Metazoa > Arthropoda > Arachnida > Ixodida > Ixodidae > Rhipicephalus > Rhipicephalus microplus. Next base: position 310,515,666 of record NC_134710.1, on the reverse strand, counting down.
GTCTTTCTGTTATTAGTAATCGTCATCATCATCCTCAGCCTGACTACGCCCACTGCAGGGCAAACGCCTCTCCCATGATCTGCCAATCAACCCGCTCTTGTGCTTTCCGTTGCTATGGTATACCGGCAAACTTGTTAATCTCATGGACCCACTTAACTTTCCGTCTACCCTTCGTGCATTTGTTTTCTCTGGGAATACAGTCAGTTACCCTTAATGACCACCGGTTATCCTGCCTACGTGCTACGTGTCCGACCCTTGTCTATTTATTTTTCTTGATTTCAGCTATGAATTCCCCAAGTCCACTTCATCACGCGGCCCTTATGCTCCCGCTTGGTGCTGAGGCCGACTCCTAAATGCTTCAAGATGGCCAGGCCAATTGACGAGTTGCGAATATGGCAATGGAACTGCAGGAGCTTCACCCACAAGAAAGCGTTCCTGCAGCAATGCCTTCGTAGTCACGAAGCCAAACCTCGCATCATGCTATTACAAGGGACTGTAGTACCAACCACCACGTTTTCCGGATACCAGTGGTTGCCTGGCCCCTCGGTAGGACGCGGTACCGCCATCCTGGTCGCTAACAAGATTAGCTGCACAGCGCACAATCTCAATGTGCCCGAAATTGAACACGTTATGGTCGCAATTTTCCCTGGCAACATATCACAACAAAGCGTGTACATGCTCAATGTATAGAGTAGTCCCAGCCACCATAGACAAAGATTCACACGTTTGTTCCAGAAAGTTGTCCGTCTCGTGGGGCCTAACCCACTAGTGATTGCGGGCGATTTTAACGCCGCGCTAGCGGTTGGGGCTACACGTACGACACACCCAAAAGTAACGAGCTTTGGAAAAATGCGAATGACACGGGCCTTATTCTCATTACGGACAACGCCTTCCCCACTCGCACTGGTACGACCACGCAAAGAGATACTACGGTGGATCTATGCTTCGTCAAGAATATCGTCGACGTCCGCTGGTCCAACCTCGCGGTAGATCTCGGCAGCGACCACTTCATATTGGCCGTACACCTTCCCACAGTAAGCAGGAAGACCAAGTCGTACACGTGGGTTGACTAGGACCTCCTTCGGAAGACCCGCGCAGAACGACCTCCTCCCGATACCCCACCGAACCTCGAGACGTGGACGGCCCTCAAAGCTGATGTAAACAAGGCAACCAAAACTATCAGCACAGACCTTCCAACCGAAAAGATGGACAGTCGTCTCGCCCACCTACTTGAGGCCAAACAGTCTCTATTGATCCGGTGGAAGGGCCAGCGCCTAAATGGGAGGTTACGCAAACGCATATCTCCGCTGAACAAGGCCATTATGGATCACTGCCGCAGCCTTTACAAACAGCAGTGGGACGAAATTTGTAACCCGATTGATGGTCAGGTTCGAAATGGCAAAACGTGGAACTTACTCAAACACCTCCTCAATGAAACCAACACCCGCACAAATCAGCATCATTCGATTGTTAAGATATTAATCAGGCTAAACGGACAGTGTCACCAGAAGATGTTGTCAAGAACCTCGTGGAAAAATGTCTCCCGCTTACCACGGGCCCTGTGACCCTACACCCTGATTACTCTGGCAGCAACAACACCAACTTAGACGCCGACTTTTCTATTGAAGATGTGCGCCGAGCTCTCCATGAGCTCAATGACCGCTCAGCCCCTGGCCCCGACGGCATCACGAACAAGCTCCTACGCAACCTGGACGATTTCTACGTCACTTACCTCACCGACACTATCAACTAAATATGAAAAAAAGGTGAGATACGCGATTCCTGGAAACTAGCTCACACGCTTCTCAAACCCAAATCGGGAAAGGCGCCGAGCCTAGATAACCTACGCCCCATAACTCTCATGTCCTACGTGGGCAAAGTGGCTGAGCACGTCGTCCTCAACAGGGTTGGTCGATACCTCGAAGGTAACGACTGCATCCCGCACCACATGATTGGCTTCCGACCAGGGTTATCCACTCCAGACGCCATGTTACTGCTGGAGAATGAATTTCTAGATGGCAGAAACACTCGGGATACTCATGCAATACTCGGTCTAGATTTAGAAAAAGCCTTCGATACAATAACGCACTCGTCAATTTTGAAAGCGATCGCAGCCCTCGGCCTAGGTCATCGATTTTACTACTTTATCCGCTCTTTTCTCACTCGACGCAGAGCCGTCCTCCGTGGAGGAGACCTAGTGTCGGAAAAAAAGGAGCTTGGACAGCGGGGCACTCCTCAGGGATCCGTCCTCTCGCCCACGCTCTTCAACCTCGTGATGATTGGGCTTTCCGAACGACTTTCGAAAATCGACGGCCTAAATCTTACTATCTATGCGGATGATGTAACCATATGGTGCTCCACAGGGTCGGATGGCTTCATTGAGTCCGCCCTGCAAGAGGCTAACGACACCGCCGAGTTTTACCTCGAGCACACCGGTCTCAAGTGCTCACCCGCGAAGTCGGAGCTGTTGATATATTTGCCCAAACGCCGGGGTGCCAAGCCCGAAGGCTGGAAACCTCCGGCGGAACGCAATATGACCCTCCACACCAGAAATGGTCGCACTGTACCCCGGGTAGACACCATCAAGGTCATCGGCATGATCATCGAGTCCCGCGGAACCAACACGGAAACAGTACGCAAGCTCAGGACTAAGACGGAGAATGCCATACGACTCGTACGTAGAGCAGCCAACAGGCACCATGGCCTCAAAGAGGACAACCTGCTGCGTCTCGTACACGCGTTTGTTTTGTGCCATTTTACGTACGTTGCCGCTATACACAAAAGGCTACGTGCTGAGCGCGATCAACTCAATGCGCTTATTCGCAAGGTGGTCAAATGAGCCCTTGGCCTTCCTATCACCACTCCAACGTACAAACTCCTCAAGCTTGGCGTACATAACACGCTAGGAGAGATCGCCAAAGCTCAGGAACGCGTGCAATTGACCCGACTCACCACCACCAAAACAGGCCGCCATATTCTGCGCGAGCTCGGCTTCTTCTCCTCGAGGGCGAGGGAACCCCAGTGTTGACTCTAATTCCCCGTGAAATCCGCGACCTTATCACGATCGCTCCCATTCCACGAAATGTACATTCCCAATAGAACAGAGGCAGGTGCCTTGCGCGGGCGACCGCCATTCTCAAGCGCATAGTCATGGGAGCGGATAACGTCTCGTTCGTGGATGCCGCTACCTATCACAACAATGGAGCCTTCGCCGCGGTCACGGTATAATCCGCGCAGCAGACTCTTGACTTTGCCACAATCCTCACCCGAAACCCTGAAGTAGCGGAGCAAGTAGCTATAGCTATAGCTATGCTCGACAGCATACGGGAATTCATCTACAGCGACTCCAGGCCGGTCATCGAAGCCTTCGAACGTGTAGTTATCTCCGACCAGGCGTTACGTATCCTGCGCAAAGCGGACTCGAGTGCCCTGAAGCACCACACTGTCTACTGGCTCCCCGCCCATCTCGGCCAGGTGCTGGGTGCCCTATCCAACCTCATCGAGATCGCCCATGATGCAGCGCGTGCACTTACCTACTGCACTGCCACAGGGCGACCCCATCTTCCTTGGTTAGATACCAATCGGGATGCACCAATTACGTACAATAAAATAACAAAGCACTTTTACCTGGAATGCCGCATTTTTCCACCCCCACATCCGAAACTTAACTGACCGCAGGCATTAACGCTACGCCTATTACAGACACACACGTACCCAAACCTTGCCACGCTTCACGTTTATTATCCCGATGCATACCCCAGCGACACATGCCCATCATGTGGACACACAGCGACACTCGCACATATGCTCTGCTAGTGAAGAACAACTCCTGCCGACTCTACCTCAAGCAAATGGGAGAGGTGTTGTCCTCTTTGCCTTCCGTACCTCGACTTTCGTCTGTTTCTTCTAGCACATTCGTGCTCGCGCTGCAACCCTTATTATCATGAATTCAAACCAACTAGCCCAAATCGCCATTCTTCTTCAAATGGGAGAGGTCCCTCAAGAGCTCACTTCTCACCGACCAGCAATGGGCCGTCCAGCCGGCCCACGAAGCGGCCGCCAGGTACTCCCTGTCGGTCCCTACGTGGGAGACGCCCGCTACGCGCTAAGCGCGTCCTGCAGGACTGAAATACAGTTTTTTCATTCCAATCAGCTATGAAATCCTAGCTTAACCCCAGTTTATTCCCTGATCCACTCTGCTCTCTTTCCTTTCTATCGCTCACTGTGTTGTCCTCTATTTAAGCTGAACCCTCTTTTTAAGCTTGCAGGTTTCTGCTCCGACTGGCAAGATGCAGCTGTTGTATACCTTCCTCTTGAGGGATAGTGGCAATCTACTACTCATAAATTCAGAGTGCTTGCCAAATGTGTTTTACTTCATTCTTAATCTTATAGTTACTTCAATCTCGTGATTGGGCTCCATGGCTATTACCTGTCCTAAGTACACATATCCCTTTACAACTTCCAGAGTCTCTCCAACACGTAGCACAAAGTGCTCTTTTCTGCCGAGATTGTTGCACATTACTTTAGATTTGTGCATATTATTTTCAGACCTACTTTTCAGCTTTCCGTGTCAAATTCAGTAATCACGAACTGTATGTGATTCGTCCCCTCAGTTATTCATTAGAGCAATGTCATCAGCGAATCACATGTTACTAAGGTACTCTCCAATTATTGTTATCTCTAACTCTTCCCAGTCCTGGGTCTTCAATACCTCCTGTAAACACGCGGTGAACAGCATTGGAGAGATCGTGTCTCCTTGCCTTACACCCTTCTTCATTGGGATTCTTTCACTGTCTTTATGGACAACTATAGTGGCTTTGGATTCTGCGTATATTTCTTCAAGTATGTTGAAGTAGGATTCTTCGATGCCGTGATTCCTTAGTGTCTGCATTACTGCAGATGTCTCGACTGAGCCTGACGCCTTCTCGTAATCTATGAAGGCTGTGTATATAGGTTGGTTGTACTCAGCGCATTTCTCTATTACCTGATTGATAGTATGAGTATGCTCTATTGTGGGGTAGCCGGTACGAAATCTTGATTGGTCCTTTGGCTGATTGAACTCTAATAACTTCTGAATTCTATTAGCTATTATTTTTGTAAATAGTCTGTAAAGAAAGGAGAGTAAGTTGATCGGCCAGTAATTTTTCAAGTCCTTGATATCTTTTTTCTTATAGATTAAGATTATGCTGGTGAACTTCGAAGATTCTAGTACTCTCCCTGTCAAGAGACGCTTTGTATATGCGGTGGATATTTTTTCTAACATGATTTCTCCGCCATTTTTCAGGAGGTCCGCTGTTACTTTATACTCACCAGCGGCTTGGCCTCTTTGCACTCTTTCTAGGGCTTCCATTACTTCCCCTGTCGCTATTTGTAGGATGTTGAGTTCTCTTGGAATAATATAGTTTCTCCCAATACCTTCCTATCTCTTTTGAATTGTGTACATCTCCCTGTAGAACTCCTCCACCATCTCGACAATCCTATCCGTATCGGTTATGACTTTTCCTTCCTTGTTTCTCAATGCATACATCCAATTTTCGCCTATGCACAAGTATGCCTTCGCAGCTTTTAGGCTTCTGTCGCTTTTTACAGCCTGTCGAATTCTTTCCATGTTATACTTCCTGAAGTCAGCTACTTTATCCCTATTGATCAACTTCGAAAGCTCGACTAGCTCTACTTTGTCGGTTGCATTTGAGGATTTCATGGTTTGTCGTCTTATAATAAGATTTTTTGTCTCCTGAGATAGTTTGCCAGTTTCCCGTGTAGTGACTGAACCGGGTTTAATTGCACACTTTTTGATAGGACTAGTAAGAATATAGTTCATTTAGCGCTAACGTTCGTTATCTAATTTTGTGCTTCAAATCAATTCTGAAGCAAAACTCTGAATTCCTGTACTTTTCCTCTCATCGTCAGTTCAATAATTGGCTTCTTGCGTATAAGTTTTTGTCTTTGCTTTTTTAAACCTAGGCGAATACGAGCTCTTACCATCATATGGTCACTGCATCTAATCTTGCCATCTACTTCTACATCCTGCACAATGTCTGAGTGTGTCCAAAGAATAAAGTCAATTTTATTTTTAGCTTTGCCATTAGGACTTCGCCATGTCCACTTACGCTTAGCCCGTTTTCTGAAAAAGGTATTCATAATCCATATATATTTACGTGCTGCGAACTCTACTGATAACTCCCCTCTGGCATTTCTAGAGCCGATGCCATATTCCCCCACTGCATGGTCTCCGGCCTGTTTCTTGCCTACTTTGGCATTAAAGTCTCCCATCAAAATACTATACTGTGTCTTTACTTTATGAATGGCTGACTCTACGGCTTTATAAAAGCGCTCACCCACATGATCATCATGGCTCGGTGTAGGCGCGTAGGCCTGCACCACCTTCGTCTTGCACCTTTTGTTAATTTTAATTATTATACTTGCAACCCTCTCACTGGTGCTATAGTAATATTCCATGTTGCCAGCGATATTCTTGTGTGTAAAAAACCCCACTCCTAGTTATTTTCTGTCAACTAATCTACGGTATTATAAAGAGTGTCCATTCTTCAGCCCTGTAAATGCCTCACGCGTCCTCCTAACTTTGCTGAGCCCTATTATATCCCATTTAACACCAACTAATTCTTCGAATAGCAACACTAGACTAGCCTACCTAGATAGCGTACTACTGTTGAACGTAGCCATATTGATATTCCAATGGCGGCCTGTCTGTACTCAGAGATACTTAGCACTCTCCGCTGCGTCTCAGGTCTGACCGCCGTCTTGCACAGTTGCTTCGCAGTTGCTGTGAACTGAGGGCCAAGGATTAATTGCTGTGTTCATGGAAAGTTGTGGCTAGGTATTGCACCATGGTGGACAATCCTGCTCAAGGCAGTGCGTATGCGGCGTTCTGCATTTATTGAGACGACGTTAAGTTCCGATTTTCTTGATGGTGGTATGGCAACTTGTGTCATATAAAATTATCGAACTTTATATGCATTAGTGGTTAGCATTGTTTTTTATAGAAGCCAACGTTCTAATAATATCATTTTTGGGGTTTAACGTCCTAAAACCACCATATGATTATGAGAGGCCATAGTGGCGGCCTCTGCAAATTTTGACCACCTGGTATTTCGTAAATGTACCGGAATCAAAGCACACAGAGTTCAAGCATTTTCACTTCCATCAATGATAGGGCCACCGTGGCCGGGTTTCAATCTCGTGACCTGCGGGTAGCAGCCGAGTGTCTTAGCCACTGGACTATCATGGGTGGTGTAGCCAGCGTTCTGAACCAGTGGTTGTATTTGTTTTATGGGAATAAATGACTTGTAAATTTGGCAGCCTATCAGCCTGCTCATTTCACACGGTTTCGTTGTAAGTGTATTTTCTACTCGTTATCAAATAAGCATGCGCACTAGTCCACTCACTCCGGTGGGGAGGACACTTCACACGCATTTCCCAATGTTGAAGTAGGTAATTTCTGATTGTAGATTGGTTGCAAGTGAATAAACACGGAGACTTGTTTTAGATGGTTTAACACAACTTTGCTCTTTTGTTCATTGGTTATTGCACCATGCCTCAATAATGTAAAAATATAACTGTTTGTCAAATAGCTGATTGGTACATTTTAAACTCGATCTGACTGAATGCAGTTTTACGGAGATCCCGAATTGACGAAAAACGTTACAGCTTTGCCGCGAAGGCAAAGGAATGAACACAATAGCAACAATTTGGAAGGTCACGCGCAGAATGACGAGGAGATCTGAGCGTGCCCCATGTTTTTCACGCACAAATGCAGCACGAAACGTACTCACAAATACAAATGAACGCCAATAAGCGTCTCTGTGGTTACATCGCCGTGTCTGAAAAGCACGGCTTTTTCGCAAATGGAGACTGTGCCACGAGTTCAGTCACCTTTCGGTGTTCGGTAACTACAACAGAATCGTTTCAGTGAAATCCCACGGCGTACGGTTGCTCCCACCGTGAGATAAACGAGCGCACTCGTGAGTGTCCACCCTGTCTTTTTTCCGCGGGGCAAAGTACGCGTGGGAGATGAGAGCGTGGGCCCCTGTGTCATCATGATCTGGCGATGCGCACTCATTGCGCAATCTCACTGGTAATGTTGAAAACACGATGGTTCCCTCCGAGATGCCCACTGGCAGCGATATGTGGTAGATATAAATAGCTTGCCGTTTGAACAGTGAACGAGGTTCTCTTTCTTGGTTAAGTTGCTTTGCCTCGCACTCACAAGTCAGCGGTCGGAGGTTCGATTCCGAGCGCCGGAGTCTTTTCCTGGTTTATTTTTCTTCCTTGCGTCTTGATATATATAGATACGGTGAAAGACGCCGACGCGGGCGGCAAAACACCAACCAATACTGTCCACATAACTGCTATCACAATAAAATTTCTTGTTTCTCTCACTCTAAATAAAGCGCATTCATTCATTGGGGTTTAACGTCCCAAAACCACCATTTGAAGATGAGAGACACGGAATGCTATGCACGAACAGCTATGCATGGAACCACGTGCTCAGCTGTTGGTAGTGCAAATACATCCCAGCTTACGCACCTGCCGTTCGTTCTTTAATGACTTCCCAATGGTTCGTGCCATGTTCAGGCAGAAATGTCACTGACAAGGCCAGTAACAAAGTAACGTTAACAGCGCAAGTTCTGCTTCCTTTTCACGTCTTTGTTAAGTCACGCTGTTTGTTACTATGACTATATATAACCAGCTCAAGATCACATATTTCGCAAGGTAACACTGATGCTAGTCTAATGAATTCGTAACCAGAATGAATTATAAGAAATTAATTACGCGAACTTGCTTCATCAACAAGATCGGTTTTCGTTCGAAAATTCCACGCACACGAAAGCACTCGTCAACCGAATTTTTTATTTCTCCAAGCAATTCAGTTGCTCGCCTGCAACAAAAGAGGACTTGCAGATCAATATTACAATATGAGCCGCGGCGGCTACAGTTTTGATGGAAGCAAATATGCTTGAGGCCCGTTTGGTTCGGTTTAGGTTCGTGGTAAAGAACCCAAGATGGTAAAAACTTCCGAAGTCCTCCACTGCGGAAGGAAGGAAGGAAAGACAAGAACAACAAGACAGAAGGCAGGGAGGTTAACCAGCCACATGCCTGGTTTGCTACCCTATGCTGGGGGAGTGAAAAGGGGGAGTATAAAAACGAGACAGAGATGAAAGAGAAAAAAAACAGAAAAAATGTCAGTATATGGGCTGACGCGTATGTAGAGGTGGCACTACACAAAAGTTGAAGGTATTCACAAAGGCCTGTAGTCCTGAAAAAGTAGAAAAAAGTAGAAGACGGCCTTGACTGCCTTTTGAGCTGACAAATGACGAGGTCGGTGCTCTAGCAGCATCTGCACAGAGAGTGACCGATCGTTCAGTTGTCGCAATGCGTCAGAAAGATTTATTCTCTCAGAAGGCCCATGTACATGGACGCGACGGGGGCGGGCTGAGTTGAGTGGCGGGTTCAGCTTACCTCGACGCGCCCGAGTTTATATGAACTCGCACGAACGAGTTGAGGTGAGCAGTGATCGCAGCGACGCTTTGCGTCGAGGCGAGCCGAAAGCCCGTCTTCCGGTACCGGTTTCCGCTCCTCCAAACCTGTGCTCCCGCCTCACGCCGCTGTGGGCTGCGGTTGTTTACGCAGTTGTCGCTCCGCCACCGCGATGGCTGTCTTGGTATTTTTTCTCAGTTTGCACCAGCTGTACTTTATGGTTGTGTTGGTGTCTTGGCTAACACTGCACAACGCGATGGCAGCAGTGGTTCTGTTGCGGCACAGCGCTCGCCGCAGGCGTATCCACAGCCTGACGCACCATCCCCTGTTCACCCCTGACTGGTCTCTCCAGGAATTCGCCATGATTCATGGTTTGTAACGTTTTTCATTTGTGTACCTGATGCTATGGAAAATCCTTTGAAGCCCTACACGCGAGTCATTTTTTGCAATAGTTGTGGCTTGTCGCTAATACTAATTAGGCGGCGCCCTGAACCTCGTTGAAAATTTTAAATTGAAAACAATAAGCAGTTTTTAAGTGAAAATGACTAAAGACCCTCATCAATTGTTAGAACAAAGTGTACAGTTCCACCACAATTAAGTGCACCGTGTTCCTCTTGCCTCATACGCTCACCCTGTTTGGCTAATCTGATTTCTGTGGCTTTTGGACTGGACAGTGAGATCCTTACACGATAAATTTTTAATCTGAGGGCTTGTAATTTCAATTGGAATGCAATATACAATTTCGAGTAAAATTTCTAGCGGCTTACGCAAAAATTTATTCGGCCGCATACCATTTTGCCGTAATTTTACACATCTATTTCTATTGTGCCTCGTTTATGCCTAAAAATGATAGTAATTTGCTATTTTTTATATTTCTTTGCAGGATTGGAGCAAATCACTCAGTTTTTTCTCGTTGACTAAAGCTAGCAACGTCGTTATTTCATCATCTGTCCACATGGTGCGTGGAGCCCGCGAGGATGTCATCTTGCCTAGCGCGTGCGTACCGGCCGACAGAGAAAGAGCAACGTCGGAGTGATGGGGACAGGGGAAGCGGAGACCACGACGGACGGGAGAGGTCACGAGCCGTCAACTCAGCGCGACCGATTGTACATGCCCTTTCTGAGCGCGGCGAGTTCGGTGAACCTACCCCCTGTCTCCGGATCGACTGGTCTCGCCGCGACGACTCTCCGCCCCGACGCGTCCGCTTATACATGGGGAGGGCGAGTCCAGAAAACCTGTTTATTTCGACTCAACGCGCCCTCGTCGGGTCAATGTAAACGGGCCTAGAGTCAAATCGAGGGCGATGGCATAGCAGGTAGCTTGGTGATCTGTTTCGTGGTAGCCCACAATGTAGCTTCGTGGTAGCCCACAATGACCAGGTAGCTTCATGGTCTGTTTTCGTGACGTGGTCAGAAAGCTTGACAACCTCGTACATCAAGTGTTCCTGGCAACCTCGTCGAAAGGCTGACTGCATGCTCTGTAAGGCGATTTCGAGTTAGAAACAGCCCATTTACTCGACCTCTGGAATGTGGTGCACTCTGGGGCGCCATGCGAAGCCGCAAGTTCTGATACGAGCTAGAGGGTGATTCCTCTAGCTCGTATCAGCACCGCACCGCTCGAACTAGACGCTGTGGTTGAACCACCGGTGTATATGTGCAAATCGTCATTGTATATTTCGTGCAAGAGGTGCAGGCTCGATTGTTTCAAAGCTGACGAAGCCAAATTGAATTTCTTCTGTATTTCTGGAATTGTAATAAGTACTTGTGGAAGGGTCCGGCACCACGGAGGATACACCAGTTTCTGCGCAGGCGTAAAACCTGACGCAAACGATGCACGATGCGCACAGACAATTGTACTAAATTTCGTGCAGGGCCTCTCAGTAGCGAGGCTCGCCAAGTGGTGGGAAGGGTTCCTAGCATGTTGCCTGAGATACATACGCGTCGTTTCAATGGTGATGTGCGCCTTGATCGGGTAGTACTGTCCAATGGGAATGGTTTCAGCCGTCTATGCACAGCTGGGTAAACCAAGGCATATCCTAAGAGCCTAGGCTCAAATGTTTTGGAGTAGCTGCCGGTTAGTTTTGCTCGTGTTAAATATTACAGGTACGCTGTACCGCAGGAATCCAGTAAAATTATACCTTGTACAGTTTTAACATGAACTCGACAGACACTCCCCAAGTTTTTTCTGGTAAGGAACCTGGACAAGTGACAAATAGCTGTCGGCCGCTTTTTCCAGTAGTTTACATGTGGGGCCCACAATAAGTTTTAGTCGACTTAAAAACGTGTTACTCCGGCTGCATGACACCAATTGCCCGTTGATTTATATGCTCTAAGCGGACATTAATTAGCTTTCGAGTGAACGCCACGACTGCACACTTTCCACTGGCGATCTCGTGCCCTTGTTTGCAAAGGTAGTGCGATGTCACTGATGCTGCCTTCTGAAGTTGAACGCGAAGTTGAATTTGAGTCACACCTGATGTCCACACATAGATTTCATCAGTATAAATAAAAAAAGTTGTATGCTGCTTGGCTGCTTGCCAACAAGTCCGATGAGTGTTAGGCTGAACAACGCAGGGCTTGCCACACCATCTTGCGGCACTCCTCAGCTACCGTAATACTCGGGTGTCAGACCACTCTTTGCCAGCACGGGAAATGACATTTTCTGTAAGTAGCTGTTAACCCACGTATAGACATTGCCACCGAGTCCTACTCCTTCTAATGCGCTGAGGATAGCTTTCGTAGGTGACATTGTCGTAAGCCCCTTTAAGGTCAACAAACAGAAAAGCAAATAATCATTTACAGGCCTTCCTATGATATACATATGGCACCAAGTCAACTACATTCTCAATTGACGAGCGCGGCCCCGTCTCAGCCTGGTCATGGCATCTGGATATATTTTGTAGATTTCTAAGTACCATTCCAGACATGTTAAAATTACTCACTTCATAAATTTTTTCACACAGCTCGCAAGGGCGATGGGGTGGTAGGAGGAAATGTTTAAAGAGGCCTTAGCGGCTCTGAGAAGTGGAATCAGGTGACGACTTCCATTCCTGCGGAACCATGCCAGTTTGCCAGGAGTCGTTGTATAGCAACAAGAGTGCCTTCCAAGCTTGATTTCATAGGGGGGACAGAGTGCAGTAGGTGATGCCATCAGGTCATGACGCTTAAGAACATATCCACAAAGCAAGCACAGCCTTTATTTCTTCCATGGAAAACGTACACTTTATTCGGGGATCACGTCAGGGTACAGAACAGTTGGGCGTCCTCGTCCTAGTTGAACTTACCTCGCATAAAATCCTTCGGCAGAAAGATTTTGCGACGTCAATCTCTTCGAAGCGTAAGTATAGTGCCCGAGATTTAAGTGGGTAACGCTGATCTATGTTTGTACGAAGACCCCAGACATTTCTTCATATTAGTGACACAAACTTTATTGGATCCAAGGGCTTGCAAAAAGATACCCATCGTCACTTATCCAGCTTGTCCATGTGACGCTGTATTTTCTTTTGTGTGCATCTGGCTACACAAGATCTTCAAAGGACCTAATGCGTATATAAAGTTGTTCTGCACGACGACGAATCCATCGAAGTTTATGCTTGATGATCCATCCGGAAGCGAACGCGAAGTGGACTGTAGGACACCCTTTATTGCATCCTCTAGGTTGAAGGGTGAGGTGCCAACACAGTCTTCTATGATTAACTTGTATTTTTGCCAATCGGTGCGCTGGACGGCTCTGGAGGACTTTAAACTTGGAAATCGAGGTTTAGAAAATTACTATAGGCTGATCCACAAAGATAAGTAGGGCAGCCATCATTCACTACTTCGGAGGTCACAATGCACTGTTTGGCTGCGGGATCGAGCAGAGTCACCACCTGGCGGCAACTAGCCAAAATAGCGAAGGGTAGATTGCTCCATACGTCGTCTGCGCGCCACGTCGTGCACGTTCGCAATGGGTCGTTTTTTCGGATATGATAGCGCGAGCTTAACTGCTTGTACGTATGCCTCGAACTACATCTGAAAGCATTTGGTCGTTTTCGGCTGGTCATGCACTGCAATAAAATCAGTGATGTGCAACTTTGCAGAGTGCTGGTATTGTCACCGTACCCTTCATTTACCAGAATCATTTCAGTGTGGGTGCCAGTTTCTGCTTCAAACACATCGTAAAATGGACTTGGCATCGTTTCAAACATGATGACTATTGAATAGTAAGTGAATGCAGCGTTCGACCGACTTGGTTGTAAAAAAACAACGCTCTAGACCACGCAATTGCACCTGGTTGTTAGGGGTAGAACTATGGCACTGTATCTAGTTGATCGACTATGCAATGAGCTTTAGTTATGTTTATCTGGGTATGGCGCTACTACAGAGGTAATTCTATCATGTAAAGCGTGACACTTCGGTATTTCCACTCTTACTAACCCTTTCGGACACGAATTATTAAGAACTGTCTGTAAAAATATCAGATTATTACAACGTTATTTCATGGCACTCAATAATATCTTTCATTAGGAATAATGAGATAATTGTTGCATTTATGTGTGTTATAGTAACTTGTTCCAAATAGGCTGCAATGAAATGTCTGTTTATCGTGTTGTCATTGATGGTTATTTTTGCATAAACAGAATCTCATGTCAGGCTAGTAATATAGTGCAAATTCAGTTTTCGGTTATGTCCATTGTGCACAAGGAAAATTACTGCTTTTCACATTGCTTGCAAAAAGTGGCATGTCCAAAGACTCGTCGAACGAGGTAGTGCCTTCAGAAAAGTTATCATATGTATCAGTACACTTCAAAATTAGAATAAAGAAGACAAATTTATTATACAGGAAGTTCAATTTATCTAGTGTACGATATATATTGCTTTTTCGTAGCCTCTTTGATCCAAATAACAAAAAGAAGTGGTGTACGTAATTGTGTACACAGTGTCTCAAAAGGTTACAATGGAGTTGTCGAGTGCCATAATTTAACTTGGGGCAAAACTTACGCACCGAAGTTTACACGAAACTACCCGTGTGCTTATATTTAGAAAAAACACACGTCCAAAACTAATTCAGACTGCGTGCCTTACATTACTGCTGTACGATTTCACAGGAAATGACATTTTTTACACTGTATTGAGCGTTTGGGGAGCCTTGTTATTGACTGACTGAAGGTGAAGGTAATTTTTCGATTAAAAATATGGAAAAGAAACCATTGTATTCTCAAAAATAAACAGACATCGATTTTAACACCATCATATGCACGTAATCCTTCGATGAGAGCTTTCTGCAGAACTCTTGTGAGCTTTTGATCGTTTTGGTGGTGAACGAACATTATCGACGTGGTAAACGTCAATGTAGCGCAAAGCGCTGTCAGCCAGGAAGATTTCCTGGCTAGGTTTATCGACTGTCCCCCATTTTCGGGGAACAGAATGAGTCAAAAATGCGCATGCGTATTCGATGCGAACAGGCGCACCGAACGCGTGGCACCGACATTGAGGCCTTCTACAATCCTTCCTTCTCTTTTTTTCGTGATACACGAGAAAGATACTAATAAGTAGCTCAGTCGTGCTAGAAGAATGCATAGTAGTTGGAACATGAACGAAATGCAAAAAACAAAAGAGCACAAGATTATTTAGTGCGAAAGCGCGCAGTCAGCGAGCCGGGGCGAGCTTGACTTGCTAATAATAGTAAAACTGCATGGGCTTCGTGCGTCGATCCGGCAGAGAGGAGCGTAAACATGATTAGTACTTTGCAGTGAGCGCATTTCATTTGCGGAATATCAGTTCAAACAACACGCAGCGAAGCGCCGCTGCTTGTGTCATACGAACCACCGACCCCTTATCGGCACTCCTGCTGAAACGGTGCTGCCACCTATGGACGTCAGACTCTGCCCAGGTGGCACTGCAAAAAACCGAGCCACCCGTGCCCCCATCGCCGCGCTGACCATAAATTGGTAATCACAGAGAGGCGTCCACAAGCGAACGTGCATAGGCCCTCTTCTTTTGTTGGTCTTGAGGCGAGGTTTCCTGAAAATCAAGGACCTGTTAAGCTTTTTTGTTCCACCCAACCTCGCTTCTTAATTGTAGGAAGCCCATCAAAAAGAAATGCAGGCAATATGCAAAAGATGTTTGATTTATTTCGGCTGCTGGAACTGGCAATTTAAATGCAAGCGAGCATCGCATGACATTTCGTTTGAGGCAAGCAACCTAAGGTGCGTTAAGGTACGCCCAAATGAATTAAAATTGGGCATGCGCATTATGACAAAGCGATATGTGCATACACGAACAATCTATGCGATCAGAGGTACGAAGCTCGCCTTATCCGGCACGAATGGCCCTGGGAATTTCCCACTTCCTGTGCATTGAACTGTTTTAGTACACCTACTCGAATGCCGTACTGCTGGTCTTCTTTCGTTGTTATATACTGTAGATGGAGATATATAAGCGCTCGCTTTCTCAATGTATAACGGAAGGCAAAGCCGATGCCTGCGAGAAAGCTCCAGAAATCGCTGAGACCAACTGCGAGAAAAAAACACTGATTGTGGTCGCGATCATTTTGCGATTGACCTGTATGACGCACGTGTTCGCATTTCTTGGTAAAATCTGGGTATTAAAGCCTTCAAAGCTCTACGTGCGTAATGCTGTGTTCGCGGCAACTTGAGATTATTGGGGCTTGTGGCGTGTTTGATGTTTATCATGGCTGGGCTTTACCTGTCTGCTGTTGCACGTCCCGCACCGCAGTCAGAAGGTCTGATCAGCTTCTTAAACAAAGTTACCACAGTTCTCCGTCAAGGCTACTCAAAACAATAATAGAACAATAACAGAATATCTACATTATCACACTTACTCAAGCGAACGGCTATGGAGAACGCGAGTAATTTGCTTACCCAACACGTTTGCCAAGGCCTGTATTTAGAGCTGTCGCCATTCTGCTTTGCGAAAGCTGCGGAAATCACTAAAACTGAAGTCATTTACGTCCGTGGCAATTCACAATACAACAGTAGCGCAGACTGGGGTCTTTTTTTGTAGAACGTAGAGCTCTTGCGTCTTGTCTTGTTTTCGCCTTCGTGCAGGTGAGTGAACCAGCAAGCACCCCACGGTGCTTTGGCGACGTGTCTGACTAGCGGAGAGAAATTCGTAGCTCTTTTTCTGACTGTTTATTGAGCAAAAACATATAACATTGAGCTCAATCGTTGCTTAGTACGCTGTAGTTGCGCCTGGTTGCGCAGCAAATTGTGAAAGGGAGTAGGGTTTTGCACTGCTTAAAGATGCGTCGACAGGTGGCGCTGCCTGTCCGCAAAACTCTAGAGTCTCACTTCTATAGCCCGATCTCGTCGCGAATACATGCAAGGTGACCAGTGAACGATTGTGCAGCGCGAGTAGTCACTTTTCAATCAAGAAACTCACAAGCAGACGCTGCCTGTGTCGTCGTTGCGAAGAGAGAGAAGGGGAGGGGACGCACATGTACAATGGGGTCGTAAATGCCACTGGGAGGGGTGCCAGGAGGAGAGGGGGGGAGTGAGCGTAGACCAGTAGGCGCTGCCTGCGTCGGCGTTGCGAGGTGAGAGAGCATAGGGGAGGAGAGAGAGGGGGTGCACATGTGAAATGGTGTCAGGTGTAAACGCCGCTGGGAGGGATGACTAGAAGAAAGAGAGGGGCAGCGAGCGTAGGATAGCATAGGGGCTCTTTGATTTTCGGATTTTCGGGTTGGTTCTGGAGACCCGCGGGCTGCCCGCGGGCTCCCCGAAAGCTACCGCTGCATCCCGTTCTGATAGGGAATGACGTAGGCTTGCAAGGCGCACGCCCGGCGACAGCCCAAAGGTCGCAAAATCGAACGCAGGACAGTCAGCGTAAACGTAAACAAACTCTACCGTCGTGTCAGCAAACGAAACAATGTGCTGCGTGCATGTTGGTTTCTTTTTGCATTGTCCGCTTGGAAATACGTAGGTAAGCTCGCCAAAAAGCTGAAATGATATCCTCGAGCGTACGCATTTGGGGTACGACTTCGTACGCTCGCACGATCCTTCGCCGCGTCCGCGAACGAAACAGCCAGCTGGCGCACGCCGCCTTGAGCTGCCGCAACGGTGACGGCTTGACAAGCTCACGTCTCTTTAGTACACGTATCAGTCACTGCACAATATGGCGCGAAGTCACACGGGAGTGATCGTGTCCCCAAAAGAGCTTGAAGATATATACCTGCTCACCTACCGTGTATCATGTCGCAAACACACGTTGACCAACTTACGTTTTTGTCTAAAGTTTATGATATGCGCAGGAATCGGTACCACGAGTTCGCGTCGTATGTAAAATTAACATTTGCATGACACGTTCCCGATCCACTCTTACAACTTGCCTTGCCTGTTTTCCAGTCCTAAGTGGCACTTAACGAATGTCATGTATATGAGCTTTGATTCGACCTACTAGGTCGTCGTACGCACTGCGCAGCATTATTACGAAGAGGTGAAAAAAACAAAGCAAACGATGAAATGGGCCACGAAAGGATGTATACATTTCTGAATTCATTCTCCGTTTTTTTTTTCTCGCGCCGTATTGTATAATATCATACCGTGCACATATGTTGGCTCATAGATGGAAATGGGTTCGCGCGCTGTTCGCGTCCAGCGAGCATCACCAACAGTCGCGATCTAGGGCCTTCTATCACCAAGCGCAGATCAATCCAGTTATTAGGACAGAGGTTCTAAGAGCTTCGCGTACGCAAACGTTTAAAAAAAATTTAACTACGAAGTTTTCTTTATGCATGTGTACAAACGTGTACTACGTACATAACTTTTAAGGCATGTGCACGACACAGTCAACAGGCAACAGTTCACCGCGTTGTTCAAAGAAGGAAGCTTCACGGGAAACTCAACAAATGCGATGAACAGTAGCTTCAAACACTCGCCGCCATTCGCAATCGCCTCATCTCACAAGGCGGAACAGACTTTAGAAGATAACGCCACGCGTAATGACAAGCGAAGGCGCAGTCCTCAAGCGCCCACATTACAATCCATCGAGTCCTCACAAAGATGGAACCGAGAGCACATCGTAACTTTTCGGCGTCTGCTAGCCCGAAACCAGCCCAAAACCTTCCAGAAAGCTTCCATGACCAAATTGTCCCGGAAGCTCCTGGCGATCCTCGGGCTCCCCGTGGGTTGCCAGAACGTCTAACCCGAGAAAAACGAACGCCAACCGGAAGTGCGCCTCGGGGGTGGGAGGAGGGGGGACTGAGCAGCCCAAGAAAAACGAGCGCGCTCTACTCTAGCTGGCTCTGGTAGCCCGCGGGTAGCCAGAAGTGAAAAATCGAAGAGCCCCATAGATGCTGTGTCCATATAGATGCTACTAGATGCGGCGCCGACGCAAAAAGGCAACCAAACGATCTACTAATATAAAACCCCTGCGCTGGCCACCGAGCAAAGATGATCGACAATTTAGAGCATTAAAGAGCAAAAGGCTGTCCTCGAGGTCACCACAAAGGACGACTGCGTTTAGAAAAGTGGTTCACCATTTCGAGTACTTCACACTCTACTATGGGAGAGCATAAAGCCAGGCCCCGGAAACTCTCAAGTTACCACGATGGCCATAGAGGGCGAAAAAATCGACCACGGCGAGTTTCGTGATTTTCGCGTATAGTGGAACTATTAGCGTCTGTCACAATCATATGGTGGTTTCGGGACGTTAAACCCCACATATCAATAAGTGGAACTACTAACTCCTCTTTTAGGAGTCGGATAAGTTAGTGTGCATTTTTCCTGTTAGGGGCAATCACCGCGGCTGAAATTTCTATTTCGGGATGTATCAAAACACCATTAAAATAATAGTCACTACCACGTTTTTCATAGAAAACTGCATGAAATATTTTTGTCCTACATTTATAAATAATACAAGAGCGGTGATTGTTTTAATTCAAATATTGAGAGTATCTTGACGCTCGAAAACAAGCAGCCCATCGGCATCGATTGCGTTTCTGTCGGTTAATTTGTTCAAAGCACGAAGGAAGGAAAGGTAGGAAAGGCCCTGAAGTCACTCGTTGTGAAGCCGCAATGAAGCCTGAAGTCGGCCATAATGACTGCGTAATTTCTCCTCTCTTGTTTACATCCGAATGTAAAGCAGGAGGCGTGACTCTCTCTCTGGCTTGAAAAGCACGTGGGCTGCGCAGCGCGTGTGTCGTGACGATTCGATACTAATGGAACGGGGCTCATTCCTCTGAGACAGCAGGACACCTTCGGTGAAATCATTTCGTCCGAGTAATAACAGGAAGTAACGGCTCACCGACAACGAAGCCACTACAAGAGAACACGCGCTAGATGCACTGACAACGGCGAGTGTTTTCACGTCATTAATTCAGCTACTAGGCAGACAACACGATCGGTCTTGCGCCTTCCACGGTTGCATTCCACCACGCGGCCGACGCAGCGTCCGACCCCTGTGTCTGTGTTCTGCGTGAAACTCACCAGCATCAGCATTTTGCAACCGTGGTAACATTGAGCTCGGTGCAAGTGACACTTGAACGTGGTCGCTGTTACGTTGAGATTACATGTAATGCTGGTGGAGAGTGAACGAAACGGAACAGAAAAGGTGTTTTAATACGGACATGCAAGTTGTTACTGAATACACACAACACGAAACTACGTATGTGCACATGGTCCTCATTGCGTCTTGCTGAGCTCAACAGCGTCGTCCGTTGTCACAAGCAGGGCACTGCTCACCCGTCACTGACCTTGAAGGCATTTGTCGTCGTTCGGCTTCGTCATGATGCCCAACGCAATTTCGCTGGACACTAACTGCTTCATCCGCGTCATCCTCGGCACAAAACATGGATATGCACTCGCTCTACGCACTTTTGAAACCCCGTGATGGACAAAGGGATTTGTAAACGTTGCTAAAAGTACAGCAACTGCCAGGAGAACACTGCGTAACCAATAACGCGGCGCAGAGCACGGATATTGTCCGCCACTGCTCAGCACGACACCTGGGGAGGCACACATGCTGGCGAAAGTCGCAGCCGCTCACTTTTTGACGAGCTCCACTGGACAACACATAACCATAGCAACGCCGCCATTGTGTCCAGTGAATATGGCCGCCATGATGTCATTTCCGCCACCCTTTTCACGCAGCGCGCCGGCTGGGCATGTCCTCTCCTACCTTTCCTTCCTTAGTGGTTAAAATTGTCCGCGGTTAGCCGCGGTATTTTTGTTGATCGGCATTGCGAAGCTCCGTTTTAATTCAGCTTTGATATATCAATGCAAGCTTGTCGGTCAGACTTTACGGGTTGCTACGACAAAGCGAACGTGTCTAGAGGCTGTGAACCATGTCAGCTGCTGTGCTTCACTGACGTCCGGCTGCGCTACCCTCAGCGAAAAAATTAAACGCCGGCAAGTCGCTCGGAGACTGCCTACGAAGACAGAATAATCTTGCAAAATGTGGGCGTGTTCGCCGGTGAGTGACAATTTGCTGCTTTGCATCTAAACATGGCCGTTTTATTGTGCATGGGCTACAGCTTTTGTCATTTCATTAGACTTTTCGACTTGTACAGCTAATCAGACGCACACCTTGTGAATAATTGAGAGTGTTATCTTCGTTGTCACATTCGCTGAAAATATGTTTACTGCTAAAATTTGTGGCACAGATCACAGCATAAATTCTACCTGTGTCTGCTGAAAATGAGTCTGCTGCAAAATATGCTCATAAATTCAATACATAGTAGAGCCGAATGAACCTTTAGTACATATATGCATTTGTACATTTGCGTAAGTTTGCGATGGAGCATATTACATTTGCATAAACCATATAGGCCATCCACTTGGGGAATCACCTAGCTTTGTTCTCTGAAGAATGTCAATTAAACAAATACATTATAATGCCATCCACAAGACAAACTCACAAAAACAGCAATGTTATGTCCACCCTACCTTTCTTATATGCAGTGTTCCCATATACATTATTCTTAGTCATGCATCACAAATCCGTTCACGCTTCTACCAGAGTAACCAGCACTGTTTTTTTTACAACCCAACCGCAGCCTCCACGAAACTGCAAATATCAGTGTGCACTTGAATGCCTCATCACTCTGAGCCTACCTCAAGTCAGCGGAGATCGTTTCATCACTGAAAGCAAGCTCATGGGCCAAAATCCTCGCAAGGTATAGTTGAAGACACTTTATTTATTGAACATATTATGTTCAGCAATTTCCGTCTTACCCTGCTCATGAGTTTGTTTTTTTTCTTCTCAGAAAACTGGGCTAAAAAGAGACCATTGATTTCCAAGCTACAATCATCAAGTCATAAGAAGCTCTACAGTTGTCGTAGTGACAACCCCATGCACCACCAATATGCCAGGCGGACAAATGGAAGCCTTATACTCAAAAACAGTTTAGCGTACGGTATGTTCAAGCTGTCCGAAATTGGGTGCACAGATTATTGTTTCTTGCTTTATGAATTACTCACTTTGCAGGAAATATGCAGGCTTCAAATTTCTTCGACAGTGTATGTTATGAGTGGCATATACCCTACTTCACTCAACGTGTCAAACGTTGCATAGAGTATCACATATAACTAGGAAACAAGTGTGCTTGTAGTAGTGCATATTTAGCAGCACTTCTCTTCTACATTGTGTATAGATTGCTATGAATGTAAAGACCGTTGCAAGGCAGTGGTAGGTACAGCTATATTAGTGTTGAAACAGTTACTGATACCACGTGCATGTTGGGAGTCACACAATCAAAGTACTAAAAAAACTGTGCAAGAACTCGTGCCTTCATTTAGCAAGACATGTCCTGCTGAGGTAGCAATCGCAGAGCCGAAACATGAGAGTAAAATACATAGAAGAACAAGAAATGATAAGAATGGGTGGATCATATTCGGCAAGCATTCTCAAATCATGAATGATTATCTGTCTCTAACCCTCAAGAAGAAGATATATAACAGCTGCGTCTTGCCCGTACTTACCTACGGAGCAGAAACTTGGAGGCTTACAAAGAAGGCTCAGCTTAAATTTAGGCTGACACAGCGAGCGATGGAAAGGAAAATTATAGGTGTAACCTTAAGACACAAGAAGAGAGCAGAGTGCGTCAGGGAACAAATCGGTGTTAAAGATATCATAGTTGAAATCAAGAAGAAGAAATGGGCTCGGCAGATAGTACGCAGGCAAAATAACCGCTCGTCATTAAAGGTAACTGACTGGATTCACAGAGAATAAAAACGCATGAATCGGGGATAGAAGGTCAGTGGGCCAATGATATTAAAAAGTTTGTACGTATAACGTGGCAGCAGAAAGCACAATACCAAGTTGTTTGGCCGATCATGGGAGAGGTGTTTGTCCTGCTGTGGGTGTAATCAGGCTGATGATTCGCCAAAAACAAGCACCGACATGCACGCAAGCAGTGAGCCCTAATGTTGAAACGTATGCCAATACCCATGCTTCAAAAACATGTTTGTTTACAGGACAGAGTTAACACAATGAAAATGAAAAGTAATCAGTTTTGGCATTTGCTGGCATGTATTCCACTGTGACTTCATGATCATCATTCCTAGCTTGTCCAAGGGCTGCAGTTCAGCATCCGAAATCTCGTCTGCTCAGAAATGCTGCTGTTTAGTTGTTTTCTTTCTCTAGGTAATTTAGTTTGGTTCGTTTTTTTGTGGTCACTCTGGACAGACTTGTGCGAGCAGCAACGAAAACAAGGGGCTCCCAGTTTGATTTAGCTGTTGTGAAAACCAATGTGTTCAAATTGTCGAGAAATGTTCCCCAATAGAAATACACAAAGCTGTGCGCTTTTACTTAACCAAGTTCAAATAACGACCTTTTACTGTATTAATATTACTTCTATGTAAAATACATGATGCATGACAAGGCATTTTTCGGTATGTTAATTTTTAACATAACAATGACTGAGTGCACTCAGTAGGTATAATCAAAGATGGCCAGTGTTTCTATTTGTTGATAATTCAAATGGCTACTAACAGCTATTTTCTTGATATTGCTTTGAAATATGTAGCCAAAAGGACTAGCTTTGTATGATACCCATGTTAAGAGTGAGGCAGACAGTTAGGAAGTAATGAAGAATAATAATGTGAATTCAGCTTCTGCCGTTGTTCATCGTTTTAGCAGTGTATACATGACTATGCACCATTGGCACAAAAAACGCATTTATTCATCTGTCAATGCAAAGCATAAAAACTTTGAAGGTTATTCAAAAAGTAAGGGCCATTTGGTTCCAAGCAAGTAAATTTTCATTAGCAAAAGTTTTTGTTCGTGGGCTTACTTTAGCGAAACCCTACTTCACTTTTCTATAGAATCACCGCTACTCTTTAGTGCTTCTCGTACCGTCGCAGTAATTTCATTGGTCAATCTGAATGAAACATTGCCGATTAGTAATTGAATGTTGCGAACGGTGATCTTTAGTTTCTTACTGTCTCTAAACTGTACCCCACACCACTGTTTCGAGGGAAAGAAGAGGAAATAATCACACGGTGCTGGCACAGGACGGCAGGGTGGGCAGTTAGTGATCCCTACCAGAATATTTATACTTCCCATTGGTTGCGATTGTAGTGCAAGGATGCATGTTTTTATGTAGGAGGCCAATTCTGGATGATAATTAGTGATGTAATCAAAGTTTGTCGTACTTATTACTGTGCAGTTTGTTTCACAGTATATGTCAGCTGTACGTGTGGCCTACATTTTATGAAATTAAACACTAAAAATTCCCTTTTTGACTTGGAAAATGGTAGCCGTCATTTTCTACCTAGAGTAAGATAACTGCTTGAATTTTTTCGGTTTTTGTGAAAAGGAGTGGTGGCAACACTGTGTTGTTTCTGCAATTGCGAGCACCATGAAGCGTAGTCACCAGTACAAGAGTGTGCGAAAAGAAATCATCCCTGTTTTATCGGTAGCATTCCGAAAACGCTCATTCAGTGGATGTCCTTTAGTGTTTGAGTTCGTCGGTAAGCATTTTTGGAACCTATCTTTGCGATATCTGGGAATATTAGCTACAATTGTGCAAATTGTGGCGAGGCTAACAAGGGGACCTTTGTCTTACAGACCAGTAACTGTTAGTCCTCAATCCCTTGCAATATCCTGTCCACTTGAACCGTTTGGTTGGTCTGGATGCTTGGCGTGGTGCTCTACCTTTTTCGTACGCATTTGTGAAGCCATTTTTGAAGCCTAAACACTGTGTTACAACATTTGTTTCACTCCTCACAGTTGGTCCATGCACTGTGCACAACTCCTCGTAAATTAAAAATGATAGTATTTCTTTTGAATGCAAAAATGTAAATACAGTGTGCACCCCAAAACACGCGGGAGCAATAATATTTGCGAACATTCGTGTCTGCGTTCCCCGTAGAGCAGATGACTACTGAGCCAGAACAATCACTTCAATACTTTTTTACTGACAAAGCAGATTGTACTGTGCACGTAACTCTTCAGTCTGACGTGAAAATACTTAAATATTAGGAAATGGTTCTTATTTTGTGAATAAACATCGTCGAAAATTTCATTATGCAGAATTGACTGCAATGATTATTCACTGCCTATTTTTCTAACATTGCTACCATGACTTCCAGCACTCCTCAGCAGTCTAGTGTTACTAGTGTTCCATATGTCGATATTGTATGCGCATATGTCATGTGCTGTGCATATCGAGTGCTGTCCACTGGTGCATGTTTTGTTTTTCTTACGAATGAGTGCTTTTGGGAGCACCAACAGGCATTCTGTATATCGGGAGTCAGCTGATATACAGTAGGCGAGCAAGGGCAATGGTTTCTAATTCTGTTAACTCATAATCTGTGACAACTTTGACAAGAATGTTGACTTGCCGAAATTTTTATGACTTAGGCTTTCATTATTGGCCAACTGCTACTCAATAAGAGTGCCTGCCACTGCAACCCTTTTCACCTTTTTTGAAACGTAAACCATGTTTCATTTTCAACATGATGTTCTAAATTGCGTTTTCCCAGGATGCACTTGCCTACCACAACTGTAAGTTATCTAGTTAGTCGTAAAAATAAAAAAATCGGACGCACAGGTAAAAAAAAAAGAAATTCTAAACGCAATATTGAGAACAATGTTATATGCAGAGATGCCTAGCACAACACCGTAGGGTCATTTCTTTTTATTCAACGCGATATGCTTCTCGCCAATACGTTGTCAAATATCATATTGTGGCTCATGCTAATCGTACTGACCCTGCACTTTCTGAGAGCATGTGTGGTGAGAAAGCCAATGGGCAGCACAGTACCAAGTACTTTGCAAGGGGTGTCCAGTGTAAATATCTTTGTCCCACTTAACAAGCCAAGAGACAAAATTGCACAATTTCAGCGGGCAATTTTATTGAACAAATGGCTATCACAGTTTGTCTTGTATGTATAGTTAAACTCTCTGAGAGACAGTGTTCATTTCTACATGTATACTGCTACATTCACGGTTGTCAATAAACAATATGAGCTTACTTGCTTGGCGTGTTTTTTGCCAGTTGAGGCCTCTCGGTCAACTGGCGGCATAGCGGAAATATTTATAGTAACTTTAGGGTGCCGTGTGCGCAAATACCATCCCACAATAGCAGCGAATAAACGCCCATAAACCTGCGGGCGTGCACCGCGACCCCCCGCAACCACTACCGAAGCAGCCACCATATTGCTTTAGAGCAATGATGATGACACGCTTACCAGTGCCGCCTCTAGGTCGGATAAGTTAGTTCACAACGCCACCGCTACCCTTATTTATGTTGCACTGTCAAAGGTGCAGTTTCCCTTCTCTAAATGGCAGTGTATAGGTGTTCTGTGATAAAGCCGTCCGGTGAGTATTGACGAAACGAGCGCACACCCGTAGTTCTGTGTTTGGACAAAGTTTTAACGATTTAGAGTACGAGGTACTCTATTATGGGAGAGCATAAAGCCGTCCCGTGTGCGTTGGAGCGTCTGCTCAGGAAACACAAATACAGAAGATTGCATCATTCCAGCGCACAGCTATTGATACCTAAGCGCAATTTGACCTGCCATATTGTGCAAGTCAAAGAGTTCTTTTTTGCGTCAATGAGCAATAAAGGTTTCCAGCGCACGAGTAAACTCAAAGTGGATTTTGAATCACCGTAAGTCACAACGATCCTTAAGTAGGATTTCCCCGGAATCGCTTTTTTAGCATCCAATTATCAGCTGGTACTTCAGTCTATATGCCCCACCCGCGTTCGCACTATTGATTTAGAACTCCACAGAATGTATTGAAGGACAAACTCACCGTGATAACTTAATAATTTTGATTTATTGACAGTCAAATACATAGCAGCAGCACATATTCAGGAACGCCGGCTTAGAAGAGCGGCACAGCGCCTTCACTGGGTTCCCTCCTAATCATGTCCTGGTTTTCGGTCGTAAAACCTGGGATGATAGTTAGATGTATACAGCTGTAAAACACACCTCTTTGATTGAATGGCTAAGCGGTATGCACACTGATTAACATGTAGAGTTTAACGTCCTAAAACCACCATTTGATAATGAGAGACGCTATAATTTTGATGCGGTCTGCACAGCGGCATCAGGTCTTGGTTGGAGACCCGGCTAGTTCGGCCAATTTTATTTAGAACGAGGAACGCGCATAAGCAAGTTTGAAGATATATCGCTTGTCAGGTTTTCATGCTGCTACTAGTGTAATTGTTTCTTGGCGCACCTTGCTCAAGAACAGCTTGGTAAGATTTTTACGTGGCAATGTTTCTTAAAAGGTACCTTGTAAGACCTATTGACGATGTAGTGTTAAACAGCTCGTTTCGCAGATATTCTCATGTATTCTCATCTTGTGCGTGACCGAAAATTCGAGAAAGATGCAAATAAATTATGAAAAGATTCAAAGTCCGACGGAGGATCGAACCCAGATCGTTTGCGTAGTAAGCGGGTGTTCTAAAACACTCTCTCACGCCCGCTTTTATACATGATGAAAGTAACTTCCTCTGCTTGGAAACACACGCGTCCCCTGCTTTGCAATACAATGATAAATATTGCAGTGATCATTCGTGGTACAAGCGCACATTGCTAACGGGCGTCAAACATGTGAATAAAACGCGGGCCTAGCTAATCTCACGATTTATTCATGCGTTTTGCTGAGCCTAATAAAAGTGTGTTCACTGGCTCACTTGCTCTGAACATGTGATTATCATAATGACTTCATGGTTTAAAGCCTGTCACCCGCTACGAAAGGCACACATGTTACTACGTATATTCTTTTAAGGCCACGTAGTTGGTGCAATCATTGTTCGAAAAGACTTCATACACTGAATGTTTGAAGCACGCACAAGGGACAAGATGTCGCTATCACGTTTAACTTTTAAAGGGGAAGCTTAAGGATTCCCAATTATTTTTGTGCATCCTTGACGCACCTATTGGCGAGTTTTTTAAGCTGCCACTAAATGTGGCATTCACTGTTTTACGCTGGTGCAATTCTACACTGCTGGAACGCAACATAACCCGCGTTAAGGGGCCTCCTGAAGGCGTATGACATAATCAGTTTTTTTTGAAGCAGACTGTATTGTATTGTGTTTTATTTTATTCTTGCTTGCGCCTGCACAAAAGACGTTATGGTTATTCCTGGGCAAGTTTAATAATTGAATACATAAATCAATGAACACATTATAAATATATTATTATTATTATTATTATTATTATTATTATTATTATTATTATTATTATTATTATTATGATTATTATTATTATTAATATTATTATTATTAATATTATTAATATTATTATTACTAGTATTATTATTATTATTATTATATTATTATTATTGTAAATTGAACTCAATGATTAAAGATGTTAATTGGTCTTCTCTTATTGCTGCTGGATATCCTGGGGAAGGATATGATAGGTTTCACACAAAAATACGTAGCCTGCTACACTCTTGTACTCGTATTAGAAGAACTACGCAGAGACGTAGTCACAGTGAGCTGTCCCCAGGTATTTTTGAAGGAATTTGCGACAGATCTTTGCTTTGGAAACAATTCAAATAAACACTCTCCCGGTAATGCACAACTCGGTATCAAAACTTCAGAATTCCAATAAATAAAGTGGTTGCCTTCACCACATCGGCTAAACGACGATATTTTCACTATCAGCTTCAGTTATCTGCCAGAAACCCCGGCTGGATGTGGTCACTTATAAACTACCTTCGTGCTGAAAAAGTATCAGTGCTAAGCCTACTGTTGTGTTGACTGGTGATCCTGCACATACAACCAATACATTTATTCGCCCTTTTGCAAAAGTGTCTCTTGGGGTATCATCAGCGCTGGCAGGCCTCTCTTGTTTGAATAAGACAATACCTCTCTCTGCCTTCCTCCCAACTTCAAGAATAGACGAACTCGTTAAAATAGTTTCTGGTTTAAAATGACAGAAACCATCAGGTATTGATGGTAACTCTGTATCTTTGTTGCAACAGAATTCGGACGCATTATCAGAGGTTTCGCTCTTCATGCTTATTGAATTCTTGGAGACAGCTTCTCTGCCATCACATTTAAAAACAGCAATAGTAACACACCTTTATAAAAGAGGACCTAAAGACAGTGTTGGCAGTTGTCGACCTTAATAAGTTTTGCCTATCTTATCCGAAATAGGTCAGAAATTTTTATTGCAATGCACTACTTCGCTTCCATAAGGAGAACACTATGTGGCGCCGACGAGCTAAGCACCGCTCGCATGTGCCCCACGAGTTTTGCTAATTTTATGTGATTTTGTGTTGACTTACCTGGACTGTGCTGTCACACTGCGCTCAGGAACATGAGGGCTACCCGTTAACGACAAACTTTTCTTGGTGATCAACCTCTTCACATCTATTCTCGGTCGACGGCATGCCCGCTATGACCGTGCGAGCAACGCAGTGGTGGCGAGAAGCCTACGCCTTAGACGCGCCAAGCGTTGACGCCGCGGTAGCGTCCGATGGTGAAAACTTTCTTGGCTCTTACCAGAGCGCCTGCGCCGTCTCACGCCCGGTTGAAAGCGACGAAGACACCATTTAAAAAGACAATACGTCCTCAAAAAGACAATACGTAACTCAAATTAGAAGTAGCAGCTTTCAGGATGCAATTACAAAACTCCATGGGCGCATTAGACAAAGCTAATAACGCAGATATACCCTCCACTCAGCACATCACGTTAGAAAGTATTGGAAAAACGATGAGCCAACTGGTGCAACAGATGCCAGGTCTTCAAAACTTTCAGCAACAATTGTATGTGGAGCTTCAGAGCCACAAGGCTTATGTGTATGTGCAATTGGATAAACAGCAAAGCTCGAGTCAAAGGGCTTGCAGTAATCCGGATGCTCTCATGGCAAGTAAAATTAAAAATGGGGCAGCGTCTGTCTCTACTGATGTCGAGAGTGTGATTAGCCATGGCCAGTAATACAACTCGCACAACTGACTTCGTTGAGATATGGCATTGGAACTGCCACTCGTTCCAAAAGCAAGTGGCGGCACTGCAATTAGGTGACATGACGTGATATGTTCGCAGGAAATTGGCAAGGTCGTTATAAAATTAAGAGATTATTACACCATCCAGAATTTAAAATACTCTAGGATCGCCACATTGGGGCACAAAAGTATTGCGAGCTCTGTATACTATTAATCTGAGTGCCCAACCAAGCACCAACTGATTGATCTCCATACCACCAAAAGTGGTAAAGTCAAAACGTTTATTCTTAATATTTACAACCCTCCAAGAAAGCATCATGTCAACTTTCTCGAGATGTCGAGTGTGCTTTTGGGCACATAAGACATAAAGACAGATTAGTCTTCGCAGGCGACTTCAGTGCTCCCCATACTTGTTGGGGATACCGTAAAAACACCAGGAAAGGCACAGATTGATTGCAGGCAGTAGAGAGATACGAGCTGCAACGAGAGACCATGCCCCAGGCGGCCACTAGACTAGGCAATAGTGTTTGCATGAACACATATCCAAATCTAACATTTTTGTAAAATATTAAAACGGATCGTGGAAAAATCTTGAGGAGAATATGGAGAGTGAGCACTTCATAATAAATTTTTCTACTTCCACTTCGAAGCTCAAAAGGACGTATGGGATTGCTAAAATAACCAATTGGGAGGCCTACAGGCAGTATCCGGTGACACAGCAGCCGCTAGAAACGCTAGACGACTGGGTGGACGACACGAGGAAGGCGTACAGCTTACATACCAAGCACATCAAAATAAATGAAAAAACTCCAGGGGTGGACCCCCACCTCAAGCACTTGCGGGAAGGCCAGCGCAGCATCATCGAAAGGTAAAAAAGGCAGAGATTGAATAGAAAGCTGAAAGCCAGAATCACACAATTGTCCGTAAAAGCTAATGAATATGTCCGAGAGCTTCACGCTAGTAATTGGGTCACCTTCTGTGATTCCCTGAGGAAAACGCTCTCTACAACCAAAACGTGGGCAATATTGAAAAGTATGCTAGATCCCATGAACATGAAAACTACTACAACTAGAACTTTGCGAACTTTAGCGGGAGACTTCAAAGGGGATGATGACGCTTTAGTGCAAATCCTTCGGGAGAAATACATTGGCAGCAGAGAGGAAAACTATACAGGATCTAGAACATAAGGGTTTAGAAAATCAGGACCAAGATTCTTCCATAAGCTAGAAAGATGTCTTCGCGGCTGCAATGTCGCGTAAAAGACATTCGGCTCCGGGAGAGGACGGAATAACTAATGCGATGTTAAGAAATATGAGCAATAAGCAACTTAGAAAAATTACCCAATACTTTAATGAAAAAGTCTGGGCAGGGGAAGAAGTCTCTAGCCAATGGAAGGAGGCCAACATATTTCTTATTCCAAAAGCTGGAAAGGATAAAACGCTCCACAACCTTCGGCCCATATCGTTGACATCATGCCTAGGCAAACGTTTTGAGACGGTTGTGCACACCAGGCTTTGTGAATATATAGAAAAGGAGAATTATCTGTCTCACAACATGTATGGATTCAGAGAGCATTTGTCAACGCATGATATATTCCTGTGAATAAAGGATGAAGTGATTCAGAATGTAACCACTGGAGGCGAGAACGTAGTCGCAGCGCTGGATTTGAGGCAGGCATTCAATACAATCTCTTATAGACTTGTACTGGAACAACTTCATTCATTGAATTGTGGTGTTCGAACATTGGGCTATATCAAATCATTTCTTTCCAACCACACAGCAACAATTGGCATGGAGAACATGTGCTCCAAAACCTACGATTGCCAAATAGAAGCAAACCGCAAGGTGCAGTCCTTTCTCCACTCCTCTCTATTATAGCGATGAATCGACTAGCAGAGCAGCTGGAGCGAATTCGCGACCTCCAATTCGCACTCTACGCTGATGATATCACTCTGTGGGTCAAAAAATGCTCACTGAGAAAGAAGGAGCAAACTTTGCAAGAAGGAATCGAAACCGTCCAGGCGTTTGATGAAGATAATGGCATGACATGTGCCCCAGATAAATAAGAATTTATCCGCGTTCATGGCAGAAATCATAGAAACAAATCAGCCATACAACTAAACTTAGGAGATCAAACGCTGCCGGAGAGACAAACGATAAGAATATTAGGTTTATGGCTGCGATGCAACATAAGACCAAGATATACAATCAAAATGCTTAAATTTACACTGAAAAACGTCACTCGAATGATTCACAGCACAACAAGAAAGGGCAAAGGGCCAAACGAAGGAGAAACTCTACGCTTGGTACAAGCCTTCCTCCTTAGTAGAGTCACATATGGACTAACATATTAGGAGCTCTCACCAACGGAAATTAACCAGGTCGGCTTGGTAATACGGGGAGCATAAAAAGCTGCCTTAGGTATACTGCTTAAGGCACCCAATGACGAAGGGGAAGCGCTTGGTGTGTACAACACTTTCGAAGAGCTTGCGGCAGCAACACTTTTCTTGCTGAAGGAACGACTATGCCTTACAAATGTAGGCAGAGAAACCCTCACTCGCTTGGGATACCCTACTATACCACAATACTGCCGGGAGAACATTACTACGATGGTTAAGGGAACACGCCAACACATAATCGTCTGCCCCATTCCGCGAAACATTAGTAAGTTGTACCATAGGGCGAGAAGACAAGCTAGACCTCGCGAGCTTCAAAGACAGTTTGGCGAAAGCCACGAAGTATATTATATACACAGATGCCGGTAAATCAAACGAGAGCTGCGTTATATTAGCAGTTCAACCAATGCCGCATACTACTGAAATTGTCGCAGCGTCAATTAAAACAACCTGTACAGCGACGGCGGAGGCGGCGGCGATTGCGCTAGCTATACGAACTAAAAGCGCAGAAGATGCCTTCGCATTTGTATTGTCTGATTCCCAGGAAGCCCGCAAAATGTTTCTCCGTGCTGCACTACCGAATGTCACACTGGAAATACCAGGTGACAGGCTCATACAGGACCATGCTATAATTTGGTGCCCAGGCCACGAGGGCATCTCGGGTAATGCGCTGGCGCACAGTTTCACTCGTAATTTGAGCAACCGAGTAAACAACGACACCGATAATCAGTTCGAACCATGCACAGCACGCGATATACTCGAACATCAACGGAAGACAACACAGCGAGATTCCCCTCCACACAAACCGCTTAAAGTTGACGAATCTCGCCAGCTAAGACAAATTCTGGTTAATACCTATGTACATTTGGAAAGGTGGCATTACATAAACCCCAATGCATATGTAAACCAATGTCCTTGGTGCGAGTCATGACCGACGTTGCAACACGTCACAAGGGACTGCCGGCACAAGCCTACGGAAGTTCAGTCGCCTCTCATACTCACGTTACTGGGGGAGCCTTTGGAATCCATCTTTGCCCAACCTGACCTCAAGACCCAAAGGGGCCTCCTGGATCAAATCGGTCAAGCAGCAGCGGCCACTGGTGTCCTGGAATTGGTAAACCACCCATGGCATTCTCTCCTCCTGTTTTTTCCCTTTTTTTCATAAATAAAAATGTTGTACCATCCTCATCATCATCAATGTTTCTCTAAAAAAATTCGCTGATTTCAAAGCCACAGTTTAGTTTTGTCGCAGGTTGAGGTACCATTGATTTACCTTCCAAATTTTCTGGTGAACTGTATGATGCTTTGTAACATAATATGTTTGCCTGTGCTCTATTTTTGTATATCTCCAAAGCATTCGACACTGTTAACCATTCTCTCCTGCTTGAAGAAATACACTTTCTTGGCTTCAGAGGTTCGTTCTACGACTTTCTTGAAAACTATCTCAGCGCTACCTGGTAGTTCGAATATACAATTGGTTGCCTTCCAGCAACAAGCTTTCCTTGAAAGCTGGTCTACTACAGGATTTCATTTTGTCTCCCTACTTGTTTAATATATTCATAAATCATTTTCCTACTGCTGTTGCCAAAAGCCTCGTATTTCTTTACGCTGACAAAACTGTTCCTTTAACCAAACATGTCTGTTACAACAAAGCGTTGTCACTTGTATAAGACAGTGTTCATGATGCTGCGTCATGGTTCAATAATAATTGCTTAGTGGTTAATTAAACAAACGAAACCAATTTACTTTAAATATTCTTTGAAAGCAATAGTGACAAAGGCGCCCGTATTTCTTCATGCCCGTGATTGCGCTTCCTGTAAGTGTACTCACACTGAATTGGTCAATTCTGTAAAGTTTATTGGTGTGTTCTTCAATGGTGACCTCTATTAGACTTATCTTTTTGCTTATAGATGTGGCAGACTACGAAAAATCGCATGGTTACCTTCTATTATTAGATCAATTTCGGCCACCAATATTGAAGCGGCCATTATGCTTGCTCTTGCGTACAGTGTCCTGCGTTGTGGCATTACATTATTTGCTTCCTGTTTTTACCGATGGCAGTGTAGGATTGATACATTTAGAAAAACATATTGAAATTCATTGTTTACAATCGTACTTAAGCTGACAATGTAATTTTATTTTTTTAATTCGCCTGCTATCTTTCAAAGCGTCATTTATTTTAACCATGGTAACAGCATTTATCGAACTATTAGTTCAAAAAAGGATACATTGCCTTTCGTATATTAGGAAAACCTCCTGCTTTTTTGGTACTATTCGTCGAAACACGATACGACAAAGCTATTAGAAAGGTCTACGTTCCTTCTGTTATTATTGACCTTCCCGACAGTGTTTTGTTTGTAACGATGAAACACGATTTACTCAATGTCTTAAAATATTTTTAATGCTGCACAATGATCGCATGACTATTTTCCTACCTCCTTTCATGCCGGGTATAATCTGTTGAAAGATTGTTCAATCCTCATCTCAGCATTCTCCTGTTTAGGTAGAATCGCTTCCGTTATTTGATGCTTTATTATAGGATACTTGCAAGAACGGCGGCGACGCAATGCACTCTGGGTAGGCAGCCATTTTTTTGTCAGAGGTGGCCAGTGAGTGCAGCAGCGAAGTGGTGTTTGCGAGGGTTGTCGTAGCTTGCAAGCGTAATCGAGTGCGAGCGCGACGCAAATTTAACTCCAAGAAGTGTCGTGCACACTTTCAGCTTCAGCGGAAGACTACACCGCAGCGCTGTGCCAGAAAGACGTCGAGTGGTACAAAGAAGAGACGAAAATCAACTCCGAGTGGACCCATTCACGCCTCGTGTGGGCGACTGTGTAAGTGACGTGGAAATGTGACCGCGCGTCGACAGCTCCGATATTCATGAATTTTTCGTTCTGAGGATGAGTTTCATAACTCGGGGGCTGTTCAAGTCCGGAAAGGCCCTCGAGGACCACAACATTGTGAAGAGTGACCGAGTGCGGGAGCCGTGGGTGAAGAAAGCCGTGGGTCACTCAAGTAAGACGTGTTAAAAAAAATGTAGGAGTGCTCTTCTCGTGCACGTGCGTCGTACTCCACGTAAAATAACAACGCAGTGGGATATAGGCAGCTGGGCAGAAAGCATGGAGAAACGAAGGCAATGAACCAGCTGTAGGGGAACCTGGGAGAGAGTATTTCACAGGCTATTTCCGAAAAAAAAAACTTATACGCGCCATCCGATCTGCTGTTGAATGGCGGCAACTTGCTTAAAAACAAAACCTTCATGGGGTGCAAGTGACGAAAGCAAACGGAAGCCTACCTCTGAGTGTAATTTTTCATCAAATGACCTTATTTCTACTCCTTTTTTTTTCAAACCCAGCGAATCGCTATATGGAAACGACAGACTCAGAACATAATACTAAGGCTTAAAAGAAAGCAATGTCGTCTGTTAGCGCGGACTCGTCCTGTTTTCCTCACTTCTTTTCTAGACCAAAGAAAGGTCAGCCAACATCTATTCTAAGCTAGAGAGTGAATTCCGACTTCTGTAGTTTTTCCACCGTAGGGTCGTTGAAAGTTCTTCAGTGTTTTCATTTAAAGTCTTACAGGTGTTTTCGATTAGACTGTCCTACAGGAGGCCGAGGTCTAGTCCCTTTAATTTCGGGTAAAATATTTCGTAAGGCGGAAAATATTTTCCAAGTTAAAAATCGAGGCTGTGAAATTATGACCGCAGAGCTAGTCCTTACGGGGTGTTTGCCATTAAAAAGTCTAAAAATAATTTCCTTACGATGTTCAGTGTACTAGCCGTCTTGACAGGGCTTTCAATTTTATAATAGGCGTGATACACGAACTTCTGGGAGACGAAGAAATAAAAAAATGCTAAAAAATACAGCGAATGGTGTAAGAGCAAATTTCCATCTCTCGTATCCGGAAATACTGAGTGATGAATTCAATGTAGGTATCAATACCTGAATGTGCCAACGTTATGCGAGGATCAACTTGCAAATTACGCTCCTGTTGGTGACGGTAGAGCAACAAAAATTTAAAAAATTTGACATGCAAAGCATTTCTTTGCGAACTTCGGCGAATTTTAGCGTATCTATCTATCTATCTATCTATCTATCTATCTATCTATCTATCTATCTATCTATCTATCTATCTATCTATCTATCTATCTATCTATCTATCTATCTATCTATCTATCTATCTATCTATCTATCTATCTATCTATCTATCTATCTATCTATCTATCTATCTATCTATCTATCTATCTATCTATCTATCTATCTATCTATCTATCTAACTGCTTACGTTTGCGTGCTTTCTTGGTCACCCCCTTAACTTGGCGTGAATCAAAATTAGTATTAGAGGGTAAGAATGTTTGACGAACAAAACGCGCTGGTCAAAGCATGAATAATATCATAATCCAGTCGCGTACGTCGTCAAAACACTTCCAGTCAGACAGCGGCACATACCCACGGGCAGGTATGTGCCGCTGGTATGCGCGTATGTGCCACAGGTGATTGACATTTAGTATCTACACAGGAACAATGAGAACACACATGGGCTAATATAATGCGTAAGCGTTAAGAAGTATCCGACGTCGGTAGCGTCGACCTAACGATGGCATAGAATAAATGTCATTGTTTAGAAAAAGCTGAAATAGACAGCGTTGACCTCGCGATGAATGCAAATAATGAATTTCAGGGTCCCAGCAGGAATCGAACCTCAGCATTCTGCGTGGCAGCCAAGCATTCTCTCAAAGAGCTACGCCAGGCCTCGGAACTTTTTCAAATCAACGCTAATCTTCGTGAAACTTCAATAGTGGTTGCAGTGCTGCCTACCTAATTTTATAAAAATTACATATGCACTCCTCTGATACAGCCGTCACGTCGAGTTAAGGTCAATTGTGGTTAGGTGCCATGCGCTAAAGTCTATTTATAGAGCAGGGTCCAAAGCCAGCATTTTCTGTGCGTGCAACAATTGTCTGTGCGTGCAACAATTGTAAAAATACTAAGCGCTATTTTATGACGCATCGCTCAATAAAACAAAACTGCATTTTGGTCACCTTCCCTCCGCATTCAACGCATAACGTCGATTCCCAGGTAAGTGTGATCTCCCAAATTCTTTTTTCATGGAGGATCCTGATATTTTGCTAGGTATAGGCAACCGTTATATCAAGTGCTTGTGGATTTATCATATTGGAAAATTGCTAAAATAACTCCAGTTCCTATAAACAATTGTGCGGGATACACCTTGGACAATATAAGACTTATGATGAAACAAGCGCTAAAAAATGTACACAGTAGGAGAGGACACAGACGAGCTCTTACTAGCAAATGAAAATTTTATTTCGAAGCGAACACTAATTTATGCATAACACGCATGTACCTCATTCCAAATTTATTAAATAGGTGCAGGGGCCAACACTAACTGGTCTGAAGTTTATCTTAAAGCTGATGCACAAGAAGCTTTCACCCTCTTTTCAGCTTTGCTCCTATCACATGTTCAATCTTGTACAGATAAGCAAAAATGCAAAAAATAATCGCATCACCAACAAATCCCTGGCTGACGAGGGGATTACTTACAGACATGCGCAAACGTGACAACCTCTACAAAAAACTAAAAGGCAACTGTTTAACTCGAATTTGCTTGCTCGCTATAAAAAAATTGCAACTTAATAAACACCCAGCTAAAGGAAGCTAAAAGAAAGTGTTATGCGCAAAAGATAACTGAGGCCGGAAATAGTACGAGAAAAAAATGTGACATCATTATTTCCTTTTTAAATAGGAACCCACGTTCGGATAATATAGCTACAGTTCTTCATAATGATGTCACTTATAGTGACCCAGCAGACATCGCCGATCAGTTTGCAAACTTCTTCTTTAACGTCGAGCACACCCTACCTTTATTAAATGAAATGGCCTTAGATCGCCTACCCCATTCGTTCTTTCTGTTTCCCACAACTCCAGATGAAATAATCAGCGTTATAGGTACCCTAAAACTGACGAGTGGTGGTCTTGAGGGCATTCACCCCTCCCATATAAAAATGGTAGCTCACCTTATATCAAATGTATTCTCTTCAATTGTGAATTTATTGTTTAGAACAGGTGTTTTCGCGCATGAACTGAAGCAGGGTACAATAATCCACGTACATAAAAAAGGAGATGCTTCGTTATTCAATAACTACTGCCCCATTCGCATCTTACCCTTTTTGAGCAAAGTAATTGAAAAACTGATCTGTACACGTCTCACATATTACCTGAACAAATTTAATTTACTATCGCCTTGTCAATTTAGCTTCCGTTCCGGTTACTCCTGTGACCTTGCGCTAATCTCACTTACTGACCAATTAAAAAAGGCTATTGACAACGATTACTATGCGGGTAGCGTTTTCATTGACCTAACTAAAGCCTTTGATTCGATCAATCATCACATTCTTTTCAATAAACTTGAAGCATTTGGTATAACTGGCCCAACATTACTATTATTGCGTAGCTATGTCTGCAACAGGACACAGAAGGTGGTAATTTCTAACGCATATTAGTCAACCAAATTAACTAATTGGTGTACCCCAGGGGTCCATTCTGGGGCCCCTTTTGTTTTTACTCTGTATTAACGATTTGCCGAAATGCCTCTCTTCATCCAGTTGTATATTATACGCCAACGAAACCACAATTTTTAACTCCGATGGCAGCATTACATCCTTAACTGGAAAACTAAACTTTGATCTGGCACAACTCGTTCGGTGGTGCAGTAATAACATGTTAGAAATTAATACGTCTAAGACAAAATTTGTTGTCTTCTCTTCACCACAAAAACCCTTACCTTCTATCCCTCCTGTTATAATTGCGCGCAATGACATCCCTGTGAGCGACTGCTGTAGATTCCTAGGTGTTGAACTCGACAGTAACTTGAAATACCACCGACATGTCGCATATATTAGGAAAAAAATGACGTATGGTGTTCGACTACTGATTAAATCTCGTCTTTATTTCAATCCATCATTACTTATGTCACTGTATTTTTCTTTTGTTCCTTCGCACATTTCTTACTGTATTACTTCATGGGGTAACACATACACCACTTATCTTACTTCAGTTCAGACAATTCAAAACCAAGCGATAAAAATTCACACGTCAAGCTCATATCTCTCTAATGGTAAGTCACTACTTCACGAAAACAATATATTAACTGTAACTGAGCTAGTTAAATTTAACCTTGGTATTTACATGTATAGAACTATAAATAACCAACTTCCACACTTTACTACCATTCTCTCAAATAACAATGTGACAAGGTTTGCTCTTAACAATAACTTTCTACTGCCAAAAGTTCGCACCAATTATGGCAAACAAATCATTCATTTTTCTGGAATTTCTTTTTGGAACAGTTTACCTTCCGACATTAAAGTATGCCGTTCCCTGAAGGTAATTATATTGAAGTTAAAATATCATATCATGTCAACTAACTAGCCTGTTTTGCGGTTTCCTAATTGATTCCTGTTCATTGTGAGTTGCATTCTGTAATCACTTGTCATTAAAGTTAGTGCGTTATTCTTGCTTTTAAATTGTTTCTGTCAGATTACAAGGGTATATTCTTACTTTATTTGTTTCAATTGCATTTTACTGTAGCTCTGCTTCTCTGCTATGTACATCACAATTCATTCTCAATTCTACATAGTACAAGAGGTCCCCTTGCAGTCTCTGGCTATGGGACCTCTTTCTGTATATCATGCACTTGTATTCTTCTTCATTTAGCACAATACAACCTTCTGTTCTGTTGTTCTGTTCCCAGCAACTTACAACCTTCTTACACAGGCGAGCGGCTCCTAGCCGCACTACACAGAGCAATAACAGGTCTGTAATGCCCTTAGATGTCCGGCGCCTCAAGCAAGCTACACTGAAGAGAGCAGCGTGTCTTTATCCCTCTTTGAAAAGACAGAGTAACCTGTGGAACTTCTTTTGTGACTGGGATAGGGGCTTGCAATTTTTCCCCCTGAACGAAGAATTCCCTGTAAGCACGAGTCATAAGCTCGCATTGATTACGTCCCTGCCCTTTGTACACGCCGCCCGTCACTACTATCGATTTATTATTTTAGTGAGGTCTTCGGACCGAAGTCTGTTGCGGCCTTTCGGTTGAGGCGGTCTGTTGGAAAGATGACAAAAATTGATCATTTAGAGGAATTAAAAGCCGTAACAAGTATTTACACGTGTTTGTTCCCGGTTGTGTACCATCAATTATGGGAGTGCTTTTTTGATATATCAAGTTGTTGATGATGACAGGGGGAAGTCTGGAATGACGTACATGCGTGTTATGCACAAATTAGTGTTCGCTTTCAAATTAAAATTTTAGTTGCTAGTAAGCGCTCGTCTGTGTCCTCTCTAACTGTGTGTATATTTTTGCGTCTGTTTCATCATGAACTTCTACTAACAAGCCCAAGTGGCAGTCATCCCAAATATATGACCAACAGCGTCAACTTCTAAGGTGGTTAAATCAAGATGAAAAATTTTTTTTTATGATCGTCTTATTAAGTCGGTGAACAATTTAGAAGTTCTCAGTCTTTTCAAAGTCAGTTCTAGAACTGTATGTTTTATCTGGCATGCCTATGTAGACTAGGAAAGCCGAATCTAATTTGCGCACTGTCATTGACAAACAGCAGCCCTGGTAACTTTGGATATATCAAAAGCTTACGATAGTGTATAACATAAAATATTATCAGACTATGTAAAACTTCTTGACATCCCTAATTCTATTAAGAGGTGGTTTAGCGAGCTTTCAAATTGAAGGTTATTTTCACTCAAACGTAATTCTTTAAATATATTCTAGTTACAAGGAGTTCCTCATCGAGCAGTCATGTTGCCTCTCCTTTTCATTACATTGCTAAGCACTATTCCTATTCATGATGACGTACACGCATATGTATATGCAGATGATAAATCATTTTTGATTCAGACAAGGATACACATTCGCTATCATATTCGCTTACAAGCTTATATGTGTGTCGTTGAAAATCGGTTACAGGTTATCTATTTACGCCGTAATGTTTAAAAGAAACACAGTTATGTTTTTTTTCTTTTGGTTAAACCAGGTACTATTAAAATATCTTGCAACCTGCAGAACACACCACGTTTGGACTTGGTAAAACATTTGTGATTAACACAACTATACATATATAGCTTGCACATACATTCATTGAATTCATAAACATACATACATACATACATACATACATACATACATACATACATACATACATACATACATACATACATACATACATACATACATACATACACACACATACATACATACATACATACATACATACATACATACATACATACATACATACATACATACATACATACATACACACACATACATACATACACACATACATACATACATACATACATACATACATACATACATACATACATACATACATACATACATACATACATACATACATACATACATACATACATACATACATACAAGTACGGGTGCTTAGAGCCCTACGAAAGGCTTTGCAAAGGTCGATCGGGGATGCAAGATAGGTACACTAACTTTGGTTTACAAAACGTATTTACGCCCAGTATTAGGATTCGGATGTGTTTATATACTGAAGCATCGAAGCAACGTCTTATAAACTGCGTCTTTTGTGTACTCTTAGAAAGACAGGCCCTAAGGCTTGGATTACCGATATTCAATTAGGCAATGATGTCCTCTATTTAGAACCACAGTCGCCTTCTCTGGGCTGGTTGAGGATACTAACAGTACAAACATTCCTAAAAATTATCAATATTCAATAAACTTAAAAAGAACTTTTATGTATCAGTGAGGCTTATTTTTTCTTATTGGCCTCGGTTTCATACACCTCAGCTGAAGTACCTAAAAGCACTTGTTGAACCAGTCGATGGTAAAGTGAATGA
This sequence comes from Rhipicephalus microplus, assembly GCF_043290135.1. Classification (NCBI taxonomy): domain Eukaryota; kingdom Metazoa; phylum Arthropoda; class Arachnida; order Ixodida; family Ixodidae; genus Rhipicephalus; species Rhipicephalus microplus. Next base: position 310,473,509 of record NC_134710.1, on the reverse strand, counting down.
AGTTCCTTTCATTGGTCATGAAAGACAGTACCTCTGAGTCATCTTGACTATATATTGACACAAAATTATTCTTGCCTCTTTTAGTTTTACTTTTCCAGAAAATAAGCCTATACCAAAGCAGATAAAACTCTACGGTCGTGGCAATTATGAAAAGATTAACAGCGAACTTGAACAATTTTACATTTCGTACGAGCAGGGATTCAACAAGCGCACCATAGAAAATAATTGGAAGTTGCTAGTCGAAAAACTCAACCAACTAACTGATGCATATATTCCAAGAATAAAAATTAAAAACAAAACATCCGCCCCTTGGTTTAACAACGCGATTAAAAAACTGATAAACCGGAAAAAACGTCTGTTCAGACGTGCCAAAAAACAGAACCAACCGTCCCTATGGAAAGAATATTCCGATTCCGTACGATGCCTCTCGATTAACATTCAAAACGCGAAACGCGATTTTTTTCGAACAACACTACCAGACATGCTCAAAAATAACCCTAAAAAATTCTGGCAAACAATAAACCCAAGAAACATCTTGCCGATAACCTTATCCGGTACAAATGACAAACCACTCAGTGACGCAGATTCGGCGAATGCCTTAAACCATGCCTTTTGTTCTGTTTTCACTCGTGAACATAGCTTTTTTACGAACTGCGGAGAGACCCTTGAGTCTATTATAAGCGAGCCAATGTCACCTATTGAAATATCTGCAAATGGAATAAGTAACGTAATTAGAAAAATGAAACTCTCATCTGCAAGTGGAACTGATAATATCAACAGCAAAATATTAAAGAATGCACAATTGATAATTAGCGCTGCATTTCAGCTGCTCTTCTCTCAATCACTTTCACAGGGACAGGTACCGAGTGATTGGAAACTCGGTAAGATCACTCTATTGTTCAAAAATGGCAACAAAGCATCCCCATATAACTACCGGCCCATATCGCTTACGAGTGTCCCTTCCAAAATTATGGAGCACATTTTATTTACCAACATCATTAATCACCTCGAACAGCACAACTTCATTCACCCTTCCCAACATGGTTTTCGTAAAGGCCTGTTGTGCGAAACACAACTAGCTGCCTTCATCCGTGACTTGCACACAAATCTTGACCGGAACATCCAAACTGACGCCATATTTCTTGACTTTGAAAAGGCATTCGATAAAGTTCCTCACCACCGCCTTATGACCAAACTTTCTTTGCTTAACCTCGACCCATTCGTCTTGTCCTGGATTAATAACTTTCTCACTGACAGAAAACAGTTCGTTGTCAAAAATACAGCCAGGTCTCAAATCTCTCCCGTCCTCTCCGGTGTTCCCCAGAGAACAGTACTTGGCCCCCTGCTTTTCCTGATTTATATCAACGACCTTCCACACTGTATTACTAACAATATAAGATTATTCGCCGACGATTGCGTTATTACGCAACAATCTCTAGTCATGAAGACCAAATAGCTTTACAAACAGACTTAACAGCCGTTCAAAATTGGTGCCACAGGTGGCAGATGAGTTTAAACATTTCCAAATGTAGATCAGTGTCTTTTCACAGACGTACTAATCCGTTAGTGTACAACTACACCCTACATAACAGTTTTCTACAACAGACTAGCTCGTATAAATACCTTGGAATACATATCTCAAGTGATCTATCATGGACCCTCCACATCAATCACGTCATTTCAACAGCTTGTAGATCTTTAGGTTATATCCAAAGAACCCTGAAGTTTGCCCCCAGCCACTTAAAAAAATTAGCTTTCACCACAATAATACGCCCCAAACTGGAGTACGCCGCAGCAATTTGGGACCCACATCAGCATTATCTCATCCAAAACCTAGAAGCCATCCAAAACCGCGCTGCCAGATACGCCTTTTCCGATTACTCATCGTTCACCAGTGTAACAGACTTAAAGAAACGTGCCGCATTCATTCCCCTTAGTCAACGCCAAAAATTTGCGTGGCTCGCATTATTCCACAAATTCTATCACGCATCTCCATCCAGCATTTACGTCACCCAACGCCCCCATTTCTCTGATCGTTGTTGCAACACTATGCAAGTACATTACCCTCGTCCCAAAACTACCACATTTGCAGAATCTTTCTTCATTCGGACAGCTAAGGAATGGAACGCCCTACCGGAAACCATTGTTAGCATTCAGGATGCAGAAGCCTTTAAAAACTCCCTGACAACCATCACTGAAATGTAATAGCTAACTGAACTGTGACCTGCCATGCTATTTCATGTATAATGGCTTCTAGTGTCATCTCCCTAGTATGGCATGTATATATATTTTGTGTACTTGGCAATGTTTCGAAACCTTTTAAGTGGTACCTTTTGTCACTGAAAAATGTTTTCATCCAGAGTCCTCAAACAAATGTACCTGTTACCGCCTCACCCTCTTCTTGTATGCCCACCCCTCATGTAATGTCCCTTCTGTTAGGGACCCTTGAGGAAAATAAAATAAATAAATAAATAAATAAATATATCCCAATCACTCAATAAAGTTGCCGTACCACTGTCTACGTGGGGCTCAGCCAGATGCGGGACCCTCTCGATTTCTACAGAATAAAAATAAAGTTATCTTTCTTCGTTCCTTGATTACCAGGGATAAAATGGGCTTTTACACAGGCATTTATAGTGAATAAATGGAACAAAAATTAACAGGTGTCTCACATTTGAGGGAAAATCTAGCATTGTTATTATCTTTGAGGCCTCCATTTAGTCATTTTCATTACAGCACGTCCCAATTACTTATCGAGATTTTTGCCGGAAATTCTGGCGGTGGTAACAAAAATAAGAAAGCTCCCCGTCGACATCAAATATGGCCATATATAGTTACAGATTCTGTAATTTCGTGCTCAGCATAGTCCCCAAAAAGCGACTCTCACTTATCACGTAGTTTTCATTTTCTGGTTACTATCCACGTAACTGTAACCAGATTATTCTGTGTACCAGGCCACAAAGGGATAAAAACGAATTAAATCGCACAATTACTGGTGGAAGCTACTCTATGTGTTTCAAAATTTTCAATTATACCGACAACAACTCTCATAAATCGTGACAGGTTTAGAAGCCGTGCCAAAATGCAAGACACTAAAAAAACATCAATCGCTCATATGAACGAGTATCAACACCTCATGTTTCCTTGGTGCAGTAGTTTCTGCTCAACACGACAAACGGCAGTTATTTTTACAAGATCTCACTGTCTCTTTAAAAAATTAAATTATTATATCCCCAGAGATGGTCTGGCTCCATCCCCACGTTGCTCGTTTTACTACGATGGGAAAAGAATCCAGCACCATTTCTCATCATGCAACCGCTTCAATTTTTTGATGACGAAATTTTCCAAAACGGTCTTCAATTGCATTATATTGAAGGTAAAGTTTCAAATATTCAATCCTTGGGAGCATTAGGTCATTGTAGATCTCCGTTCTGCGGTACAGAAATATTTATTTGAATTAGAGTGTCTTTCATCTTGATTAGCATCATTATTTATTCTAAGTATTGTGTATAATTAGTCATACAAATATTATATGATCACTTTAACTTTGAATAACTCCTTTCTTGGTCAATCCCTCATAGTGGGTGGGAGCCATTGTATAGTATCATCATCTGCGCAAATGGCCACCAGAATGCAGTGACGTCCACTCACAGCCGCCGCCGCCCCTCAACCCGCCATGGACGAACCTCGGCAAAGTGCAGCTACGTGCAATTTGGAGACCGCGTTGGCCCAGCCCAAGCAGCCGTCGGGGCAGTGTCTGCTGAGACTCAACCATGACCTCAAGAACATCATTGATAACCCTGTGCCAGGAATCTACGTCGAGCCCGAAAATGGCGACGTCACCTACGTCCACGCCATCATCGTTGGACCCGACAACACGCCGTGCCAGGGAGGCTTGTTCCATTTTGTGCTGAAGTTCCCCCTCGACTACCCAGACCGTCCACCGCAGGTACGCTTCATGACGACCGACGGCGGAAGGGTGCGCTTCAGCCGGCAACTGTACAGCAGTGGGCTCGTCTCGCTCAGCATTCCGGGCACGTTTCATGGACCCTCGTGGAACCCGGAGATGACCCTGAAAACAATGGTGGTTTCAATCCAGTCATCGCTCATCGAGCAGCTGTTGGACAACGAACCTGTACTGGGACGTGAGTTCGAAACTTGGCTTGAAAAGACGATTAGTTGCAACGCCAAACTGCGCTTTAAGACCATCAAGGTTGCGGTTTGCGACGCACTCGAGGCTTGCCTCCTCGGCAACTCGTTGTACCCGCAGGACCTGCAGATGGCTGTGATGAAGCACTTCGTAAAACAATATGCCAAGTACGAAAGTGTAGCCTTCTCCCTACTTGGCGAAGACTCAAGCGATGAGGAATCCAAGCAGTACGCAGTGCTATTCGAGAGACTGCAAGATTTGCATGATCGAATAATGCAAAACAGCCGAACAATGAGGAAAATGTGATAATTCGACTTCAAGGGCATCGTGAACTGCTAGACCTCATGGAGACTTCTTTGGTGCTTAAAAAAGTTGGCAAACCATCAATAAACCAGTGGCGTAGCCAGAAAATATTTTCGTGGAGTGTTGTCACACCGACCCGACCAAGGAGAGGAGGGTGGAGCACGCTGAAGTCTCAACCTCCTCCCTCCTACACTCCGGGTCTGTGTGACGTGACTATCACAGGTAGTTTGGGCAGAATGTGTACACGTATATCAAAGACATGAGACTTCCCGCCTCATGCGTATGCGCCTGTGAAGAGAGGGGTAAGTAAATAATAAAAGTAAAGTAATCGCTATAAAATGCAGTAAACGACAGGTACAAGGCCACCATTTAATGAACTAGACTTCGAAAACGAATCATTGTGACGTGCACTCGAATGTTATTTCAAGTCGATAATGGCTCCGTTTATGAGGAATGAGATGTAAACGCAGAATGTTTTTTTATTTCACATTATTCATTGTTTATCCCTTTCGCTTATTTCCTGAGCGATTTTTTTACGGCCGATGTTTATGACTGCATGCCAATGGGGATATATCTTCATTTTAGGTTCCATGTTTCAAGCAGCGCTGACGGATTGAAACTTTTTAGTCAACATTTCTTACTCTACTGCGTGCATCCAAGCATGCTTGCAATATACAATAAGTAATCGTTTTTGTAAGTTATGCGGCACCTTGGCAAGGCGATTTAACACGCGTTATTTTTGGGTAGACTTTCTCGGAAGTTTGGTTGACTTTAGCGTTCCCTGTGACTTTGATAGCAATGAAGCACTTCAATCGTAGAGCTATTGTCGTGCAATCTGCCAGGGCAAGGTAATCAGTGTTCAGAAATGTTTACTTAGTCTCAAACAAAAATGCACCTTGTACCAGACTATGCATATTCACCTAGAAATAGCTTTTTCGCTACGTGTACCCACCAGTTAACTTATATACACACAGAAACGCATGATGTTCTCTTTTTTGTTTTTTTTTTGTAACACCCGTCACTCTGGTCCCTCAAACGAACACGTTGCGGCAAAGTGTTTTCTGTTCTTAGCAAGCGTGCAACCATCATTTTTCTTTAGGTCAACGTGTTCAAAGCTGTACATATATGCATATCACCGTGCGGTATAGATATGCCATATATACACTGTTCTAAATAGTACGCGCATTGGTGTTTGTAGCACTTACGCTGGCGTGAAGAAAGCCAGCCTCCTGCCACACAATATCTTGAGTGATCAGTTCACTAGGGATGAAGGAATGAACTCCGGTTTCGTTTAGAGCATAGTGCACCATAATCAATTTCTCAGAACGCGTGAACTCTGACGACAATTTCACAACTGACTACGCGGTAATGTGCACCATCTCTGCCGGTCGCTTGTCTGTTTCGTGCATTATGAAGCGAGTCGCTGTAATTTCTTTGCTAGGTCAGTTCTGTGAGCACTTTACAATGCATCTTCACCCCTTGATGCTTTTTCCCGTCTGCCCCTTTCCTTTTTTCCCAATTCTTTTCCTTTTTTCCTACTCCCGAATCTGCCACTCTTCCCACTGCCGAGGAGTTTTCTGACGTCTAGTCGAACAACATCTCATATTTGGGTTTTTTAGGCGACTTGGTAGCATACGGGTTGCGAAAAAAAAGCGAGAAAAGTGAGAAATCTTAACATGTCTGCGATGCATAGGTTGACAGTTGCCAAAAGATATTGTTTCCAAACGTGCACCGTCTGCTAAAGATTCTGACGACCCTGCCCATCAGCATAGCTGAAGCGGAACGCTCTTTTTCATTGCTGATACTCCTAAAGATTAGAACAGAGAGCTACAACAACAAATGAAAGATTTGTTTGCTTCCCTTCTTTAAACATTCACCGTGAAATACAAATCCGCCCAGAAGAAGTAAGACAGTGATAGTACACTGGGCTTACCGGGATACCGGGCGAACCGTGATAGCGGATCAAAGTACACATGTTGAGATAGGTGCGTTGCCCGTACCGATTAGCATGCTCGCTAGCTGCTTTTCAGCTTCAACCTTACCATGTTAGCGTTGGTGTACTTAGTGCACGAAAACAACGCGACAGTCTCGGACGCCCGCTTCGATGTGATTTCGGTGTACAGTTGTTGAAGGATTCACTTTGTTCGCAGCAAACGACTGTTTAAAGTGGCTTCGCTTGCCTTCAGTTCTGCTTCGATAACTCATTATTACGAATAAGTTTGTGCAGTTTTTGAGATAGCTTCCTATTTCGAACTCATATAAGCCTAACCACAAGATGGACGTAAACAATTCGGCAACATATTTTTTTCGCATTTCGTGGATGGTTCGGCTCATATTTATTTACTCTCAGTATTACTGAAATAAGCTTCCTAAAATGCTTGGCGCCGTAACACAAGCAGACAATCACGGTTTCTTTTTCTTTTCAACTTTCTCAACCATTCTCAACCATTCGATAGCTGGCGCACGTACACCACGTAAACGCTATCCTGCTTAATTATAAGACGCTGCCCGCAACGAAAGATTGCTGTACGGTAACGTCGTTTTTAAACATTCGCTATTACGCTAACCGTAAAGCATAACTGCCTATTCTATCTGTTCTTCACCTGGAACGTAGAGGCGTCTTCAGCTGGATGTGTAGTATCAACCATAGGTGCCTGCTCAAACTCAAGGAAGAAAGTTATGTGAAGTTGTTCTTGGATTGATATTTTCCGAACAGCCTTAAAAACATAGTTGCTAACGATCGATTGCATGAGGTTAAACATCAGAAATTCACCATATAATTATAGGAGGCGCCGTAGTGGGGCGCTCCATAAATTTTTCCACTTTGGGTCTCTAGCATGCAGCTGTATCAAAGTGCAGGGACTTCGAGCATTCCCGCCAACATCGAAATACGACAAGAGTTTGAGTCAGCAATGGAGAACCACAACCGTTGAACCACCATGGCGGGTAGTAAAAAAGACGGTTTTAGTGAAATCAGCACGTGCTACATTTCATCCAGCTGTAAGTGCTCGAGTTCAAGTGATTAAGCTATATCGCTGAAAATCACTCTCACACCATGGCAGAGTAGTTTCGTTCTCTACCGTTGCCTACTCGTCGCTTTTCAATGATAGCTTTCACTTGCAGAGGTGGGTCGTGTTTATGAAACGTGTGAACAGCAATGCAACAAATCGCGAAAATGTCTGGCAACATATGCGGCATATATTATGACAGGTAATGCACAGGATAACCTTTGTGTCAATTGAAAAAGATAATCAACACTATGCCGCGATGTCATGTGTCTGCTGTACAATGTTTGCGCAGAGTTTATTTCATTTCTTGTAAAAAGTTATGGGTACAGGTGTATCGTTCTTTATTTCACATGATAATGTGTTCACCTATGTTTCTTTATTATGCGCATTTCTCGTTCGGCGTTATTTCGCTAGTTGCAGAAATCGCTCACTGTACCCCATAAAGTTTCCTAAATATACACTAGAGCGAACTCTAACGCTAGTTTCTATGGGAGCTACAACTAGCAGCGCTTCAGTGGCATTGGCAATGATGGGTAGTACACAAATTTGTGTAATCTTCGTACTTCTGGCTCCGTGTGTGTTTGTGGGGCTTGGAGCAGTTCTGTCAAGAATCAAAAATGAGCAAATGTTCCGTGGTTGCTATTCACCACCTCATTCTTTTAAGCTCACCTTTTCAAATCGGGTCTCAAAGCTCAAAAGCTTCCGTTCTTTTCTTCGAAGCAAAACGGAAACGCGGCAGCAAACGAAGCCACAAGTGCGATTTGAGGCCCGAAAGAACGAACACTAGAGAAATACGTGTACTACCCACCATCCCCATGGTCGCTGAACGATCGCAGCGCCAGCGTCTCCACTAGATAATTTTAGGAATCTCTGCGGCGTACCCTTTTATAGTCCTGTCAATGTAAAGGGACAAACGTGAAGCAAATCAACATATAGATATTCATTTGTCACATGTTTTTTCAGCTTTAGTCTACTCATTATTGTGCTGTTTGCCACTCCGCTGAACATTAAAACTTGTGCGCACTACAGCCACCCACATTGCAATTTTCATTACGATGCTTTACGTTTATGACAACCATATTTTATTTATCAGGTTAAGTAAAATGATAATTATTTTAGTAGGCCTTTGTAAGTTTGTGATTGCCCTGCACGTTTGGATATGTTGCAATTTCATCACTAGACAACACTTCGGAATGCCTTTAGCCCTTAGGGCATAGTAAAGACTTATATTAATATATTGTACGCTCGAATACTAGCAAAGTTCGGTGAATGAGCCAAATATTCTGTCGCGCGTGGGTGCGCGCGCGCGTGTTTGTGTGTGTGTGTGTGTGTGTGTGAGTGTGTGTGTGTGTGTATGCGTGTGTGTGTGTGTGTGTATGCGTGTGTGTGTGCATGCGTGCGTGCGTGCTCGCTTGCGTGTGGGTGCGTTGGTGTGTGTTCATATGTTGGCAGAACGTGCGATGGTTCAATAGAAATGTTATTCTCTGGCTTGAGTAGTGGGGAAGGGTAACTGAGGAGTGAAAGATTGCTGAATGACGATGGTAAGGTAGGGAGATGAAAATATGATTCTGTTAGGCTGGCGTAACATTAAATACGTGCATCCTGTACAGTGGCTTCTAAGAACGTGACCAAGGCTCCTATAAACACAATTTAGAGCATATGATGCCAGTGTCAGGCCAAGCATTCCATAAACAATGTACTTATCCACTACACACACGTATTATCTACGTTGCCTTCATTACTGACCTAAGAGACACTGCACATACCTTACAAGTTAATCTTTCCAAACAGAATGACAAATTAAATATCCATATTAAAATATCAATATTTCAATTGTGATGTCACTGTTACCCTGACGCACTGTAGTCACATAAACTGTAACGATGGCTTTTTTGCAAAACAAGGTTTTTTTCGGTGCACTATACATATACAAGCCACCGTCCTATATCACGATTGTCCTTGCCACCGTAAAGCTTATTACTCTCATCGTCGACATTCATATCAACAACATAAAAATGCTGCTACCAGCCCTGCTGCCCGATGTATGTGAAGCATGGGAGGTGAGGGAGAGTTGAAAGATGCGTTGAACAAAAAGATTTTCAGCTGTTTGGGGACCCAATATGCACTCTATCCAAGCTTAACGTCATAAGTGATCAGGCGAGACTGCAATATTATTGTTTATTAATAAATCCACTGTGGCAAAAAATTAGAGCCCCTTTTCCGAAGAAGTACTGGGTCTTGTACAGCGGATCATAACTCGCACTCATGTTGGTCATATGTTATAACGTTCAATGTGTCCAAGGAAATGGCGGGTCCGTGCTGCGAGTTTCTTGAGCAGCTGCTGCGCACGTTGGCTATACACATCCTGGAAAAGCGCATTGCTAGCCCGCAGAAAGCCATCAGGAAACGAAAAGTCACTCACGGTGACGCAAATCCCGTGCCTTTTTAAGATAGCCGTCCAAGATCTCGCGGGACACTTAAAGGAGCAGAAATATGTGATCTTCGACTAGCGTTGTAGTTGCAAGCCAGCCGCACATGATGCTAGGGAGCTTTTCGTCATCATGTGGACCGGCAAGAAACTGCACATCATTGGACGAGGCTAGCCATTGAAGTCCTGTCTGAGTAGCCGCGGATGGGTGGCGTAGCCCAGGCCGAGGACCTGAAGCTAGCGAAAGTAGTGGCCTTCAAGGAGCGCAAGACGCTAGCACCGCCGACGCCCCCATGGTAGACCTTGCACAACAGCACGACACCAGGGCACGACCGGAAGGCGTCCCGCGAAGAAGGCACAGGTGCGGAGCGGAAGCTCTTTGCGAATGAGATCATGGCCGTGCACGACGATGTCGCAGGCATTTCGCAGCAAGCCCGCAAGTCCGAAACGGGGCATCTCTAATACAAACACAAGGTCTTCGCCGTCCCCCTGTGCTCTGCGCTTCGAGGTGGCGATGCCACCGTGATGCTGTCCGATATGAGCGCGGTGTCGCTTGGCGGTGTCCCGAGGTGAAGACATGCGTCGTCTTAAGTTTTCAAGACACTTTGCACCAAACAGGAAAATCAACAAGGCCTCGGTCGTACTTGTGGTGTGCTGGTGAAAGACGCGGCAAGCATTTGCTGAGAACTGCAGGTCGAAGAATTGCTGCTGAGGCTTCAAGATGATGACGAGCGAGATAACGTGGAAAGCCTTGCATAATGAGCCACCACGCGCATATGACCCGCTTGCTCGAGAAAGCTATGTAGCGATTAAGAAAAAGAGGAAGGCCAATGAAGCCCCTCGTTTATAGGGACAGTGCAGGCCTCACGGTAGCTAGATTAGGGCGTGCGCACGCGAGCCATGCAGCAAAAACTTAATCTATATGAATGCACGCATTGCTTTAAAATTAGCGATATCCTTCTTTAGTACGTACTTCAAGCACTAAGATATATTCCAACTCGCTATGCCCCCCCCCCCCCCCCCCACATGACCATAAGGGAATAGACGCAGTGAAGTATATGCCTTATGTAGTTTGCGATCTGCTTTGAATCATGAAGTCGTAATTTTTAATGGCATGTTCTCATGCCTGATGGCAATGTACGCATGCTTGTACCGCGCAATACTATTGCAGTATTTAACGTGGTAGTGTGAAGCCTATATACAGGACGCGTATGCTTGGGAAGCATGAAAATTACTTTCACTGCATTTTCAAGCAAAGGAAATTATTTTCGCTGTTTTCACAAGCAGAGGCGTGACTCTGTGATAGAATTTCACAAACCCTGGAATTCGTTGGCGAGTGCTGTACAAACAAAAAGTTGGCGCAGCTTACATTAGTGGCAGAAGGCCTGAACGACTTGTGAAGCTGCGTGGTCTTCCTTGACCCTCTTTATTTTTCCCTATCGCTCCGTTTTTTTTTCAGTTCCATCTCCATCTTTTGGGCACGCACATCACACAAGGTCGGCACGCACATCGGGTGAGCGCACGCCAGGTTCACGTGTTTGGGTGGCGAAGCAGAAGATGAATGAGAACGCGAACCGGCGTGATAGTTTTTGCGAAGACGAATTGGGAACTCGCCGAAAATGTGAACGCTTAGGCTGTCAGGCTTTTCAGCCTGTATTATTCTTTGCTTTCCACAGAGAAATTTTGTAATTTTCCCGCGAATGAAGGAAAGTGAAATGTTAAAGCAGTTCCGTGGTTAATAAAAGGAGGCGTCGATATCGAGGGTAATGGCTATGGTCGTGTGAAGGGACGTGCACAGGCGCCGGGGGGGGGGGGGGTGTCTTTTAGTGTCCTAGTTACTCAAGGCGCAAAGGCAAAGGCACTTGAGACAAGCATGTACAGGCACACGGCTTTGGGAGCTTCGCCCTTAAGAGAGGCTCCGAAAGGAAGCTCGTCCAGCTTTCACTGTGACCATGCTGCGCGTTCCGCACCGGCCTGGTTGTTTTTCTCTGTCTCTGGCAGTTACTCCATCATGATATTTCTACATGAGCGATATGCGGGCGCCCTGAACTTATTCTTTGTTCATTTATTTGCAATTTCTTATTGGTTTGGAGATCGAGGAAGTGGAGAAAGAACTATGGTCGAGTTTCTATTCTATTGCTGTTTGAAAATGTTATCATTCATGATTCAACATCACTAACTCTTTTCATGAGGCCACTATTGGATCATTTAAGTACAAAGTGAGCGATGCAATTGCACGGCTTGGCTAAGTTGGCAACGTTTAGTTGCGTTCTGGTTCCTTTTTCAGTCCACCCAATTGCAACCCTAGCGGCGTTGAATCGTGATGATTTGAGGAAGGGCGGGCAGTCTTCTCATCAATACCCTAAAGCAGGACGTTTTTTATTAGGCAAAAACATTTCTTGTAAGAATGCCACATCTGAGTCAGCTGTTGCGGGCGCCTGTCTTATTTATGCGCGAACTGTACAGGCGAAATATAATTGCAGCACTTAAGGTTACACTGAAATGAATCGTTAACAAGAACTCAGTTAACCTCTGGTTACTAACCTGAGGGCAGTTATTTCCCACCTGACATATAATTCTTTATTTCTTGCCTGATATCATCATTTTAGCGAGTGAAGTGAGGTGTCCAAGTTGAGAAATTTGCGAGAATAAAAGGGAATGAGCTCGCTCACAGAATTCCAAGTATTATTGCGAGAGGCCTTCATTCTGCACTGAACATAGAATCGGTCGAGGGTGGTTATGATGATGACATTGATGATGATAATCATGATCGTTATTTGGTTTGTTTGTTTGATTGCTCAGCTGTTTGCTCGTTTATTTATTCCGTCGTTTTTCATTTGTTTGTTTCTTTCCTTGCGATTTGAGAATCAATATGTTAAAGCAGATGTCATTTATTTTTTCTCAAAGTCCCTGCTCTTTGTGATATAACAGGTGAAAAGTAATAGACTTCAGTTCGTGCTGTCGCGTGCTGTCGTGTAATTAACTTCAAACTTTTAAAACTTTGCTCACACGTTGATTATTGTCGACCATATTCTTTTTTTTCTCGAGAAAGTAGTCAAAAAAGTATCCTATACTATTGAAGTGATTGACCTCAAAGAATACAATTCTGTGATTGGCCATCGTCAGCATTAACAATACCGTAACACCTAAAAAGCATGTACACATGTTAGAGTGTTCCTCTAACCAGTGTCGTCAAGCTGTTTGAGATGCGCAATTGTTCGCCTTTAATTCCTTTACTTGATTTTGCGTGGAAAAAAATCAGAAGAAGGTTCATTCACGTAGGCAACCAGCGCTTACAATTGGGTCTCTAAATAATGAATACTTGTGCTATGCCGGGTGAGCTAACCGTCTTTGTTGGTTTCTAAGAACAAGAAAGCGTGATAACTTACGGAAAGGTAAAAAGGTCCGCCTCAGCTAGTTTCATCTGGCTTGCTGCTTTACAAAGGGAAGGGTGAGTGGGGAGTGAAAAAAGTGATGAATGGCGTCGGTAAGGTAGGCAGATGAGAAGATGATATTGTTAGGCTGGGGTAACTCTACAGACGTATATCCAGTTCAGTGGCTCCTGAGAAGGTTACGACAGCTTCTATCACCACAATTGTGATGCTGGCGTCTGGCCAAGGATTCTAAAAACAATGTACTTATCCACTAAGCACACGTATTCCCCAAGTTGGCTTCATAGCTGCCCTCAGAGACACAGCACATTATTTGCAAGTTAGTCTTTCCCAACAGAATGGCTATATGAAAATGCCTTGATTAATTTGTGGGGTTTTACGTCCCAAAACCACCATTTGATCATGAGAGACGCCTTAGTGGAGGGCTCCGGAAATTTTGACCGCCTAGGGTTCTTTAACGCGCACCCAAATCTGAGTACACGGGCCTACAACATTTCCGCCTCTATCGCAAATGCAGCCACCACAGCCGGGTCACCTGCGGGTCGGTAGCAGAGTACTTTAGCCACTAAACCACCGTGGCGGGGCATAAAAATGCCTAAGAATGTAATAAAGTACGGATAATTGAACTGTGATGTCACTGTTACCTTGACGCGCTGTACACTGCAAAAAATATTTTCCTTTGATTACATAAAAAGGCGCAGGTAACATACTGCCAAAAACTTGCGTAAAAAGAAAATAATACACCAGGAATCACGTGGAACACATAGAAAATGCAGCCCGTTTATCTTTAATAAAGATTTCCGCAATGAAGGAATAAAGTAATGGCTGCTACGGAACAACACCTGCTCAGTAGGGCCATTTCTCACACATTATTAGTAATACTAATGCTACATGTCTGTAAATAACAAACGTGTTTTCATTAGATTCAACGTGAGGCATACGCGTACAGCAGATCTTGTGCAAATACAAGGTCATTCAAAATTTCCCAGGCCACTATTCCAACTAATCCTGTGGCAGCGTCACCTGGGAACTTTTGACTGCATCTGCACATGCTAAAAAATTTACGAAGTGAATTCTAATGGTAAAGAAACCAACAAGGACCTGTTTCCTTTTCACTGAAATCAAATTTTACTTTCCCATGATCATAAAACCAAATACAGCACAGACGTGCTACAAATTGTGTGAACCAAAACTGCCAAAAAATTATTTTATTTCGGCGGCTTTGTATCTGAAATTTAAAATACGAAGGAATATCATAACTGCCTAACACCCAAAGCACCTGTGTTGTTTTCCTATTCTAACAGTATTGTGCACACTTCTTTTCTGAAAAAGAAGAAAAAAATTTTCTCAGCACAACCACAACAGCGAGTACAGAGCAAAAAACAGTGTGAGCACAATTATTTATTCATTTCAAGACTCATAATAGGCCTTGTTAGAGGCACTGGCTTGCAAGACAAAAAAATATGATACATAATAGATAAAAATACGTATCATACAGAATGAAATGACTCAAAGCACAAACAACTTCATAAACACACCAAAATGTTTGCTAACAATATTAGTTGAGGTAAAAGAATTGAAGGAGTAATTCAAAGTATCAAGCAATGAAATGATTCGGGTTATTGCATGCAAAATCACCCAGCGTTTTCTTGACCCTCAAAAATATGGCGGAAAAAATTTTCACATTTCTTCAAGTTGGAAACTCGTCCGGGTCATTTAATTCCGTTGCCAAAAAGCTTGCTCCCTAGTTATGAGAGTCTGGGGCACCGACTGAGATAAAAATCGTCAAATAAGAATTTTTTTCAAAAGTCGTTTAGAAATTCACTCAATAAATGGCATTTCCAGCAAGATAATGAAGTGATTCAACTAGAAATATCGAATTACTATTGTACATCAATTCATCGAGAGCTTTTCCCGCGAGCAATATATAATAAAGTATCCAAGTTTGAGATTTTTTTCTGGTAACATGGCAATTTCCAAGGACACAAATAAAATATGTGATGGTGACCTTCTTGGCATGCTACAAATTAAAAATAATTTATGCACTGAACTTTAGCAGATAGTTTCAAAAAACTGTGAATTTCACTTTTTTTTGGGAAAAGCTCCGTATTCAGCATCAAAAAGCTTACCTTTGTGTTCGGTGAAAAAACATGCACAACATTTCATTTCGAAGCTCTATGTACTACCTCAATATAGGTGAAGTTACTAAAGAGTATATTTTTTTAAACACAAGAAGTATGGTTTCGAAATTTTGTATCTCCACCAGCTTTACCCCTACTTAACTCAAGCCGCATGAAGCACTCGCAAAGACAATATTCATCAGACTTACACAGAGACCTGGAATACAAAGAGCAAGCTTGAAGCAGAGCCTTTGAAACTAGAAAGAGGCTATCATCTGCATTCCATTGCCAACACAGGTGCACTAGAATGAATGTCGCTGGAGTGCGGAGACCAGTAGTGTAGCAATCATTACCAGTAGTGAAGCAATTCGCCGGGGGGGTAATGTGTGAGGGGTAGGCGACGTCTTCGCATGTAGGTATGCAGATGCAGAACTGAGAAAATCACAGCCTACGTACGAAGTGAATGATGATGTGTAAGGCGACACTTCAGAGGGTTTTATCGGTAACCGTCAATCTGTCTGTCTGTCTGTCTGTCTGTCTGTCTGTCTGTCTGTCTGTCTGTCTGTCTGTCTGTCTGTCTGTCTGTCTGTCTGTCTGTCTGTCTGTCTGTCTGTCTGTCTGTCTGTCACTCACACTAGCGCCTTCCGCTGAGTGATCGATAAACTACCTGGTCACAAAGCGGTCACAGTAGAAGGATAATTCAGGGCTTTAAGATAAAAAATACCTTGAATGTGCTAGGGGGTAGGGGGGAGTTAGGCAGCTCCTTTTGCCTTCACGGCTACGCCACTGGTGATGACTCCCAGATGAACCATCAGGCCGTTAAAAAGTATGAAGTATACAATTATCCCTTACGCACAACATAAACAAGACTATCGCCTTGGCTACCAGTTCTTAATTAAATTTTTTTTTTGCATCTGTATTCATGTGAAAGGCTTTGGGTCTCAGGGAGCAGGGTGCCCTCCTGAAAGCCGGAAAAATAAGAAATGGTTGTTTTACGATAGCGTTTATCAGTGCGCGGCATCAATGCTACAAGCATGCTATAATTGATTGATTTATTGATTGATTTGTGAGGTTTAGAGTCCCAAAACAATCATATGATTATGAGAGATGCCGTTGTGAAGGACTCCGGAAATTTTGACCACCTGTGGTTCTTTAACGTGCACCCAAATCTGAGCACATGGGCCTACAACGTTTCCGCCTCCATCAGAAATGCAGCCGCCACAGCCGGGATTCGATCTCGTGACCTGCGGGTCAGCAGCCGAGTACCTTAGCCACTAGACCATCGTGGCAGGGCTACAAGCATGCTATAAGACATATGTACTGAACATGAGTAAATATTTTTATTAGGTGTATAAAACACACCTACTGCATTTGAAGAACTCCTCTCGAAAGCAGGGTATCTGACTTTATATCTATGAAGCTGCATGGCTAACCTGTAAGTCACCACACTGAACCCAGTCCTTGTAGCACCCCTCCGCTGGCAATGGAATGCAGATGATAACCCCAATCCCATTTCAATCTCTCTGAAGAGAACACCAAACATGCCCTCTGAATAGCAGGTCAGTGGAATTCTGCTGAAGGTGGCCCTTGCGAGTGTGTCATGTCGCTTGAGCTACGTAGGCGAGAAGCTGGAGCGAATACATTTTTGAAAAAAAAATTATTTTTCGAATTTAAAAATAATACTCTCCAGTTTTCCACCTATAATAGCTTGACCATAGAGCTTTAATATGAAATTTTGTGCATATATATAAAGCGATCACCAAGGCAAGTTTTTGATGCTGAATACAGAGGTTTTTCAAACAAAGTGACACTCCTAATATTTTTCAGAGTATCTGCTAAAACATCAGTGCCTAACTATTTTTAATTTCTAGCATGTTGACAGGCCACCAGCACATATTTTATTTGTGTCCTTGGAACTTACCGTGCTCCTAGAAAAAAAACAAATGTGGCAACTTCATTCAATATTTCTCGTACAAAAAGCCCTTAACGAATTGATATACATAACTACGTCATTAATTTAAAGTTGGATAACTTCATTACCTTCCCAGGAATGCCTTTTATCGAGTGCATTCCAAAAACTTCCTATGAAAAAAAAAACTGTTGACACCTTTTAAGTTATCTTCAAACGGGTACAAACAAAAATTATGGCTGTATTTATAGAAACTAACAAAATTATCTATTTAACCAGCGCTAATAACCGGTTGGGCCGAATGTATGAATTGAACCACTTTCTACAAAGAACCCAGAGCCAGTTTAAAATTGAGGAAAAGCGGCCACTGGTAATCACCGCAGAGCGATGCATTCTGCTCAATTTAGCTGGTGAAACCAAAACCGACGCACCAAACACTGCATCTACCATTCAGTTCGACAATGCCCTCTATGGCGACACTGTTTTTTCTCGCATTGGGGGAAAAGATTAAGTGAGCGTCGATAAGCGGGCACAAAGCAAAGTGTCTAAATTGACAGTTTATAACGGCTAGACAACCAGTGTTGTCATTGAGGGCGTTGTTGAAATGAATGGTAGATGTGCTGTCTGGTGCATCGGTTTTTGTTTCGACAGGTAAATTAGGCAGACTGCATCATTGCACGGTGATTATCAGCGGCTGCTTTTCCAAAACTTCAAAGTGGATATAGACTTTTCATAGAAAGAATTTTAATTTGCCCATTGGACTCGACTAGCTACTACCACTGACAAAAAAGGGTAATAATTTTAATTGCTATAATTACTTCCGCAATTATTGTTTGTGCACACCGCCGCGGTGGTCTAGTGGCTAAGGTACTAAGCTGCTGACCCGCAGGTCGCGAGTTCGAATCCCGGCTGCAGCGGCTGCATTTCCGATGGAGACGGAATTGTTGTAGGACCGTGTGCTCGGGTTTGGGTGCCCTTTAAAGAACCCCAGGTTGTCGAAAGTTCCAGTGCCCTCCACTACGGCGTCTCTCAATCATATGGTGGTTTTGGATTGTTAAACCCCACTTCATCATCATCATCATCATCATCATCATCATCATCAGCCTGACTACGTCCACTGCAGGACAAAGGCCTCTCTCATGTTCCACCGGTTAATCCGGTCCTGTGCTTGCTGCTGCCAATTTATACCCGCAAACTTCTTAATCTCATCTGCCCACCTAATCTTCTGTCTCCCCCTAACCCGCTTCCCTTCTCTGGGAATCCAGTTAGTTACCCTTAATGACCAGCGGTTATCCTGTCTACGCGCTACATGCCCGGCATATGTCCATTTACTCTTCTTCATTTCAACTATTATATCTTTAACCCTCGTTTGTCCCCTAATCCACTCTACTCTCTTCTTGTCTCTTAAAGTTACTCATACCATTTTTCTTTCTATTGCTCGCTGCGTCGTCCTCAATTTAAGCTGAACCCTCTCTTTGTAAGTCTCCAGGTTTCTGCTCCGTAGCTAAGCACCGGCAAAATACAGCTGTTATATACCTTCCTCTTGAGGGATAGTGGCAATCTACCTGTCATAATTTGAGAGTGCTTGCCGAATGTGCTCCACCCCATTCTTATTCTTCTAGTTACTTCAATCTCGTGGTTCGGCTTTGCAGTTATTACCTCCCACATGCATACATCAAACCCCACATATTAATCAATAATTGTTTGTGCCTATCCAAAGATTCCTTTTGTCACAGAAAAGGGGATGCCGCAATTAACGCCCAAGTGCCTCCTTTCTCTAATTTTTAGAAAATATTGGACACATTTCTTGAAACACCCTGTATTGCATACACATGCAGACAATGCGAGGTAGAAACAAACAATGAAGAAGGAGCAAGAAGAAATAACGAGCTCATAAAGAGACCACCTGGTAGCCAGAAATGTTTTTCGGAGGGGGGTACACAACTCGATGGCCATGAAAAATGACTTTCTTCATTACTTATGCTCAGTAGGACAACCCACAACTTGCGAATTTGGGGGGAAGGCACAAATTCCTGGGGCACTCCTCTGCCTATAGGTCTCTACTGGGCACACTTCCACAGAATACAGCAAATGTCAATATAGCAGAAGAAACGTTGTCGTTATTAACAGATGTAAATGGAGGTCGGCACAAAAGAAAGTTTTTAACCCAAGTGAGCAAACTCAGAAGAAAGTTTGGTTTGTTAGTAAAATATGTAGCGAGAAAACCTATCAAGAGCTGTAGCAAAATATGGAAACAATGCATCAATGAGAGCCCATGTCAAGTAACAAATGTATACAGTCAAAAAGGCCAGTAAGTCTAGTGTCAAACAAAACGACTTAGGAAAGCCTTAATCACATTTGAAAATGATGTTACGAACCTTCAGCTAGAGGCCTTGCCTTGCAACAGGAAAGCTGCTACTCATCAAAGATTAAACTTCCTAATTGTTATACAATTTAGCAATGATGGTTCTGATCTTACTAGTTGAAAAGTGGCCTAAGCATGCACTCTCAAAATCAAGGTATAGTTGCTGACTTTTTATACAAACTCCTTCATGGCACTGCCACTCATCCCACTGAAGTAATGTAAAATAACGAACGAAAATTTGGAAGCCTAGTACTAGGGTGCTATTTTAACTTTTTGTGCTCTAGCTGACTAATTTGGTATGCTGTCAAACACAGTAGCAATGTGCCAACAATGTTTACAATACTCTTGCTGGTTGCCAGCAATAAAATGTTTGCACTCACTACCGCTCGAGCTTGCCAGTGTGAAATTCAACACAGAAATTACAACTGTGGCTCCTAAAGGTCACCTTTCGAAGGCTATGTTTTGAATGTGCAATGACGAAAGCAAGTTTCAAACTAGATAATGACAACAAAGTAAACATGATGTACATGGTACAGGTTTGTATCACACTCACTAATGTGGAAGAATATTAATAATGAGTATGAAATCTTGACTGTAGTGCTATACCCTCATGCAACGAAGATAAGGGTGTTCTCATGAGCCGCTTGATCATCTGTCACTGTTCGATGCTGCTGGACTGTATGCAGAACCATCAAGAAATAGCAGTGGAGGATGCAGCAAAAATGTTGGCACTGGACCATTTGCTGGTGATGCGCTGACACAAATTCCAGCAACATCGGGTCACCAAGGTGCTTGTGGCATGAACAGTCGTAGTGGCACTGGCATGAGAGGTGACAGCTGGCCCAAGAACAATTAAAGCAGCACCTGGAAAAGAATTGTGTGACATTTTAACTGCCGTGTCATGACCCCATGACATGAATAATGTGACAAGCTTGTCTAACAAGATGTCAAATCTTTTTCATCAGTCATGTCGGTGTATACCTGCACACTACTGTCTCTGGGATGTGGGTATGACCCACATGTGATTTACTGCCTATGTTAACTCAGGAACAGCAAGAATGCACTTTGGAAATCTCCGAGTAAGCATCAAGGATACAGTACAACAGTACATTTGTTGCCAATGATAGCAGCTTCACAACGAGTGAAAAATTTCAATGAAAAGACACAGTAAATATCGGTTCTGGCTGAATTTGAATGTTGGAAATCCATGTGGTGTACATAGCCACACTAGTGATTGTGAATGCTCCGAAAAAGACTACTCAGGCATTGTATTGAAGCAATGTCAAGTGTGTTTGCAATATTGGCTATCCTTGTTTTAAACAATGTAATAAACAATAGATATATATACTCATATATGACTCAACAAGCTACAGTGAAGCGCTGTTTTACCTGGCAGAAATGATGATATGCGCATCATGGCACCGTGGCAAGTACCTGATTTTGATAAACCTGAAGTCTGTACTACTAAAAGCACAGATGTGAGTGCAAGCATAATATTGTACCATCAGTTACTCTTGAGGCATCAGTGCGATTGACATATCTGGTAAGCCTTTGATATGCTGAAAGCTCCTAAGTTTACAGAAAAATATATATCAACTTAGTAAGAATTGACTCAAGGAGTAAGAAACTCCAGCCAAAACAGCCTGCCATTGAATCTTTCACATGAAATCGATCTCCACTAATCATGAAATTCACTGTAGTGTATTGGGATTTAGTCCATGAGAATGTTTAAAAACCAGACTTCTAAAGTTATCTCCGTGCCCTCTGTGGCATTGTGAATAACAATTATATCCCACGTATAACACCAACAAAACTTAAAAAAAAGAACAGCGTGTTTATAATGAGTGTGTTAAATCAAATATATGCAACAAAATATAAAAGTTAGTGTATATGGACTTCAAAAACACCTTGACACTAATCACGAGAACCAATATCTTGTGTTCTAATATTTCAGTTCTCTGTGAAAAGAATAAGAGCTTTCCCATTTAGTATACAGAAGTTGGCACTATTGCAACCTATCATGTCAATCATTTTACTATTTATAAGCTAGTAATGACCAAAGCACATAGACGTGAGAGTGTGCAAAAAAGCAGACCTTTTATGAATAAAGAAGCTTCTGCTGAAATAAATTGTAAGGTTTGTTTTAAATTAAAAAAAAATTCATTCTATTTCAGTCACAATATTAAGGTATAAACTCTGTTTCCAAGTGAAAAAACTGAATTGATTCTGTTTCATTAACAACATTAAAGGATCAAATCGTTTCCTTGTAATGTGGAAATGGCATCAAATATTTTAAGTAGATCTCACCCTGCCAAATTCAAACAGAACTAAAGAGAAAGAACGCAACTTTTTAATGAAGCTTTACCTTAAAAGAATCAACTACTTTCGTGATAATTACCCCGCTATGGTTTAAAAGTTTTTTACATTTTCCAATCTTTGACCAGCAGTCTTTAACTGGAGGTAACATCAGCAATATAATCTGCAGAGGCTTTTATTAATTGCCAGTAGTCAGCAGTGTCTCTTTATCCCAATTTTTTCATCCGTGCGCCTAAATTGTGCTGCAAATACTCAATGACAGGTAGCACTGCATTGTCACTTTAAAAGCAGGCATTATCACTTTTATACAGCTGTATTGGTTCATGTCATAACATATCCTTTTTTTCTGATTTCAATAGATTTTATTCTTAATTGTGGTGTTCTTGCCGCTTCGAAATCTTATCGCACAAATAATAAGTTCTTGCATGTATCCATGTCACTTATCTGTGTTGCATGACCACATTATTCGAACTGTCAGAAAATAGCTTCATGTGGTTAAATGCACTCTAGTACGGTTTGGATCTCTTGTTTACTCATGCAGGCTAGTACTAGATAGCAAACTATCAAAGTAATCATGGACGCAATTTATAGTTGTCTAAATGTTCCTGATGCCTGTGCAGCTAGTACTCACCACAAGGACGCATTGCTTCAATGTATAAACACGGGCAAGCACAGAGTCCAGCAACTGCATCAAAAAAATTTTAATCTCTTAAAATAAAAAGCAATTTGGCGACTTTTTTTGACAGTAATCAATGACGGTCACAACTAAATGTGTTATTCACCATATTTTTCACTAGGACCACCTCAATGCTAAGCTTACAACCAAACATTTACAAAAACCAATATCTTTCCAACTTCCTTTCCAACCAGCTGTAAAAACCATTTGCTACTGTACACATACCAAAATATTTTTGTCCACAGAAAGAAAATTGTGATAATCAGCTAATACGAACTATCATATTTCACTAAATATTATCTCTCCATGAAATAAAAATCCCCAATAAGGACCATATTCTTCATATACTGAAAATCCTACTATTGTTTTACGCAGAAAATTTGTTTCTAACCGCATTGTGGATCAACAGATGTTGGAATAAAGTTCCCGGGGTTTGACGTCCCAGAACCACAATATTGCTATGAAGGACACCATGGTGGAGGCCTCCGTAAATTATAACCATTAGGTCATCTTTATGGTGCATTGACATTGCACAATACATGGGCATTTACCATTCCCCCTCCATCGAAGCACGACTATATACGACAGCCGGCATCAAACGCGCTGTCAGCAGCCGATCACCGTAACCACAATACCACCGCGGCAGACGAAGCACACTCTTTTCATTATTTTTTAAGAACGCGTTTTACGAGTAATGATTTCTAGCTTTCGCGAAGGATTAAGATGCCGTTTTACAATTCTTGAGTTAAAGTTCTCTCTGATCGTTCGTACCTCGGTGCTACCTGCCGCCAGCCATCTTTTATCAGACAACGCGGAGGAGATGAACTTCATCTGAACGGGGAGAACACGCGTGTAGACAGCAGCGCGCCAAGATTTCACGGTAGATACCACCTCGTCTTTCAGCGCAGTGGCGTACCAGCAGCGTAAAACTAAACGCCGCCAGCATAAAGGGAGGCACACACATTAAACGGCTGCACTACGGCGTTGACAAGTCCTAACACTGTTGGCATAGAGTAATGCAACTAGTGCGGACCAGTGATCAGAGCGCATTGAAAATGCCACGCTCGAAATGTAAACACGACCAACACAGTCAACCGGCGATTTCCGTAAATGGTATACTTTCTGCTTTCAGTACGTACTCCATCTCTGAAAAAGCATGCATAATACAAGCCGTGCGAAACCGGCATCGACAACGGAGCACTGCGTTTATGGCCTCGACTTAACTCGAAGCGGCCTAATCTGAGATATTGCGTAGGTACTACAAGACACAGATAATTAGTGGCACGAGCTTTAACCTAAACGGCGAGTAAATGAGAAGTTAGGCACATACCTCAGAGATGCACACCAGATAAAAAAGCAACGCCAGCCGGGTCCTGTTTCGTGTGTGTGTCCTGGCCTTTGAGGAGTGGAGTCGGGCTAGTGAATAGAGTAGTGACAACCGACGGATGAGTGACGATGGCGGTGCGCCTGCCGCGGTCAAATGGTTCCTCGTTCCACGATGACTACTTAAACTGTCATTTGGGAACAAACACAGTTTCATAGAATGAAATCGGTGCAGAACACGCCGTGGCGATAAATGCAATGGGTGTATGTAACGGGCCAATTAGTATAAATTGCTAGAGGTCATCTGTATTGCAAATGATCACTTTCGTCTAATTTTTTGTTGATGGAGGAGACATTTGTTTTTTGCACTATTCCGAGAAACATTATTCGTAAACGTGTGCTGTATTCATAATATTCGCGAATTGGGGAAGTCTGCAATTCTTGAACGTGTGATGTATCATTGATGTTGGTGAAGGGAGGGAGTGTGTTTATTTTCTGGACACTATATCCGCTTTTGTGTCCATAAATACGCACAATGTTTTGCAGTGTAGTCACCTAAATAGTAACGACGGCTCTCTTGCACAACAATGCTTTTTAGGTACACTACACATAGATGTCACCTTATTATATCACGAATACTGTTGCCTCCATAGAGGTGATTACTCTCATTGCCGATATTCCTAGCAGCATTATGAAAATCCTTGTGTTAGTCCTGCTTCCAGATATATATGCAGCGTGGGAGATGGAAGATGCTTCGAACAAATAAGAACTTCTCAGCCTTTTCGACAATCAATATACACTCTAACGAGGCTTAACAACACAAGTGATCAGGTGAGACTGCAATATTATTGTTATTTATAAAACCACTGTGACCAAAAGGTAAAGTAATTCTCCGAAGCAGTACTTGCTACTGTATGGCGGATCACAACGCACACTCATGCTGGTCATACGTAGATAACAGTAAATATATTCGAGCACACGATGAATTTGTGACGTCGATTTCCTGAGCAGCTGCTGCACTCATTGGCAATGCACAGCCTGGAAAAGCGCATTGTTATTCTGCAGGAAGCCATCAGGAAGCGAAAAGCCACTCACCGCAACCCTCAACCCTGTGCTTTTTCAAGATGGCCGTTCAGGATCTGGCGGGCCACTTTAAGGAACAGGAAAGGTGATACTCGACTCGCGTTGCCGTACCGAGCCAGCCACACATGGTTCTGGCGGAGCTCTGCGTCATCATGTGACCCGGCAAGAAACCGCGCTTCAAAACACGAGGCTGCGCGTTGAGGTCCTCTTTCAGTATCCGTGGATGCGTGGCGTAGGACTTGAAGCTGAACGCATGTACCGGCCTTCAAGGAGCGCATAACGCTTGCCTCCGACGCCGCCATGGTAGCGCTTGCACAACGGCCGAAGGCGACAGCAGAACCAGACAGGAAGGCGTTTTTTGAAGAAGGCGCAGGTGCGGAGTGGAGGCGCTTTGTGAATGAGCTCGCGGCCTTTCATGACGATGTCGCCAGAATTTCGCAGGAACCCCTCAAGTAACGGCGCTTTTTAAACCCAAACAGCCGGTCTTCGCCGTGCCCCTGTGCTCTTCACTTCGAGGGGGTGATGCCGCAGTCTTGCTGAGGGATGCCAGCGCGGTTTCGCTTGACGTTGTCCCGAGGTGAAAACATGCGTAGTCTTCTGCTTTCACGACGCTTTACGCCAAACGGGAGAGCCAAGAAAGTTCGGTCATGTGTGTGGTAAGTTGGGGAAAGTCGCTACGCACACGCTGAGCGATTCAAGCAGAATACTTGCTGTGGAGGCCTAATCATGATTTGTTTGTTTGTATTCCATAATTCATGGCTCGCACCCACTCCTGGGGATTGGCCAAGAGAACATAACGAGCGAGCTTCTTCTTGTTCTCTTTCATCTATATTCCGTGGCGCATGGCCATTCTGGGGGATTGGTCAAGATTTGAGTAGCTCTAAAATGTATTGTTCAGATTTAGAATAATGGAGATATAATAGAAAGATTACCGATGAACTAGGAAATTGTGGTGCTTGATCTAATGCATATACTTAATTAAATAACATCGAATGCCTTGCAGAATTAGCAACCACGCGCTTATGACACGAGCGCTCGCCAAGACCTACGTAGCATTAAGAAAAAGAGAAAGGCCAATGAAAGCACTTGGTGTTTACCAAGTGCCGGCCTCACTGTGGTTAGAATAAGGCGTACGCATGTCAGTCCTGCAGCAAAAACTCAATCTATATGTATGCATGTATTGGATAAAATTTAGCGATATCTTTCTCTAGTGCATACTTCATACGCTGAAATATACTCGAACTTGCTTTACCCTCACTACGCGGCCTTATGAAAATAGACGCACAGAAGTGCATGCCTTTGTGGGCAACCGGCTTTAAACCATGAAGTCATTATTTTTATTCAGATGCTCCGACGCCTGATGGCTATGTATACGCTTGTGCTATGCAATATTACTGCATAATTTCACATTGTATTGTTAAGCTTGCATGCATGACGCGTATGTTTTTAAAGCATGAAAATTATTTTCACTGCATTTCCAAACAGAAGAAGTTGTTTCCGCTGTATTCGTAAACATAGGCGTGGTTATGTGGTAGAATTTCACAAATGCCCGAATTTCCTGGCGAGTGCTGTAGAAATAAAGATTGGCGCACCTTGAATTAGTGGTGGGAGGCTTCATCACCTGTGAAGCTGGGCGGCCTTCCTTGATCATCTTTATTTTTTTCTCTTGCTCTCTTTTTTCCTGTTTCTTCTATGTCTTAGTTTCTGGCTATTTCTCTTATTCTCGCTATATCTACTATTTTGAACTCTTTCTTTCGTTTCTCTATAAATCCTGCTTCCACTTTCTTTGCTTTTCTCTCCCTGCCATTCTGTCTTTTTTATATGTCTGTTTTTTTCATAAAGTTCTGTATTGTATCTATTAATCTTTTTTTCTTTCTTCGTTTTCAATCTATGTGTTTATGTTTTTATAAGTCTTTCTTCCGCTCTGTGCTGGCTATTTCGAACATCTGTGTTGTTGCAGCTCACGGCAGACTTCCCTTGGTGCCAACCGTGAGGCCAGATACTGGGAGAGGGGGGGGGGGCACGTTTTCACTCGTTCGTGTTCTGGTGTCTGCTATGGTCTTGATCTAAATCGCACTGAAGCCTACCCAATTATCTACCAACTCGACCAAGTCAAAGTTATATTGGCCAGTATACTCCTTTGACCAGTTAAATGGTACTTCTGTTCTTTACATCGCCAAAAAGGTCTAAAGGCTAAGGTACTCGGCTGTTGACCCACAGGTCGTGGGTTTGAATACCAGCGGCTACGGCTGCATTTTCGACGGAGGCGAGAATGCTGTAGGCCCGTATGCTCTGATTTGGTTGCACGTTGAAGAACCTCAGGTGGTTTAAATTTCTAGAGCCCTCCACCACGGTGTCTCTCATAATGATTGGTGGTTTGGAGATATTGAAGCTCACATATTATTCAATTTTTTCTTAATTTCTTCAACAAACGAAACATAATCTTTTGGGAACCTGTGGCTCATATGAGGAGCTTGTGGGTATTTGCTCGTACTCAAGCCCATGGAAAGCGATAAGATAAATAGGTCGGTGTTTACCTGTTTACACATAAGCACGTATTCAACCATGATTGTGCATATTCGTGGCCTTAGACAAAAAATTTTTATAATGTTCTGACTTTTCTTGATTTGTGATTTGGCATGTTTTTGTGTGCACATATACAGGGCATTCAAAAAATGGGTCCAGTAATAATGAAAAAATACAGAAAGAAGTCCCCTGGAAGCTACCTGCGGCGTTCCCTTCACTGTGGCAGAAGGTATCTTCGGATACGTACCAAGAATAATTGCGGCATGAATTACAGACATTAGAATATATTTAATTCTCTAAGCAGCAGATATAAGCAGTAGATTTAGTCAGGCAAATTGAAGTGGTTCATGGGATTAGAACACCGCCACTTGAAATGTCTGAAATGTGACCACTTAAGCTTGCCGCTAATCAGTGAAATCTGGCTAATTTACAGGCGAAGTGATATTTCAGAGCAAATATTGAAGGAGCTGTGAAGAAGGCATGCAGGAAAGAAGGCAATGAAACAGATATTATGCAATCTAGGAGGTAGTATTTAACAGGCTATTTTATAAAAAAATGAATACATGCCATCCGATCGGCATGTCAATGCTTGAGACTTGCTGGAAAACAAAACCAATACGGCGTGTCAGTGACGAAAGCAAACGAATGCCGAACTATGAGTGTGATTTTGCGTCACACAAGCTTATCTCTGTGCCTTGTTTTTGAAAATGACAGTCTCAGAACATATTACTGTGGCACAAAAGAGAGCAATGTCGTCAGCCAGCAAGGAATCGACCTTTCTTGCTCACTTCTATTCTAAATCAAAGAAAGGTCAGCCAAAATGTGATCTATTCTAGATGGTCAATTTCGACTTCCGCATTTTCTTCGCCATAGGGTCGTTTAAAGTACTTTAGTGTTATTTATTAGACTGTACAATTGAAGGCGGAGGTCTAATCAAATTCGTTTCGGGGGAAATATGTCGTAAGGCAAAAATATTTTCCGAGTTAAGAATCCAGACTATGAAATTTTTACTGGAAATCTAGCCTTTACCGAGTGTTTTCTGGTATAAATTGTAAAAAAAACTTTTCCTTACAGCGTTAAGTGTACCAGCCGTCTTGACAGGACTCTAAATTTTACATTGGGCGTGGTACATGGCGTTTTTAGTAAGGACGAACATATAAAAGAATTGCTAACAAATATAGCGAATGGTGTAAAAGCAAATTCTCTCCTATTCTGAATTACCGAGTGATGACTTCAATTGAAGTATGAATAATTCAACAGGCCAACGTTAGAGACGCATCGACTTGCAAGTCACGCTTCATTTGGTGATAGTAGAGCAACCAACATTTAAAATTTCTTTAAAGAAAGCCCATGGCATTTCGCTAGCTATACTCAACCACTATATCAAATGCTTGTAGATTCCTCATAATGGCTATTTGCTAAATGTATTCCAGTTCTTAAAAGCAGAGTGCAGATTACACCTTGGACAATACAAGAGCCATAATAAAACAAGCGCTAAAAATATACACACTCATAGAGGAAGCAGACGAGTGCTTACTAGCAACTGAAAATTTTATTTCGAAGCGAACACTAACACATGCGCTACACGCATGTACCTCATTTCGAACCTTTTTCAGAGGTGCGTGGTTCCCAGCACCTTACAACCTTCTCAAAGGTACAAGCGGCTCAATGCCGGACGAAAGATAGGAATAACAGGTCTGTGATGCCCTTGGATGTCCGAGGCCGCACGAACGCTACACCGAAGGAAGCAGTTCGCACGCTCTGCCGAAAGGTTCTCTTTGTGGTCCTATATTCTCAATCATACCGACAGCAACTCTCATGATTCGTGACAGATTTAGAAGGCGTGCCATAATGCAAGACACTAGGAAAACAGTTATCGCTCGTCTAAACGAGAATCGACACCTCTTGTTTCCTTGGCGTAGGAGTTTCTGTTCAACACGACAAGAGGCAGTTATTTTTACAATATTGCACTGTCGCTTTCCAAAATTAAAAAAAATATATGCAAATAGGTGCTCTGGCTCCTTCCCCTTGTTGCTCGTTTTACAAGGATGGCAAAAGCATCGAGAACCGTTTCTCATCATGCAACCTCTTCAATTTTTTGATGAGAAACATTCTCAAAACGGTGTTTAATCGCATTGGAGTGAATTTTATAGTTTCAAATATTATAACCTAGGGAGCATTGGGTCATTGTGGTTCTTCGTTCCGCGGTACAGAAATTTTAAATATAACGACTGCCCTTGCCTCCATAGAGCTCAATACTCTCATTTTTGATATTCATAGAACGAATCTTTAAAGCCGGGTGCCACCCTGCTGCCCGATATAATTAAAGCGTGGGAGATAAGGAAGAGATAAAAGATGCTTTGAACGAAACGATTTTTAGCTGTTTTGGGAGCTAATGTGTACTCTAACCAAGCTTAACGTCACGAAGTGATCAGGCGAGACTGCAATATCATCGTTTATTTATATATTCAATTTGACTAAAGAATAGAACCCTTCTCCGAAGCAGTGCTTGCTACTGTACAGCGGATAACTCAAACTCATGTTAATCACATTTATATATTGTTCAATATGTCCAAAAACACGGGGAGTCCATGCTGCAAGTTTCTTGAGCAGATGCTATCACGATAACTATACACATTTGCAAAAGCACAGTTCTATTATGCAAGAAGCCATCAGGAAGCGAAAAGTCACTCACGGCGACCCTGAAGCTTTTTCTTCAACGTAGAGAAGGTGGTGGCGCGCACAACAAAGCGGCGAAGACACTGCCGCGAGAGAAGCACCTTCCACTCCCTAGTCTGGCTTCTCACCGGGATCGGGAAAAATGGTTTTTAACTCTAGAGCAGAACGCACTTTATCTTCTTCGGCCTCTTGACCTGCAGGGCGGCCCTCGCTGCAGTCTCAAACACCTCACGCACACCGTCCTTGGTCTTGGCAGAGCACTCCAGGTAGCCATAGGCGTTGACTTTCTCTGTCATGGCGCGCCCTTCCTCCGGTGCCACGAGCTTCTGCTTCATCTTCGGAAGCTCCCGCGGCGTGTGCGGGTCATTGCGCAGGTCCTTCTTGTTCCCCACGAATATGATGGGCATGTTGGGCAGAAGTGGCGCACCTCGGGCATCAACTTCTCCGGGATGTTCTCCAAAGAGTCCGGTGAGTCGATGCTGAAACAAATGAGGATCACGTCTGTGTCCGGATACGACAGGGGCCGTAACCGGTGATAGTCCGCCTGCCCAGCTGTGTCCCTTAAGGCCAGCTCAACCAGCTTTTCATCTACTTTGATGTCGGCGACGTAGGTTTCGAAGACGGTGGGCAAGTAGATCTCGGGGAACTGATCAGGGGACACGTCTTACCGACGATCAGAGGACGATCGGTGGACACGTCTTACCGCATGCGCCGTGTCCGACTATCACGAGTTTCTTTCGAATCGCCGCCATCTGTGGTCAGTGTTAGGGAAATGAAATTAATACACGGTTGGGAGTTTGATGGTTGTCCAACCTTTTCAAGAGGGCCGTCCAGGATGTCGTGGGCCATTTCAAGGAGCAGGAAAGTTGATCCTCGATTCCTTATATATTACCATGCCAGCCGCGCATGGTGCTGGGGACAAGTGCGACATTATGTCAACGGCGAGAAACTGCGCATCAGTTCATGAGGCTGGTTTTGGAAGTCCTCTCTGAGTAGCCGTGGATGCGTGGCATAGCTCAGGCCGACGACTTTACTGTAGCGCATGAACCGGCCTTCAAGTAGCGAAAAATGCTTGCCTCGCCGATGGCCCCAGGAAGACCTTGCACAACAGCCGAAGGTGATAGCAGGACCCGACCGGAAGGCGTTTCGCGAAGAAGGCACATGTGTTGAGCGGAGGCGCTTTGCAAATGAGCTCGCGACCATGCATGACGATGTCGCATGCATTTCGCTGGAAGTCCGGAAGTACGAAATGGCGCTTCTCAATTGCAAACACCAGGTCTTCGCCGTCCCCCTGTGCTCTGCGCTTCGAGGTGGCGATGCCACTGTCATGCTGTCCGCAGTGAGCGCTGTGTCGCTGGGCGGTGTCCCAAACTGAAGACATGCGTAGTCTTCTGTTTTCAAGATGCTTTGCGCCGAACAGGAGAGTCAACAACGCTTCAGTCGTACTTGTGGTGAGATGGCGAAAGACGCGACGAGCATATGCTGAGAACTTCAGGTCGAAGACTTGCTACGGAGGCTTCAACATGGTCACGAGCAAGCTGACGCGGAATGCCTTGAGCCACCACGCGCATATGACACGCGCGCTTGCGAAAGCTACGTAGGAATGAAGAGAAAGAGGAAGGCCAATGTAGAGTTTCTCTGTCAAATTTTTATCTCCACAAATCAGGATTCCCATTAACGAACCTACGAGCAGTTTGCAATGAGCCGTAATCAATAGATCAGTTTCTTCTGCCTTGCCACCGCTTCGCCTTACTGCGCCGAATAACTTTTAAGAGACCAAATGGTACGCTCGGGTGGTCAGTTATTACATCCACCCTTTTATCGTTTGAAGAATGTCAGTTGGGTGCGGGCGGGCCGCAGTGCTATTCTGTCAGCGCTACATCAATTCATTCACGCAACCGGAAGGATACGCCGCTCGTTTTTCTGCCGGATATATCCAATTCTTCGTCCTCTTTGTTCATTTTTAATAGTTTGTTGTGCATATTTTGATTTATCGAATTCTTCTGCATTTTAGCGGTTTTTAAAAGGACTTTTATCGTTGTTCTTATCTAATTTCTTTCTTTTTTTAGAAAGCGTTTATAAAAAATTTGCATTATAATGTACAATGTCGCATATCCCCCTTGTAGGTATGAGCCAAGATCTAGGTGACAAGAGAAGACCTTGCTGCATAGATATAGATTGAGAATTGGCGATATCTTTCTCTAGTGTGTACTTCAAGCACTGAAATATATTCGAACATGCTCCGCCCCCCCCCCCCAAGACCTTGCCATAAGGTAACAGACGCAGTGAAGTATGTGCCTTATGTAGAGGGCTACCAGCTTTAAATAATGAATTCGTTATTGTTGATTGCATGTTTTTATACCCGATGGCAATGTACGCTTGCTTGTACCGCGCATTACTATTGCAGTATTTCACGTTGTAGTGTGAAGTTTGTGTACAGGATACGTATATTTGGGAAGCATGAAGATTACTTTCGCTGCATTTTCAAGCAGAGAAAATTATTTTCGCTGTATTTACAAGCAGAGGTGTGGCTATGTAGTAGAATTTCACGAAGCCTAGAATTTCTTGGCGAGTGCTGTACAAAAAAAAAAGTTGGCGCATCTTGCATTAGTGGCGCAAAGCCTGAACCAACTGTGAAGCTGGGTGGCCTTGCTTGATCATCTTTATATTTTTTCTATCGCTCTGTTTTTTTATTTCCATCTTTGTCTCTCTTTCTGCCTATTACTTACATGCTCCCTATCTCTATATGTCTATAACTCTTTTTATTGTTTTTTCTTTATTCGTTCTTCGGCTTTCGTTGTTTTCACTTCCTTCCTTTCTGACTCTGCTATGTCTGTTTTTTTCTATACATTTCTTTGCGTGTTTTTTGTATATCTTTCTATTTTTCCCTGTCGTCATTTTCAATCTATGTGCCTATGTTTCCAAGTCTTCCCGCTCTGTTCTGGTTATATTAAACATCCTTGTTACTGATTTTCACGCCGGACAAGTCAGCACACACATCGTGTGAGTGCATTCCAGGTGCACGTGTTCGGCAGGCGAAGAAGAAGATGAAGGAGAACGCGAACTGGCTTGACAGTTTTTCGGAAGGCAAATAGGGAACTTACTGAGGAGGTGAACGCTAAGCTTGTCAGACTTTTTAGCCTGTATTATTGTTTGTCTTCTACAGAGAAGTTTTTTTTTCAGCAAATGAAGCAAAGTCAATTGTTTAAGCACCTTCATTGTTAAAGAGGCGTCGATATTGAGGGTAACGGCCCTAGGCGTGTGCAAGGAACGGGGACAGGCGCAGGGTAAAGGCGGGGGGAGACTACTAGTGTCCTTGTCACTGAGGGCGCAAGGGCGGCAGTGCATATACATAATGAGAGAGTGGCGGTGCTGCGATGACCTTTGACTTATGTCCCTTGGAACTTCGCAAACTAGTTACACAAGAGACAAAAATTTACAGGCCCACAGATTTTGGAGCTTCGCCCTGAAAGAGGCTCTGAAAATCAGCTCGTCCAGCTTTAGCTGGGGCCGTACTAGGGTGGCTAGTACCCTAACCATACTGCGCCATCCCTAACCGCCCTAACCGTACTGCGCCTTCCTGAGCCACTCTAACCGTACTGCGCCTTCCATGCAGGCCTGGTGGTTTTTCTCTGTCTCTGGCAGTTACTTCATCATATTTCTACATGAGCGATATGCGGGGGTCCTGAACTTAAGCTTTGTTCATTTATTTGCAATTTCCTATCGGTTTGAAAATAGAGGAAGGGAAAAAGAACTATCTTCAAGTTTCGTTTTATTACTGTTTTAAAATGATATCATTCATAGTTCAATATCACTAGCTCTTTTCATCATGCCGCTTTTGGACCATTTGAGTACAAAATGAGCTACGCGATTGCACGGCTTGGCTACTCTGGCAACGTTTAACTTGGGTTCTGGTTCCTTTTCGAGTCCACCCAATTACAACCGTGGGGGCGTTGAATTGTGATGATTTATGGAAGGGCAAGTGGTCTTCTCATCAATACCCTTATGCAGGACTTTTTTTTCAGTTAGGTAAAAACATTTTTCGTAATATTTCTTCATACCAATCAGCTGTTGCTGGCTTCAATATTTTTTTGCACGAACTGTACAGACCAAGAATATTTGCAGCACCTAAAGGTACCCTGAAATGAATCATTAAGAAGAACTCAGTTAACCTTCTAGTGAATAAACTGAAGGCAGTTATCTGGGTTATCCTTCTCTTTTTAAACTAGCTATAGGAAAGTGCAAAACACTTAGCAGCAAGGGTGGCAACTGGATTCTCGTGTGCTCACAGACTTTCACGCAGGTTGGAAACCAGTCTATTTCTTACTCTCATATCTCCTGCCGCGGCTGACAGAGCTGTAACTTGTTTCATCTTGTATTTTCCCCATAGCTGTTTGGTTAGAGGGTGTGGAAGAATATCAGAGCACGTTTTGGCAAGCTAAACCGCGAACATAGCGTGAAGATCAAATATTTCAAGAAAAAAATCGAGCGAGCCTTTCGCAAAGAACTAAGGGATATTAAAAACATTTTGCTATGGCCAACTTAGAGAATGAAGAAATTGCGATAAAGAACCAAGCCCTGAGGACCTCAAATGCTGAATTAAATGTGTAGTGCCTTAGTTTTGCGCGGCAGGTGAATGACCATAAGAACACAATACTCCTTCCCAACAACGGTGCACGGTCTAGTGGAGAAGGTGCTTGACTGGAAACCCTAAGGTCACGTGATCAAATCCGGGCTGCGGCGGCTGCGTTTTTCATAGACACGAGAAAGTTTGAGGCCCGTGCACTATATTTAGTGCACCTTAAAGAACCCCAAATTGTCTTAAGTTACGGAGCCCTCCACTACGGCATCTCTCATAAACATATCGTGGCTTTGAGACGTTAATCCTTCGACATTATCACTATCATTCGAATATTTTTGACGAAACAGTATTCTCGGAGGGCAAAGGCCAAAATTAAAGGTATATGAGTTCCCAAAGACGTTGTTGAAATGATTATAAATTTGGAAAAAAGGTGGGTGGGCCAGCCAATTGTTGCGACTGATATCGGATGAGCACACAAACTTAGCCAAGCACTGAACTTATGGTTGGGCCGTTCGATAGGATACAATGCCGGGAAAAGGTTTTGATGAATGCGGCTGCAGCAAGCATGAAGTGTTCTATTGTCTGTATATACACCCTGTCAACGGAATCTGTAGATAAATATATGTGCTTACAATTGAAAGGACTTTACGGACAGGCTCGAGCGCCCAAGCGCGAGAATAGTTGGAACACTTTCAGGGTTCGCGATGGGGAAATCTTTTGGTGGCAGGCTGAAAACTGACCAAAGACGAAAATTGAAAACAGAGAGGACTTAATCAGAATGAACCCTTCGAGAAAGTGGTACAGTGATGATTGATTGATTCAGTTGTAGGGTTTATCATCCCAAAACCACCATATGGTTATGAGAGACGCAGTAGTAGAGGGCTCCAGAAATATCGACCACCTAAGGTTCTCTAACATGCACTTAAATTTGAACACACGGGCCTTCAGCATTTCCGCATCCATCGGAAACGCAGCCGCCGCAGCCGGGATTTGATCCCGCGACCTGTGGGTCAGCAGCCGAGTACCTTAGCCACAAAGCCATTGTGGCGGGGCAAAGTTGAACCGCGAAAGAGGCTTTGTTGTTGGCACTACGGCGCCTTTGTAAACGAGAATAACGGTTGTTTGTTTTATTCTGCCCCACCACAGTGGTCTAATGGCTAAGGTACTAGGCTGCAGACGCGCAGGCCGCGGGATCAAATGCCGGCTGTGGCGGCTGCATTTTTGATAGAGGCGAAACTGCTGCAGTCCCGTGTGCTCAGATAAGGGTGAACGTTTAAGAACCCCAGAAGGTCGAACTTTGCGAAGCTCTCTACTACGGCGTCTCTCATAATCATTTGCTTGTTTTGGACGTTAAACTCCCCATATCAATATTGTTTCATGCTCAGTTCTTATTGTCTAGTGAGTCGAATTCCATGCATGCTCAAGAAATTGAGTTGATGTTTCTTCATGAATTACTTGGTATACAATGTCGCAACAAAATTTGAGCGTGTTAGTTGTTTTGATTACAGTTTTGGATTGGTAGAGCCGTTCGTGAGTGTAAACTCTGTTCAATGAGAATTGTTGTCGCCAATTTTGTCGTTGACTTGTCGCCCCAGCGCACGCTTTAGGATGCGTGATCTTGCGATATGCATGATTTAGATGCCCATGCACGAGTTCCTGTTGGCCTACCAGCACCTGAAATGAGCACTTATATACCGGAAGTAAATCAAAGTTAATGCCTAGTACGGTTAAGAAATGAAATTCACATCTATCGTTTATTGATAAAAACTTACCGTCAACACGAAGCAAACTGGACGAGTTCTGTGTATTTCTTAGCGATTTCATCTTCTTTGTATTCTTTTATAAGGTTGACAGAAACGTGGATTTTGCCTGGTAATGACATGCACCAAAAAGGCTACGAGGCAATTTTCATAAACAACTACTTTAGAACACGTGGAGGCGTATGCATGTTTGAACGCACGGTATCAGCCATGAAATGTTTGGTGATCTATTTTTATGTACTTCAGATATTGGGGTAATATGTTTCAAATATGAAATCTTTGTTTTCAGTGCATATGGGCAACCTAATTTGAATTTGAGTGAGGTTTTTGAGCACCCCGAAGAGAAGTTTTCTCAGGTTAATATATGTCAGTATAAAATATATCTAGATGATGACCTAAACATTGACTTGCTTTTAAATACATCACAACAGGCTGAATTTTGTATGCTCGTTGATTCATATTTGTTGTCAAATGTGATACAGCAACCAACTCTCATTTCAGCAAGTAGCGCTGCACTCAAAGGGAAGATGTAGTAAAATGGGGCGTCTTTTTGTCCCACAAAACAAATCGTCATCCATCTAGCGTTCTGCTTTTTTTTACTATCACCGCGCACCCGGCACTTTTTAGTAACCAACGACATGCGCGCTATCAGCGGGTAGAAACTTTCTTGATAAAAAAGTGGCCAGTGTCGAGTTTTAGAGAAACGAAGTGGAATCCGGAAATTGTTACACATAAGTGCTTATTTGGGCCGCTTAATACATGATTCACTTCGTTGGATGATGATTACTTTTGTAGAGCAAAACGACACACTTTTACATGATGTTTTTTTTACAGTGGACGAAATTGAGCCTTCAAATTTAACACGTGATAGCCTGTTTTTGGGACAGTCAACGTAACTAATAGTGGCCATTTGCCGATATGTTTAGTTGATATTGGTGCCACATTGAATCAAACCCAAAATGAAAATTTCAATGCTATACAGTATAACCGAAAATTCTTATTCGCAGTTTCGAGTATAAATCCAGGAAATCTCCAGAGCTAATTGAACAGCAGTGCCGCCGGGCTCATAAACAAACCCAACATATGACAGTTGTGACAATGCGAGCACTCGCAAATATCTTGGTATATGTGAATTGAAGACTTCTCAAGCTTTCCTCCGAGAAACCTGTTGCGACGGCTTACTCGTCGAGGAGAATGGACAAATACTCATTAGTGCTGGGTGGTCTCACATTCCCATACGTAGAGACACAACGATTCCTTGGAGTGACAATTGGAAGGAATATTACATGGTCTCCTCAAGTGAAGAAACTGGGGGAGAAACTTTGTAGCTCCACCACGGTGGTCTATAGTGGCTAAGGTACTTAGCTGCTGATTCGCAGGTCACGGGTTCGTATCCCGAGTGCGGCGGCTGCATCTCCGATGGAGGCGGAAATGTTTTAAGCACGTGTGCTCAGATTCGGGTGCACGTTAAAGAACCCCAAGTGGTCGAAATTTCCGGAGCCCTCCACAAAGGCGTCTCTCATAAACATATGGTGGTTTTTGGACGTTGAATCCCAATTATCAATTGAAGAATCTCAGAAGAATATTTTTTGACGAAAGCCAGTTCTTGGAACAACGTGAAAAGATATGCCTGCCAAGAAAAAGAACTCGACACTTGACAACAATAGCTTTCTCTATTGCTTTAACACAAAACGGAGGGGGAACGCTTCCACTCATTCCTTCACCTCCTAGAGACGTTATACCATCGTCTTCGACTGAATGTGGCATTACGAACAGTTACATGTACAAAACAGGCCGTACCACAAGTCCTTGTTGTGATAACTGTGACAGCACAAAAACAGTGCACCACACTACTAGAATGCGCCGCGTACCAGAATGAGAGGCAGCTGTTCCAACAAAGAATAGACATGATCTACCACAAAAAAATAACGTTGCGCAGCATATTAGGCCCTGTGCGCTGACCTTGTAAACAACGTCGGGTCATACTGTGATTGATGAATTACCTATCCGATATTGGCCTTCCCGCGGAGCTCTATTAATCCGACATCTCACGCAGCAAAGCCTTGATTCACCTGATACCCTAATGTAAATTGTCGTATCAGGTTCACAGCGGTTTTTTTTTCATATCTTTCTTTTCTCTCTACAGAAGTCACTCGTCTCGTTCCCCATCCTCATACAGAGTAGCATGCCAGCGGTATATAGGCGCTGGCAAATATTTCTGTCATAATGAAGAGTTTCTCTCTTTCTCTTTCTCTCTCTTTTTTATGGAGATCATTTCTCGTACTTACAAGCGAAGATTTGCTGACAAAATATAAAAGATTCGAATTGTTCGCGAAAAGCATGGGTTGAAAAGAACCTGTTAAACATGATAAATGAGATAAATGACATTTATCAACTTTAAAAATCGTGATCTAGACGCCCTAAATTCCTTTCATCATTCAATGACCTTTGCAAAAAAAATCTAAACGCAGTCATCCTTCTTGCATGCTCAACGGCGTTTCAGGGGTCAGGACCTTGTGAAGCAAGTTAATTTGATTTCCACATTACATAAAGCTAACTCAATGAGCAGAAGAGATATCTTAAGGCATTCGTATATACAGGGGCAAAACATTGGCTGAGAAATTTACCAATCACGTAAATTTCATCTTTTTAGGATATCTATAGTCACTGATATTACCGCCCTACATTACATGTCCGTACAAGCAGTATCTTTGTGGATAATTTTTCTCAACAGGTTAATACGAAGTTATCAGTAATTAAAAAACAACTAACGGAAAATAAGTCGGGAAATATTGGTAGTTCAAAGATGGCCTCAATCTGCTCTATCATAGATATATAATTAATGCTCTAATAGTACATTTATAACCGAATCATAGGCAGAAGCATTTTCCACAATGTATGAAGAATGCAGAAGGTACGGTGCTTTTTATGGGAGGAGACCAATAGTTTCTGGAAAACTAAAGGTCCATATCCGTTCTACCACTCTTTTCAAAGCTCATAGAAAAAAAACAAGAATATTGCCCCGCCGCGGTGGTCTAGTGGCTAAGGTACTCGGCTGCTGACTCGCAGGGCGCGGGTTCGAATCCCGGCTGCGGCGGCTGCATTTCCAATGGAGGCGGAAATGTTGTAGGCCCGTGCGCTCAGATTTGGGTGCACGTTAAAGAACCCCAGGTGGTCAAAATTTCCGGAGCCCTCCACTACGGCGTCTCTCATAATCATATCGTGGTTTTGGGACGTTAAACCCCACAAATCAACCAAATCAAATCAGAAAAAAGAATATTTATAAGATTGTGGAGCCTCTTTGGTAAACATTCGGTCATCACTCGAGCCCAGTATAGTTTTAGGTCAGGGTCCTCAACAGAAATTTCATCGTCACCAGAGGTAACAGAGGCAGCCCTGCCACTGCCTCTGGTTTCTGTAGTCCGTCCATCACGATCGAGACGTGTCTCGAGAAAAGCAATAACGGCAGCTTTTCTTTTTCTTCTTTTTTTATCTTCTCGTCTCCGCGGCTTCACCTGGTGTCTAGGATTGAGAAGATATTCCCAACATGGGACGGACTAAAGGGGGCGGGGTTGGAGGCACGTTCATCTTCCACTTGTCTATAACGGTTCGCTACAAGAGTTCATCCAACCAGCACGTGCTGCCGCAATGTTTACTCGGAAAGGCATTTCGTAAAGCCACGAACATTAATTTCTGAGGCCTAGGTGTTAGCTGCTTTCGCATGCTGGTCGTTGTTAGTGTTTTTGCTTTACCTGGTGCGAGACTGTTGCAGCGGGTCAGGGTCGTCGTGCTCTCTTTTGGACTCTGGAACACTTATATTGCAAGTCTGGGGCTTTCGTCGGGGAAATTGTTCTTCTTGGATGAAGATAGTCTGCTATGGCAGTGGTTGTGCCGCTTCCTTTCGGCAGTAGATGGACGTGTGCAGCTGGTTCTTGATCTGGCCCCGTTTTTGGAGCCAGGTCATCAGACAGTGATTGATTAGTGCATATATTACGTGTTCATTATTTGTGTGTGGTTGTTGCCGTCGCATACGGGCTCTTGTATATGTACACTTTGTGTCAACGCTCTAAATTATGTAAATTGTGTTCACAACAATATCTGCCTTGCATATTAGCTGACATTTTTATCAATTAGTGTATAATCTGTATTTACAACATGTACATTGCGTATACATGATGTCCCTCGTAACTTGAGCCATAGTTCAGAATTATGCCAGAACACGTAAGTACGACGCCACCAAACGCATGTTGCTCACCGATGTTGCTCACCGTTGCCTGGAGTTAGTCAGACTATGCTTTGCGTTCTCAAATATTGTTTAATGAGATATGTTTGTTAACTAATTTTTCAAAAAACGAAGATAGATAAAAAAATTTCAATGAGAAAGTTGTAGATCGGTTTGCAAAACGTCCGGTTAGACAGTTTTGAACTTCATGTTTTTTTAAGTATTAGTATTTTCCTGCTCTTTACATATGCCCGCAAAATACAAAAAATACCACATGACAAACACACTTGTGTGCCAGCGTGCGCAATGATTCTAGTGCTGCCCAAGTCATAGCTAGGCACGCATCTTGTCACAACTCCCCTGCAGCCCGTGCCTTCAGTAAGCTTATTAAGCTGCATATACCGAAGTTATTGTTGATCCCCTTAATGCCCCGAATGTTAGGATCAATTTAAATAAACTTTTCACGAATACAGGCACCTCGTTGACGTAGACAAATTGAAATATTTCCAAAGCTACCCTTCGGGAAAAGCAAAATGTGTCATTAGCGGCTTGGCTACAACTAACGACAGTTATAGCTGCGCTGTGGATTTTCCACAAGAAATATTTGGCCATGAATCACTGATCGTGAACACTGATCGTGTTGCTTTGTTCCCGATACCAAAAACAAAGCTTGATGTACGCCGCTTTCTGGGACTTTGTGCTTATTACCGCCGCTTCGTGCCAAACTTTTCGAAAATCGCCGACCCTCTACAACAACTCGTCAAGGATGACGTCGCCTTCGTCTGGGGTCTCAAACAATCCAGCGCTTTCCGCGACCTTTAACAACGCCTACAAACGCCACCGATCCTTGGTCACTTCGACACCGAAGCAGACACAGAAGTCCGCACTGACACGAGCAACCTTGGCCTCGGAGCTATTCTTGTGCAATATCAAGATGGCGTGGAACGCGTCATTTCCTACGCTAGCCGCACGTTGTCATCTGCGGAGAAGAACCACTCGATGACTGAAAAAGAATGTCTGGCGGTTGTATGGGCCATAACGAAATTCAGGCCCTACTTGTACGGACGCCCCTTCCGAATCGTAAGTGACACCCACTCTCTCTGCTGGCTAGCGAATCTGAAAGATCCTTCGGGCCGTCTCACAAGATGGAGCCTTCGGTTACAAGAGTTTGATATAACGATGATTTACAAGTCTGGCCAGAAACACACTGACTCTAACTGTCTTTCCCGCGCACCCGTCGAGGTCGCTGAAGAAGACAATAATGAAGACTTCAGCTGCCTTGCTATTCTGGCATCATTAAACGTGGCTGAGCAGCAACGCGAAGACTTAGAATTGCAACCACTGATCGAATACCTTGACGGACGTCGCCCACAACCCCCACATTAGTTCGCGCGTGATTTGTCATTTTTCTTTCTACGCCAAGGCATGCTATACAAGCGCAACTTTCATTCAACGAAAACTGTTTACCTCCTCGTCGTTTCTGCTGCTCTCCGCGATGATGTTTTGCGTGCTAGTCACGACGAGCCATCGTCAGGGCATGTTGGCTTCGCGCGTATTCTGGCGCGGATCAAGGACAAATACTACTGGCGGAAACTTACGAAAACCGTCCGGCAGTACGTCAAGACATGCACATCCTGTCAGCGCCGCAAAACTCCAACGACGAAACCAGCCGGTCTGCTTCAGCCTTTGCGACCCCCTCACGAACCTTTTAAAAAGGTTGGGATGGATTTACTCGGCCCATTTCCGAAGTCTACGGCTGGTAACCGCTGGATTGTGGTTGCCACTGAATAATTGACCAGATACTGCGAAACACAAGCCGCCCAGCGAGCAACTGCTTCCGAGGTGGCTGACTTTTTCATCAAGAACATCGTTCTCTGCCACGGTGCTCCCGCTGTCGTCATCACAGATCGTGGTACTGCTTTTACGGCACAGTTGCTCCGACAGA
Organism: Rhipicephalus microplus; assembly: GCF_043290135.1. Taxonomy (NCBI): domain Eukaryota; kingdom Metazoa; phylum Arthropoda; class Arachnida; order Ixodida; family Ixodidae; genus Rhipicephalus; species Rhipicephalus microplus. The sequence goes on along the minus strand of NC_134710.1, from coordinate 310,430,722 downwards.
TCCTGTTGCTGAGCGGCACGACGCACCGAACAGCAACTGCGTACCACCCACACACTAACGGGTTAACCGAACGTCTTAAAAAAATGATTGCAGATATGCTTTCGATGTATGTCGCCAAGGATGAGAATAATTGGGATGAAATCCTCCCGTATATAACATTTGCCTACAATACGGCTTTGCAGGAAACCACCGGCTTTGCTCCTTTTCGTCTGGGTTACGGCCGCGACGTGACCACAATGCTTGACACCATGCTGCAACCAACTCTGCCGGACACGATTACCCCGGACGCAGATGTATTTGTTCAGCAAGCCGAAGACGCCCGGCAGCTGGCGCGCTTTCGCATTTTATCGCGGCAAAATCAAGATGCTCGCCAGTACAACACCCCCCACAGAGCAGTAATACACGAACCCGGTGACCTAGTCTGGGTTTGGACTCCTATACGTCAACGTGGACGCTAAGAAAAATTGTTATGTCGGTACTTCGGACCCTACCGAGTTCTTCATCGCCTCGGCGAAGTGAACTACGAAGTTGTCCCAGCAGACACGTCCCACCGTTCTCGCAGACCCCGCTCCTCGGATGTGGTTCACGTCTCCAGGATGAAGCCGTACTATTTTCGTTGACTGCAAGACAAGAACTTTGTGATGTGGCAATATCCTTCAAGACAATTGCACATTACTTTCTTGCCTCTTTATTTTTCATCTCGTCCTTTTGCTTTTCAATGGACACAGACATTTCTTACTACCTCTCGTTGTTTTTCAGAGCCATGGCATTCATTCGATGCTTCTCCTTTTTTTTTTCATTTGGGAGAGGGTAATGCCATGCTGTGTTAGTAGCAGAAGACGAGAGCGAAGAAGTGAATGGCAGCTGTGGCTGAGTAAACAGTCCTCTACTTCAAGTTCCTGCCTATTGTTTCCTCTGGCGACAATATATCCTAATCACTCGATAAAGTTGCCTTACCGGTGTCTACGTGGGGCTCAGAAAGATGCGGCACCCTGTCGCGTTCTACAGAATAAAAATTGTTATTTTCCTTCGTTCCTTGATTAGCAGGGATAAAATGGGCTTTTACACAGGCATTTAGAGAGAATAAATGGAACGAACATTATCAGGTGTCTCACATTTTAGGGTAAATCCTGCATTGGTATTATCTCTAAAACCTTCAATAAGTCATTTTCATTACAGCACTTCCCAATTTCTTATCGAGATTTTTGGCGGAAATTCTGGCGGTTGTAATAGAAATAAGAAAGCTCCCTATCGACATCAAATATGGCCATACATAGTTACAGATTCTTTATTTTTGTGCTCAGCATAGCCCCCAAAAAGCGACTCTCACTTATCACGTATTTTCATTTTCTGGTCCCAATCTACGTAACTGTAACCAGACTATTCTGGGTACCAGGCCCGAAAGGGATAAAAATGAATGAAATCGCGCACGCTCTGGCGAAAGCTTCTATCTGTGGTCCGATATTTTCAATCATACTGACAACAGCTCTCATAATTATTTACAGATTTAGAAGGCGTGCCAAAATGCAAGACACTCAAAAAATATCAATTGCTCGTTAAAACGAGTATCGACACCTCATGTTTCCATGGCGTAGAAGTCTCTGTTCAACACGACAAAAGGCAGTTATTTTTACAAGATCTCACTGTCGCTTTCTAAAATTAAACTATTATATGTCCAGAGGGGGTCTGGCTTCGTCCCCGCGTTGCTCGTTTTACTAGGATGGGAAAAGAATCCAGCACAATTTCTTATCATGCCACCGCTTCATTTTTTGAAGACGAAATTTTCCAAAACGGTGTTCGATTGCAATATATTGGCAGTAAAGTTTCCACTATTCAATCCTTGGGAGCGTTAGGTCATTGCAGATCTCCGTTCTGCGGTACAGAAATATTAAAATGAATCAGGGTGACTATCATTTTGATTAGCATAATTATTTATTCTAAATATTGTGTATTATTAGTCATACAAATATTATGGGATCACTTTAATTATGAATAACTCCTTTCTTGTGAATACCTCGTAGTGGGTGGGAGCCATGTATAGTATCATCATCTGCGCAAACGGCCACCAGAATGCAGCGACGTACGCTCACAGCCGAGGGCGCCCCTTATTCCACCATGGACGAAGCTCGGCGAAGTGCAGCTACGTGCACTTTCGAGACCGCGTTGGCCAAGCCCAAGCAGCCGTCGGGGCAGTGTCTACTGAGACTTAACCACGACCTCAAGAACATCATTGACAACCCTGTGCCAGGAATCTTCGTCGAACCAGAAAAAGGCGACGCCACCTACGTCCACGCCATCATCGTGGGACCCGACAACACGCCATGCCAGGGAGGCTTGTTCCATTTTGTGCTGAAGTTCCCCCTCAACTACCCAGACTGTCCACCGCAGGTACGCTTCATGACGACCGATGGCGGAAGGGTGCGCTTTAACCGGAAACTGTACAGCAGTGGGCTCGTATCGCTCAGCATTCCGGGCACGTTTCATGGACCCTCGTGGAACCCGGAGATGACCCTGAAAACAATGGTGGTTTCGATCCAGTCGTTGCTCATCGAGCAGCCATTGGCGGACGAACATGCACGGGGTCGGGAGTTGGAAACTTGGCTTGAGAAGAAGATCAGTTGCAACGCCAAACTGCGCTCCCAGACCCTCAGGGTTGCGATTTGCGACGCACTCGAGGCTTGTCTTCTCGGCAACTCGTTGTACCCGCAGGACCTGCAGATGGCTGCGATGAGGCACTTCGTAGAACAATATGCCAAGTACGAAAGTGTAGCCTTCTCCCTACTTGGTGAAGACTCAAGCAAGGAGGAATCTAAGCAGTACGCAGCGCTACTCGAGAGACTGCAAGACTTGCATGATCGCATACTGCAAAACAACCCAGTGATCAGGAAAATGTGGCAATGCGGCTACAGGGGCATCATGAACTGCTAGGTCTCACGGAGACTTTTTTGGAGCCCAAAAAAGGTGGCGAACCGTAAATAAACCGGTGGCGTAGCCAGAAAATATTTTCGTGGGATGTAGTCACACTGACCCAACCCGGGGAGAGGAGGGCGGAGCACGCTGAAGTCTGAACCTCCTCCCTCCTACACTCCGGGTCGCTGTAACGCGACTATCACCGGTAGTTTGGACAGAATATGTACATGTATATCAAAGTCATGAGACATCCCGCCTCATGCGTATATGCCTGTGAAGAGAGGCGGAGTAAGTAAATATAAAAGTAAAGTAATCGCTATTAAATGCAGTGAACGACAGGTACATGGCCACGATTTATAGACATGAATTCGAAAGCGAATCATTGTGACGTGTACTCAAGTATTCTTTCAAGTCGATGATGGCTCCGCTTTATGTGGAATGAGATGCAAACGCAGAATGTCTTGTCTTGTCTTGTCTTGTCTCCTAGGAGATCTTGGCTCATACCTTCATGGGGGATTGGCCACACTGTACCTCCTATTAGATCATTTTTTACAACGCTTGCTAAAAAATGAAGAGAAATTAGATAGGAACAATAATAATGTTGCTTTGAAAAAACGTGAAAAATTGCAGAAGAATGCGATAAACCAGAATATATAAAACGAATTGACAAGAATGAGGAAGGGGGAGAAAGAATTTGATATATGTCGCAGTACCACTAGCAGCGTATCCTTCCGGTTGCCTGAATGAATTTATGTAGCGCTGACAGAATAGCACTGCGGCCCACACCCAACTGACTGGCTCCAAACGATAATAGGGTGGATGTATTGACTGGCAATCCGAGCATACCAATCGGTCTTTCAAGAATTATTCGGCGCAGTGAGGCGAAGCGGCGGCATGTGAGAAGAAAGTGATCTATTGTTTCCGGTTCATTGCAAACTACACATAGGTTAGATAATGAAAATCCTGATTTGTTGAGATAAAAATTTAACAGAGGAACTCTACAGCGAAAGCTTGTGAGGGTCACCTCACATTGACGGGAAAGGCATTTTGCGGTGTTCCATGTGGATTGCAAGTGCCGCAATTCTTCAGATTGTAGAAGCAAGGTTTCGTTGATTTTTAAGATTAACAGGCGTTTGAATCGTTCAGCAGTAATAAAATGAAACTGTGGAGCTACTAGCACCACCAGGGAATTTAAAGATGCCGAAGCGAGCGATTCAGAAATTTTATTTAGTTCAGTTCCAGCATGCACGGGGACCCAAATAGACCGAACTTCTGATAGGCTATGCGGTACGACAGACCAAAATATCATGAGAAGAGGAGACTTCTTTGAGGACGTTAGATGTGTACAAACAGACAAAGCATCCGAAATAATATTAGCCTTTGATTGCTGATAATTTAGTTTTCGAAGAGCTAATGTAATAACCAGGAATTCTGCGAGATAAATTGGTGTGAAGTCAGGCAATCGGAGCGCAAAACACCAATTAAGCTGATGAGAAAAAATACCTACTCCAACCTTCTGAAGATTTTGCGTTGCGTCCGTCGAAAGTACTGCGTATTTAGGAAAATGACTGAGATGGTCTTGAAGGAGGCCCTTCAGAACATGATTTGGAAGTAACTTGGCATTTTTCGGAAAAATGTCATCGAAAAATAAGTCAACTGGCACCGAACATTGGGTTTGGGGAGTTAAATGCCGGAGGGAAACGTGAAGATTTGATAACAGAGACTCGACGAAAATGACTTGGGGTCTTTGATAACGAAACCACGGGCGCTGAAAGAAAGAAACTGGATGTTTGATGAAAACTGTCTGTGAACAGAAGAGGGGCGCATCGTAAAGTTTGAAAAAAGTTTGCACAGTAAGCTGTCGAAATCTAGCATCAAGTGGAATGATTCTAGCTTCCAAATGAAGCACGCTATTCGCGACACACCTAGGTAGCCCGAGACACAGCCGCAGAGCTTGCCTTTCTAGCAATATAAGAGGTCTTAATTTGTACTCAGCACTTCCCGAAAACATAACGCAGCCAAACTCCAGAATTGGGCGTACGTAAAGTTTGTATATCATAAGTAACGTATCCCTGCGCATCCCTGAATTCTTATTGCAAAACCGGCGGAGCAATCCTACGGCGCTTTCTGCTTTACGGGTGTTTGATTCTATTTGTTGCTGCCAATTTAAATTGTCCACTTAAACAATACCAAGATATTTTAGCACTGTTACTTGTGGAATCGGATCATTTCGATAATGCAGTGAAATAAATACGGGAACGTATAGAGGGAATACAAGCAGAGCACATTTGCTAACATTACGTGAAAAAGGCAGCCCGCCAAGCCATACCTCAAGCTCACTCAAATATGACTTTAAGATTTGATACAAGCTATTGATATCTCGGGATGACGAGAAAAAAGCAATATCATTGGCGTAGACGTAAAGAGAAATATTTTTATGAACGGGAATAGATGATAATAATATATTAAATAAAAGAGGTGACAGAACTGATCCTTGCGGAACACCTCTTGTTTGCTTATATGAGGCAGAAGTAATTCCCTCGTGGCAACAAAAGAATTGTCTCTCAAAGAGAAACTCCTGAACCCAAAATATAATGTACTTGGGAAACCTCACAGTCCACTAATCTTGAAATTAATGTACTGTATTCTACACTAGTGTAGGCTTTTGCGATATCTAACGTGAATAATGCAGAAAGCTCACCAGATACTTTTGCAAGGCGAATTCGGCTTTCCAAATCAACATGAGCCTACCATATAGAGCACCCCTGTCTAAATCTTACTTGCCTTGGTGAAAGGATGTCTTGAGGAGCGATGAATTCACTGAGCCTTCTATGAAGAATTCTTTCAATTATTTCAGCAAGGTTTGAAGTAAGCGAAATTGGCCGAATGTTATCCAGGACATATCCTAGGCTTGGATTTTTTCGCAGCAACACAACTTTAGCAATTTTCCATGCGCTTGGAATCCATGTGTGCTGTAAGGAGCAGTTAACAATATTCAAAAGCTCCTCGGGTTGGGAATCAAATATCAATTTAATCATAGAGTTTGTAATCTGAGCTGGACCGGGAGCCGCTTGCTTTACAGTTAGTATGACATCTGCCAGTTCAGCCATAGTGACTTCCCGAAAGTCCGAGGTTGCGCTTTTGAATGTCACAGGTCTCAAGCATGATGAAGCGAAACGCGCTTCAAGTCCTTTCGCGATGCCCTCTAACAAATCTGTTGTCTTTTTAGGAGACAGCACTACTGAATGCGAATATGCTGGTACCTGCGTCGATTTTTTGTTCCGTAGAAACCTGTACAGGGCAGATCTTTTATCAGGTTTGATAAACGCGAATGTAAGTCAGAATTGTGTTTATCTTAAGCTATTGCAACTGTACGTTTAAACAGCGCTGCGTGGAATTCATAGTCGAGCCAATTTTTTGGAGTATGGTTGTGGCGTAAACGTTTCCAAGCAGCCTAACGTAACCTATACGCAAGCGTACAATCTTCATTCCACCAAGCTGAATTTGACGGTGTGCTGCCGTACTTAACAGAAACCTCTGCCGGCTTGACAGAGTCACTTAGACACGCTACGACTGAAGCAGCTCGTTGCTGTCCAACGCGTCCTCTCAATGACGAGAGCGCGGAGTTTAAAACAGTTTTATAACTTTTATAGTTGGTGAACCCTTGTTGCCGGACAGCAGAGGTAAGTCGTGGTGGCATTATTTCATAGGTAATTGGTACATGATCACTACTCGTCCTATTATTAAACGTTTCCCACGCTGAAATCATAAACTGGCCACACGAAATTGTTAGGTCTAATGTTGATGAGCTTATCCCGCGTAGAAAGGTAACTTGTCCAGGGTTATGACAGCAAAAATTATTATCCTGCAACCGATTCCACAATCCTTTGCCACAGCCATCTGTTTTAAGCCCCCAAGAAGTGTGATGCAAGTTAAAATCTCCAGCCAATAAAATTGAATTTGACGAAGAATTCTTGATAACACAATCTAGGTGATCTGTGCGTCTTACTACATTCAGAAAGTACGCATTAATCACTGTAATCCTGTTGGAGTCAGGTAACAAACAATCTATTCCTAACAATTCACATTCCAGACAAATATGTTCAAAAAGTACAGTAACATGATGACACATTTTTGAAGATATTAGAACCAGTAATCCACCTCCTCTACCAGGCCGATCCAGTCTAAAAGTTCGAAAATATTTCAGAGTAAAAGTTTGGTTTACTGAAAGCCAAGACTCTTGAAGTAAGATTATATTAGTATTTGTTTGCTGTATCAGATAAATAAGATCTATGTAAGCGGAAGATACGGAGTGACAATTCCACTGAAGAACTTTTACAGGCGCTATGATGGACTTAAAATAGTTGACTCTACTGCAGAACGCACAACGTCCCGCTCAATGTTGGTATCAGTAATAATTTTTTTTTGGTTTTGACATTGGCGAACTGGTTGGAAACAATGGAGCATTGAGTCGTTTATGAATGATATTACCAAGCCTCATGTCACCAAACAACGCACTGGGCCCCACAGGGGTCGGCGACTGAGTGCTGACGAGCATTTCAGGGGTAACATCTTCTTGACGCCGATTATTTTGTTCATTGTCGAGGTGCTCAGCTTCACCCTGGACCGTGACAGTGTGTGCAGCAAAGGAGGGAATAAGGCTGTTTAACCTGGGGGCAAGCATCTTGGTCAGACCTTCAGCAAAGGTGTTGAAAAGCCGTTCCATATTCATCGGCATGGCCTTATCTATCGCTGCCGACACTGCGGAAGCGACCGTCGCTTCAATTGACCCACACTGGCGTGACGTAGCAGAGCGTACCCCACTTCATGCTCTTTAATGAAGGAAGTTGCCTCAGACCGAGAACAACGGCGTTTCTCCATTATATCTAGAATTTGTGTTTCACGTTCTCGAGCAGGGCAGCTATTGTCCGTGGCTGTGTGTGCTCCATAACATAGGCAACACCTGCAGTTGTCTACCTGACAATATGATGCGGCATGTGCCCCACCGCAATTCGCACATCTCAATGAGGACCTGCAAGCATTAGCGCTATGTCCAAATCGCCAGCAGTTACGGCATTGCAGTGGGCGAGGTGTCGATGCCTCTACACGGAATAGATAAGACCAGGCCTTCAGCTCAGAGGGGCGTGTGAGACCAGATAAGGTAACGATGACGCTTTCAGTAGGGACTCTTGTATTACCTCCAGGTCTGGTGCATCTGTAGACAGATATCACGCCAGCCGGAGAGACCATCTTTAAGAGTGCTTCAGGACTAATGTTAGTTGAAACACCACGAACAATGCCCTTCACGCAAGCAAGATGAGGGGGGATAAAAGCGCGAACAGCAATGAACGCAAATATTGTGGTGGCCAGTTAGTCTGTTAAGCATTCAATATTTGAAGACCTGCATAGTTCCAGTCTTGCCGAAACGCCTCACCTCCGAGATGTCCAGAAAATGACCGCTAATGTTGTGAAGTTCTTTTTTGAACACCTCCGTTTCACTCAACCGAATGGTTCTACCATAAGTGGGCACAAGCGTGGCAGGCAAACTGCTTATGCAATTCTTGAAGAAACACTCCAGTGGTACCGATTCAGCAGGGCTACTGGCCGACCAGACCGAGCCCTGGCCGGGGCCGGAGACCGGCATTAATGGCTCCTGAAAAATCAGCAAAAAGAAATTGTACCGCTATTAAGGAACCAAAGGTCATTCTAAAACAATACGCCAACCTTTAAGTCGTGTAAACGCTCACAAACATTCACTTTTTCCGTCAGCTATCTCCCTCTGGAACAGCCTACCCAACGACATTGTTTGTTGTAGTACGATTGACTCTTTCATCAACCGCATACAGTGTATTGAATTTGCACCATGATTTTTTTTTGGCAATGTATGTATTTCGATGTATCTGTGTACCCACTCCTGCTTGGGCCGTGAAGGGCCTGCAGTATATTCAAATAAAAAAAAAAAAGGTGATGAGTGTGGCCAATGTCCTCACAGGCCGTGCAATCAAAAGCGCCAACTACTGCAGGAACGATCGCCTTCTTACGCCAGCTACTGCAGGAACGGTATCTCGAGTTTCAGACTTACAGTATGCCAGAATGTTTTTGCACATTAATAACTGCTTTTCGTTTTCGCCTATTTCCTGAGCGATATTTTTTACGGTCGATGTTTGTGACTGCATGCCTCTAGAAATAGTTTTTGTTTTAAACTCTATATGCCAAGCAGCCCTGACGCACTGAAACCACTTAGTCGACATTTCTTACTTTACTGCGTGCGTCCAAGCATGCTTGCCATACGCAATAAGAATTTGTTTTTGTAAAATATGCAGCACGTGGGCAACTTGATTTCGCACAGGTTATTTTTCGGTAGAATTTCTCGCAACTATGCTTGACTATAGGGTTCCGTGTGACTTTTGATAGCAATGAAGCACTCCAATCGTAGAGCTAATGTCATGCAATCTGCCAGGGAGCAAGGTAATCGCTGTTGAGAAATGTTTACTTCGTCTCAAACGAAAATGCACCATAAACCAGACTATGCATACTCACCTAGAAATAGCTTGTTCGCTGCGTGTACCCGCCATTAAACTTATATACCCGCAAAAACTATCGTGTTCTCTTTTTTGTTTCCTTTTTCGTAACTCCAGTCACTCTGCTCCCTGAAACTACAAAGTTGAAGAGTCTTCTGTTCTTAGCAAGCGTGCAGCCATCGTTTTTCTTTAGGTCAACATGTTCAAAGCTGAACATATATGCATATCACCGTGCAGTATAGATATGCCATGTATACACTGTTCTAAGTAGCACGCGCATTCATGTTTGCAGCACTTACGCTGGCGTGAAGAGAGGCAGCCTCGTGCCACACAAAATCTTGGTTGATCGGTTCACTAGTAACGAAGGAATGAACTCCAGTTTCGTTTAGAGCATAGTGCACCGTAATCGATTTCTCAGAACGCGTGAACTCTGACGACCATTTCACAGCTGCTAGCGCATGCAACTTGTTTACATAATTACGCGGTATACTGTGCATCATCCCTGCCTGTCGGTTGTCTTTTTCGTGCATTCTGATGCGAGTCGGTGTAATTTCATTGCTAGATCAGTTCTGTGAGCACTTTACAATGAATCGGCACCCCTTGAACATAATTTTTTCCGTCTGTACCTTTCCTTATTTCCCCATTCTTTTTTTTCCCAACTCCCGAATCTGCTACTCTTCCCACTGTCGAGAAGTTTTCTGACGTCTAGTCGAACAACATCTCAACTTTGGGATTTGAGGCAACTTGGTAGCATACAAGCTGCGAAAAAGAAGCGAGACAAGTGAGAAACCTTAACATGTCTGCAATTCAAAGGTTGACAATTGCCAAAATATATTGTTTCCAAACGTGCACCGTCTGCTAAAGATTCTGGCGACCCTCCCCATCAGCATAGCTGAAGCGGAACGCTCTTTTTCATTGCTGATACTCCTAAAAATTAGAACTGAGAGCTACAACAACAAATGAAAGATTGGTTGGCATCGCTCTTTTAAACATTCCCCGTGAAATACAAATGTGCCCGGAAAAAAAAAAGACTGATAGTACACCGGGCTTACCGGGATACCGGGCGAACCATGATAGCGGAACAAAGTACACATGTTCAGGTAGGTACGTTGCCCGTACCAATTAGGATGCGCGCTAGCTGCTTTTCAGCCTCAACATTACCATGTTAGCGTTGGTGTACCTAGTGTACGTAAAACAACGCGACGCTCTCGGACGCCCACTGCGAAGTAACTTGGCGTGAAGTTGTTGAAAATTTCACTTTGTTCGCAGCAAACGACTGTTTCAAGTGACTTCGCTTACCTTCAGATAGTTTCGATGACTATGTATTACGAATAAGTTAGTGTAGTTTTTAAGATAGACTCCTATTTTGAAATCGTCTAGGCCTAACTACAAGATCGATGCAAACAAATCGGCCACATTTTTTTTGTTTGGTGCATGGTTCATATTTATTTACCCTCAGTATTACTGAAATAAGCTTCCCAAAATGCTTGGTGCCAAAACACAACCAGACAATCACGGTTTATTTTCCTTTCCAACTTTCTTAATTCTCAACCATTCGATACCTGGGGCACGTACACCACGTAAACACTATCCTGCTTAATTATAAGACGCCGCTCGCAATGAAAGTTTGCAGCACGATAATGTCATTTTCTTAACATTCGCTATCCCACTAACGGTAAACCATAACTGCCTAATCTCTCTGTTTTTTACCGGGAACGTAGAGGCGTATTCAGCTGAATGAGTAGGATCAACCATAGATGCCTGCTCAATTTCAAGGAAGAGAGTTAACGGACTTTGTTCTTGGATTGATATTTTCCGGACAGCCTTAAAAACATAGTCGCTAACGATCGATTGGACGAAGTTAAACATCCGAAAACCACAATATGATTATAAGAGACGCCGTAGTGGGGCGCTTCATAAATTTTACCACTTTGGGGCTCAACCATGCTTCTGTATCAAAGTGCAGGGACTTCGAGCATTCTCGCCTACATCGAAATACGACAAGAACTTGAGTCAGCAATGGAGAGCCACAACCGTTGGACCACCATGGCGGGTAGTAAAAAAGACGGCTTTGGTAAAATCAGCACGCTCTACTTTGTGTCCACCTGTAAGTGCTCAAGTTCAACTGATTCAGATATATTGCTGAAAATCACTCCCACATCACGGCAGAATGCTTTCGTTCTCTACTGTTGCCTCCTCGTTGCTTTTCGGTGATAGCTTTCACTTGCAGAGGCGGTTCGTGGTTATGAAACGTGTAAACAGCAATGCAACAACGCAAGTTTGCATGTAACAAATCGCGCAAATGTCTGGAAACCTATGCGGCATATAATGGCAGGTGATTTGGAGGATAAATTTTGTGTCAATTGAAAAAGGCAATCAACAGTATTCCGCTATGCCAAGTGTCTGCAGCACATTGCTTGCACAGATAATATTTCATTTCCTTTAAAAAAACTTATGGTTAATATGTGTATCGTTCTTCATTTCACATGATAATATGTTCAGCTATTTTCTTTATTGTGTGCATTTCTTGTTGTGCGTTATGTCGCTAGTGGCCGAAATTGCTCGGTGTACCCCAAAAAGGTTCCGAAATATACACTATATAGTGGGAACTCTAGCGCTAGCGTCTATGGGAGCTACTACGCACGGCGCTTCAGCGAGCAGGGCTATGATGGGTAGTACACAAATTTTTGTAATCTTCGTACTTCTGGCTCCGTGCCTATTTTTGGGGCTTGGAGCAGTTCCCTCAAAAACGAAAAATGAGCAAATGTTCCGCGGTTGCACTTCACAGCTCATTGTTTCAGGCATATCTCTTAAAATTGGGTCACAAAGCTCAAAAGCTTCCGTTCTTTTCTTTGACGCAAAACCGAAACGCGGCAGTAAACGAAGCCACAAGTGCGATTTGAGGCCCGAAAGAACAAACACATAGGAAATACGTGTACTACCCACCATCCCCACGGTCGCTGAACGATCGCAGTGCCAGAGTCTCCGCTAGTTAATTTTAGGAAACTCTGTGGCGTACCTTTCTATAGTCCTCTCAGCGTAAATGGACGAAGAGGACGCAAATCAACGTAAAGATAGTTATTTCTTGCATATATTTTCAGCGTTATGCTCTTTATTCTTGTGCTTTTTGCAACTCCGCTGAACAATAAAACTTGTGAGCCCTACAGCTGCCCTACTACAAATTTCAGTACGATGCTTTACGTTTAGGCCACAATATTTTATTTATCAGGTTAAGTATTATGATCAGTATTTTGGTAGGCCTTTGTAAGGCTGTGATTGGCCAGCACATTTGGATGTGTTGCAACTTCGTCACTAGACAACACTTCGGTGTGCCTTTAGCCTTTAGGGCATAGTAAAGACATGTAATAATATCCGCATACCGGAATACAAGCTGGTATACAAGCAAAGTTTGGCGGATGAGCCGAATATTCTGTCGCACTTGTGTGTGTGTGTCTGTGTGTGTGTTTGTGTGCTCGCTTGCGTGTGGGTGCGTGGCTGTGTGTTCATAGCAGAACGTGCGATGGTTCAATAGAAATGTTATTCTCTGACTTGAGTACTCTGGAAAGGGGAGTGGGGATATGAAGAGTGTTGAATGACGGTGGGAGGTTTAGCTCCTTTTACATACGTGCATCCATCCTGTCCAGTGGCTTCTGAGAACGCGACCACGGCTCCGAGCAACACATTTATGAGCATATGCTTCTGGTGTCGGGCCAAGGATTCTATAAACAATGTACTTATCCACTACCCACATGTTTTGTATACGTGGCTTTCATCGCTGACCTAAGAGATTCTGCACTAACCTTACAAGTTAGTCTTTCTAAACGGAATGACTATAATAATTATCTATATTAAATTATGGATATTCTAATTGTGATGTCACTGTTACCCTGACGAGCTGTAGTGACATAAATAGTAACGTTGACTTTCTTGCACCTCAATGCTTTCTTTCGGTGCACTATACATAGAAAGCCACCTTTTTATATCACAACCTCCCTTGCCTCCTTATACCTGATCACTCTCATTGTCGATATTCAGAGCAAAATATGAAAATCTTGGTGTCAGCCCTGCTGCCCAATATAAATGAAGCGTGGCAGACGAGGAAGAGATGAAAGATGCTTCCAACAAAAACATTTTTAGCTGTTTGAGGACCCAGTATGCACTCTGACCAAGCTTAACATCACAAGTGATTATGCGCGAATGCAATATTATTGTTTATTTAAATTTCCAATGTGACAAAAAAATAGACCCCTTCTCCGAAGCAGTACCTGCTACTGTACAACGGATCATAACTCACACTCATGTTGGTCGAATGTATATAACGTTCAATATAGCCAAGAACATGGTGAGTCCGTGGCGCGAGTTTCTTGAGCCGCTGCTGCACACGTTGGCTATACACATCTTGAAAAAGCACATTGCTTTGCTGTAGGAAGCCATCACGAAGCGAAAAGTCACTCACGGTGACCCAAAGCCCGTGCCTTTTCAAGAGGGCCGTCCAGGATCTCGTGGGCCTCTTCCAGAAACAGGAAAGGTGATTCTCGATTCGCTTTTTAGTACCAAGCCTGCCACGCTTGGTGCAGGGGGGAAGTGCGACATCATGTCGCCGACAAGAAATGGCACATCAATGCACGAGGCTGGCCGTTGAAGTGCTTTCTGAGTGCCCGCGGATGCGGGGCGTAGCTCAGGCCGAGTGCTTGAAGCTAGCGCATGTACCAGCCTAAAAGGAGACAAAACACAAAACACAAAGGAGCACAAGCACAGCCAAAGGTGACAGTAGGATACGACCAGAAGGCGTTTCGCGAAGATAGGCACAGGTGCGGAGAGGAGACACTTCGCGAATGAGCTCGCGGCCGTGCATCACGATGTCGCATGCATTTCGCAGGAAGCCTGCAAGTCTGAAACGGCACATCTCAAACACATACACCAGGTCTTCGCCGTCCCCCTGTGCTCTGCGCTTTAAGGTGGCGATGTCACAGTCATGCTGTCCGATGTGAGTGCGGTGTCGCTGTGTGGTGTCCCGATGTGAAGACATGCGCAGCCTTCTGTTTTCAAGACGCGTTACGCCAAACAGGAGAGCCAACAAGGCCTCGGTCGTACTTGTGGTGAGCTGGCGAAAGACGTGAGAAGCATTTGCTGAGAACTGCAGGTTGAAGACTTGCTGCTGAGGCTTCAACATGATGACGAACAAGCTGACGTGGAATGCCTTGCAGAACGAGCCACGACGCGCATATGACACGCGTGCTCGCGAATGCTATGTAGCGAATAAAAAAAAGAGGAAGGCCAATGGAAGCCCCTGGTGTATAAGGACAATGCAGGCCGCACGGTAGCTAGAATAGGGCGTGCGCACGCCAGCCCTGCAGCAAAAGCCCAATCTATATGTATGCATGCATTGCAATAAAATTAGCGATATATTTCCTTAGTACGTACTTCAAGCGCTAAAATATATTCGAACTTGCTATGTCCACCCCCCGCACGTGGCCGTAAAGGAATAGACGCAGTGAAGTTTGTGCCTTATGTAGTGGGCGATCGGCTTGAAATCATGAACTCGTTATTTTTAATGGCATATTCTCATGCCCGATGGCAATGTACGCTTGCTTGTACCGCGCATTACTATTGCAGTATTTCACGTGGTAGTGTGAAGCCTATATACAGGACACGTATGCTTGGGAAGCATAAAAATTACTTTCACTGCATTTTCAAGCAAACGAAATTATTTTCGCTGTATTCACAAGCAGAGTCGTGACTGTGTAATGAAATTTCACAAACCATGGAATTCGTTTGTGAGTGCTGTGCAAACAAAAAATTGGCGCAGCTTGGATTAGTTACAGAAGGCCTGAACCAATTGTGAAGCTTGGCGGCCTTTCTTGACCCTTTTTATTTTTCTCTCTCATTCCGTTTTTTTTTTCAGTTCCATCTTCATCTTTCTTTGTGCCTTTTTCCATTCATGCTCCCTATCTCTATATATCTTTACCTCTCTTTATTGTTTTCCTTTCAATTCTTTATTTCACTTTCTTTGTTTCTCTTTCCCCTTCTTTCTTACTCTATACTCTGTCTGTTTTTCTCCATATATTTTTTTGCGTGTTTTTTTTGCATCTTTCTCCTTTTTCCCTGTCTTCGTTTTCAATCTATGTGCCCATGTTTCTAAGCCTTTTCGGTCTGTGCTGGTTATATCGAACATCCGTGTTGCTGCGTCTCACGCCGGACAAGTCGGCACGCACATCGGGTGAGCACACGCCAGGTTCGCGTGTTTGGGTGGCGAAGCAGAAGATAAATGAGAACGCGAACCGGCGTGATAGTTTTTGCGAAGGTGAATTGGGAACTTGCCGAAGAGGTGAACGCTTAGCTTGACAGACTTTTTTGCCTGTATTTTTCTTTGCCTTCCGCCAAGAAGTTTTGTATTTTTCCAGAGAATGATGCAAAGTGAAATGTTAAAGCAGTTCCGTGGTTAATAAATAAAGGCGTTGATTTCGAGGGTAACGGCCATAGTCGTGTGAAGGGACGTGCACAGGCGCTGGGGAGGGGGGTTTTCTACTGCCTTAGGTACTGAGGACGCCAGGGCTGCAGTGCATGTACATAATGAGGGGGCGGCGATGTTGCGATGACCTTTGACCTAAAAGCCCTAAAACTTCGCAAAATAGCGACACTTGAGACAAGCATGTCCAGGCACACGGCTTTGGGAGCTTCGCCCTTAAGGGAGGCTCCGAAAGGAAGCTCGTCCAGCTTTCACTGTGACCGTGCTGCGCGTTCCGCACAGGCCTGGTTGTTTTTCTCTGTCTCTGGCAGTTACTCCATCATGATATTTCTACATGAGCGATATGCGAGTGCCCTGAACTTAAGCTTTGTTCATTTATTTTCAATTTCTTATTAGTTTGAAGATCGAGGAAGTGGAGAAAGAACTATGGTCGAGATTCTATTTTATTGCTGTTTGAAAATCTTATCATTCGCGGTTCAACATCACTAACTCTTTTCCTCAGGCCACTTTTTGACCATTTCAGTACAAAGTGAGCCATGCAATTGCACGGCTTGGCTAAGTTGGCAACTTTTAGTTGCATTTTAGTTCCTGTTTGTGTCCACCCAACTGCAACCCTGGCGGCGTTAATCGTTATGATTTGAGGAAGGGCAGGCGGTCTTCTCATCAATCCCCTAATGCAGGGCTTTTTCTATTAGGCAAAAACATTTCTTGTAGGAATGCTACATCCAAGTCAGTGTTGTGGGCGCCTGCCTTATTTATGCGCGAACTGTACAGGCGAAATATAAATGCAGCACTTAAGGTTACACTGAAATGAATCATTAACAAGAACTCAGTTAACCTCTGATTACTAACCTGAGGGCAGTTATTTCCCACCTGACTAGTAAGTGTTTATTTCTTGCCTGTTATCGTCATTTTAGCGAGTGAAGTGAGGTGTTCAATTCGAGAAATTTGCGAGAATAAAAGGGAAGGAGCTCGCTCACAGAATACCAAGTATTATTGCGAAAGGCATTCATTCTGCACTGAACATAGAATCGGTCGAGGGTGGTTATGATGATGACATTGATGATGATAATCATGATCGTTATTTGGTTTGTTTGTTTGATTGTTCAGCTGTTTGCTCGTTTATTTATTCCGTCGTTTTTTATTTGTTTCTTTCTTTCCTTGCGATTGGAGAATCAATATCTTGAGCAGATGTCATTTATTTTTTCTCAAAGTCCCTACTCTTTGTGAGATAACAGGTGAAAAGTAATAGACTTCAGTTCCTGCTGTCGTGTAATTAACTTCAAACTTTTAAAACTTCGCTCATACGTTGATTATTGTCAACCATATACTTCTTTCTCGAGAATGTACTCGAAAAAGTATTCCCCTCCTATCGAAGTAATTGATCGCAAAGAATACAATTCCGCGATCAGCCACCGTCAACCTTAACAGTAACGTAACACCTAAAAAACATGTACACATGGTAAAGTGTTCCTCTCTCCAGTGTCGTCAAGCTGTTTTAGAGGCGGAATTGTTCGCCTTGCATTCCTTTACTTCATTTTGCATGGAAGAAAATCAAAAGAATGTTCATTCACGTAGGGAACCAGCGCTTACAATCAGGTCTCTAAATATTAAATTCTTGTGCTCTGTCGGGTGAGCTAACAGTCTTTGTTGGTTTCTAAGAGCAAGATAGCGTGATAATTTATTTACAGAAAGGTAAAGAGGTCCGCCTGAGCTACAGTTTTGTCTGTCTTGCTGCTCTACATAGTGAAGGGTGACTGGGAAGTGAAAAAAGTGATGAATGGCGTTGGTAAGGTAGGCAGATGAGAAGATGGTATTGTTAGGCTTGGGTAACTTTACAGACGTATATCCAGTTCAGTGGCTTCTAAGCAGGCGACGACGGCTTCTATCACCACAATTGGGATGCTGGCGTCAGGCCAAGGATTCTAAAAACAATGTATTTATCCACTAAGCACACGTTTTCCCCACGTTGCCTTCATAGCTGACCTCAGAGACACAGCACATACCTTTCAAGTTAGTCTTTCTAAACAGAATGGCTATATAAAAATGCCTTGATTGATTTGTGAGGTTTAACGTCCTAAAACCACCATTTGATCATAAGAGACGCCTTAGTGGAGTGCTCCGGAAATTTTGACCACCTGGGGTTCTTTAACGTGCACCCAAATCTGAGTACACGGGCTACAGCATTTCCGCCTTTATCGGAAATGCAGCCGCCACAGCCGGGATTTGATCCGGTGACCTGCGGGTCAGCAGCCAAGTACCTTAGCCACCAGACCACCATGGCGGGGCATAAAAATGCCTAAAGATGAAATAAAGTACGGATAATTGAACTGTGATGTCACTGTTACCTTGACGCGCTGTACACTTCAAAAAATATTTTTCTTTGAATACATAAAAAGGCGCAGGTAACATGCTACCAACAACTTCCGTAAAAAGAAAACAATACACCAGGGATCATGTAGAACACACGGAACGTACAACCCGTTCATCTTTAATAGAGATCTCCGCAATGAAGAAATAAAGTAGTGGCTGCTACGGAACAACACCTGCTCAGTAGGGCCATTTCTCACACATTATTCGTAATACTATTGCTACATGTCTCTAAATAACGAACGTGTTTTCATCAGATTCAACATGAGGCATACGTAATCAGCAGATCTTTCTTCTGCAAGTACAAGGTCATTCAAAATTTCCCAGGCCACTATTCCATCTAATCCTGTGACAGCGCCACCTGGGGACTGCACCTGCACATGCTAAAAGATATACGAAATGAATTCAAATGTTAAAACCAACAAGGACCAGTGTCCTATTCACTGAAATCGAATTTTATTTTCTCATGATCATAAAACGAAATATAGCACAGACATGCTACAAATTGTGTGAACAAAAATTGTCAAAAAATCTATTTTATTGCGGCGGCTTTGTATCTGAAATTTCAAATACGAAGAAGGAATATCATAACTTCCTGATACCAAAAGCACCTCTGTTGTTTTCCTATTCTAACAGTATGGTGCACGCTTCTTTTCTGAAAAAGAAGAAAAACATTTTCTCAGCACAACCACAACAGGCGAGTACAAAGGAAAAAACAGTGCGAGC
Organism: Rhipicephalus microplus; assembly: GCF_043290135.1. NCBI lineage: Eukaryota > Metazoa > Arthropoda > Arachnida > Ixodida > Ixodidae > Rhipicephalus > Rhipicephalus microplus. The sequence goes on along the minus strand of NC_134710.1, from coordinate 310,411,726 downwards.
ACAATTATTTTTATTCCATTCAAGACTCCTAATGGGCCTTGTTAGAGGCACTGGCTTGTAGCACAAAAAGAAATGATCACGCATAATAGACAAAAATACGTATCATTCAGAATAAAATGACTGAAAGCACAAACAACTTCATAAACACACCAACTTATTCGTTAATAATATTAGTTGAGGCAAAAGGATTGAACGAGTTTATTCAATGTATTGTACAATGCAATGATTCGGGATTCGAGTCAATGCAATGACTCACACTAGCGCCTTCCTCTGAGTGATCGATAAACTACCCAGTCACAAACCGGTCAAAATAGATAAATAATCCACGGCTTTAGGATAAAAAATACCTGGAAGGTGCTGCGGGGAGGGGGGAGTTAGGCAGCTCCTTTTGCCTTCCTGGCTACGCCACTGGGGATGGCTCCCAGATGAACCATCAGGCCGTTAAAAAGTATGAAGTACACAATTATCCTTTATGCACAACATAATCAAGACTATCGCCTTGGCTACAAGTTCTTAATTAACATTTTTTTCGCTTCTGTATTCATGTGACAGGCGTTGGGTGTCAGAGGGCAGGATGCTCTCCTGAAAGCCGGAAAAATAATGGTTGTTTTACGATAGCGTTTACCAGTGTATTGCATCAATGCTACAAGCATGCTAAAATTTATTCATTGATTGATTTGTGGGGTGAAACGTCCCAAAACCACCATATGAATATTAAAGATGCCGTAGTGAAGGACTCCGGAAATTTCGACCACCTGGGGTTCTTTAACGTGCACCCAAAGCTGAGCACATGGGCCTATAATATTCCGCCTCCATTGGAAATGCAGCCGCAGAAGCCGAGAATCACCTTGGGGTCTTGCACCTCGGAGAGAAGCTTAGCCTGCCCAGAAGATATATTTTTTCAGTTCAGCGAGAATGACAACACTATCGTTAGGGGGCCCTGGATCGCTCTTGATGTCCCCAGACAGTAACTGCAATAAACAATGTATGACATCAATGCATTCGAAGGCCATGCATACACAACACTGCGGGCTCAGCAGCTGTACCAGACAGTAATTCCTTGATTTTTTGGAAAATGACGAGCTTTGTCTACAAACCTGCATGGCGAACAAGAGCGGGTTACAGGACTGTTTCGTGGCGCAGCCACCGAGCCCACAGAGTGGCGCGCCGGGATGCTGCTGCTTTAGAGCTGTTGCTGATGTCGATGAAGATGAAATTTGTGATGTCTGCAGGATCCATACTTCCTCAGGTGGGGGCGCCGCTTGACAGGCCAGAATGTTGGGGTTGGAGGCGCATTGGGTACTCGTACCCGCGCTGGTGTCGAGCCACAGAGGCTCGCGGGCTGCTGGTCCGTCAGTCGCGGCACCGAGTGAAGCCGAAGAGAGTAGATGGATGATGAGCGTAGCATACACCTGCATGGCGAACAGGAGTGGGTTACAGGACTGTTTTGTGGCGCAGCCACCGAGCCCACAGAGCGGCGCGCCGGGATGCTGCTGCTTTATAGCTGTTGCTGATGTCGATGAAGATGAAATTTGTGGTGTCTGCAGGATCAATACTTCCTCGGGTGGGGGCGCTGCTTGACAGACCAGAATGTTGGGGTTGGAGGCGCATTGGGTACTCGTACCCGTGCTGGTGTCGAGCCACAGAGGCTCGCGAGCTGCTGGTCCGTCAGTCGCGGCACCGAGTGAAGCCGAGGAGAGTAGATGGATGACGAGTGTAGCATACACCTGCATGGCGAACAGGAGCGGGTTACAGGACTGTTTCCTGGCGCAGCCACTGAGCCCACCTTTTATTTTATTTGTGTCCTTGGAGCTTACTATGTTCCCGAAAAAAACCAATTGTGGCAACTTTATTCAATATTTCTCCTGCGAAAAGCCCTTAAAAATTGATATACATAATTAGGTCATTATTTTAAAGTTGGATAACTTCATTAACTTGCCAGAAATGCCTTTTATCAAGTGCATTCCAAAACCTTCTTTGGAAAAAAAAAACTTGTTTGACACATTTTACCTTATCTTTAGATCGGGACAAACATTAATTATGGCAGTATTTATAGAAATTAACACAATTATCTATTTAACCAGGGCTAATAGCCAGTTTGGTCAAATGTATGAATTGAACCACTTCCTACAAATATTCCATAGCCAGTTTAAAATTTAGGAAAAGCGGCCATCGAATCACCGCTGAGCGATGTGTTCTGCTCAAATTAGCTGGTGAAACGGAAACCGACGCACGAAACAGTGCATCTACCATTCACTTCGACAATGCCCTCCTTGGCGACACTTTTCTCTTGCAATGGGGGAGAAGATGAAGTGAGCGTCGATAAGCGGGCACATAGCAAAGTGTCTAAATTGACGGTTGATAACGGATTGAGAAACAGTGGCGTCATTGAGGGCGTTGTCGAAATGAATGGTAGAATGGTCTGGTGCATCGGTTTTTGTTTCGACAGCTAAATTAAGCAGATTGCATCACTCCACGGTGGTTATCAGTGGCTGTTTTTGCAAAATTTCAATGTGGCTATAGACTTTTTATAGAAGGGATTTGAACTTGCCCGTTGGACTCGACTATCTACTACCACTGGTAAAAAGGATAATTATCTTAATTGCTATAATTACTGCCGCAATTAATTTTTGTGCGCCCTGCCACGGTGGTCTAGAGACTAAGGTACTCAGCTGCTGACCCGAGGTTGCAGGTTCGAATCTCGGCTGCGGCGGCTTCATTTCCGATGGAGGCGGAAATATTGTAGGCTCGTGTGCTCAGATTTGGATGCCCGTTAAAGAACCCCAACTGGTCGAAATTTCTGGAGCCCTCCACTACGGCGTCTCTCAATCATATGGTGGTTTTGGGATGTTAAACCCCACATATCAATCAATTATTGTTTTTAACCTTCCAAAGATTGCTTTTGTCACAGGAATGGTGATGTCGCAATTAGCACCCACTTGCCTCCTTTCTCTAACTTTTAGAGAGTATTGGACACATTTCTTGAAGCACCCTGTATTTCATACACATGCAGACAATGCAAGGTAGAAACAAACGATGAAGAACGAGCAAGAAGAAATAACTAGCTCATAAAGAGACCACCTTGTAGCCAGAAATGTTTTTCGGATGGGGGTACACATGTTGATGGTCATGAAAATGAGTTTCTTCATTACTTATGCTCAGTAGGACAACCCAAAATATGCGAAATCGGGGGGTGGGGGCACGAATTCCTGGGGAATTCCTCTGGCTATGGGTCTCCACTGGGCACACTTCCACAGAATACAGCAAATGTCACAACAGCAGAAGAAAAGCTGTCGTTATTAACAGATGTAAATAGAGGTCTGCACAAAAAAAGTCTTTATCCCAAGTGAGCAAATTCAGAAGAAAGTTTGGTTTGTTAGTAAAATATGTATCGAGAAAACCTATCAAGAGCTGTAGAAAAATACGGAAACAATGCATCAATGAGAGCCCATGTCAAGTAACAAATGTATACAGTCAAAAAGGCCAGCAAGTCTTGTGTCACACAAAAAGACTTAGGAAAGCCGCACTCACATTTGAAATTGATGTTACAAACTTCCAGCTAGAGGCTTTGCCTTGCAACAGGAAAGCTGCTACTCATCAAAGATTAAACTTCCTAATTGTTATACAAGTTAGCAATGATGGTTATGATCTTACTAGTTAAAAGTGTTCTAACCAGGCACTCTCAAAATCAAGGTATAGTTGCTGACTTTTAATACATACTCCTTCATGGCATCGCCACTCATCCCACTAAAGTAATGTAAAATAAAGAACGAAAATTTTGATGCCTAGTACTAGGGTGGTTTTTTGACTTTTTGTGCTCTAGCTGACTAATTTGGTATGCTGTCAAACACAGTAGCAATGTGCCAACGATGTTCACAATACTCTTGCTGGTTGCAGCACTAAATGTTTGCACTCACTACCGCTCGAGCTTGCCAGTGTGAAATTCAACACAGAAATTACAACTGCGGGTCTTCAAGGTCACCTTTCGAACGCTATGTTTTGAATGTGCAATGTCGAAAGCAAATTTTAAACTAGATAATGACAACAAAGTAAACATGATGTACATGGTACAGGTTTGTTTCACACTCACTAACGTGGAAGAACATTAACAATGAGTATGAAATCTTAACTGTACTGCTATAGCCTCATGCAACGAATATAAGGGTGTGCTTATGAGCCACTTGATCACCTGTCACTGTTCCAGGCTGCTGGACTGTATGCAGAACCATCTAGAAATAGCAGTAGAGGATACAGCAAAAATTATGGCACTGGACAGTTTGCTGCTAATGTGGGGACGCAAATTCCTGCAATATCAGGTCACCAAGGTGCTTGTGGCATCAACAGTCTTAGTGGAGACTTCATAGAGGTGACAGCTGGCCCAAGAACAATATAAGCAGCACTTGGAAGAGCATAAATAGTCTGACATTGTAACTGCTGTGTCATGACCCCATGATATGAATAATGTGACATGCTTGTCTAACACGATGTCAAACCTTTTTCATCAGTCATGTCTGTGAATACCTGCACACTAATGTCTGTGGGATGTGGGTATGACCTGCATGTGATTCACTGCCTATGTTAACTCAGGAACAGCAAGAATGCACTTTGGAAATCTCCGAGTAAGCATCAAGGACACAGTACAACAGTACATTTGTTGCCAATGATAACAGCTTCACAACGAGTGAAAAGTTTCAATGAAAAGACACAGTAAATATCAGTTGTTGCTGAATTTAAACCTTGGAAATCAAGGTGGTGTATACAGCCACACTAGTTGTTGTAAATGCTCAAGAAAAAACTAAACAGGCATTGTATAGAAGCAATGTCGAGTGTGCTTGCAATGGCTATCCTCGTTTAAACCAATGTAATAAACAATATATATATATATATATATATATATATATATATATATATATATATATATATATATATATATATATATATATATATAAATACTCATATATGACTCAACAAGCTACAGTGAAGCACTGTTTTACCTGGCAGAAATGAAATGATGATATGCGTATCTTGGCACTGTGGCATGTACCTGATTTTGATAAACCTGAAGTCTGTGCTCTTAAAAGCACAGATGTGAGTGCAGGCATAATATTGTACCATCAGCTACTCTTGAGGCATCAGTAAGATTGACATATCTGGTAAGCGCTTGATATGCTGACAGCTACTAAGTTTACACAAAAATATATATCAACTTAGTAACAATATACTCAAGGAGTAAAAAAATGCAGCCAAGACAGCCTGCCATTGAATCTTTCACATGAAATTGATCTCCACTAATCATGAAATTCACTGCACTGTATTCGAATTTAGTCCATGAGAATGTTTAAAAACAACACTTCTTAAAGTTATCTCTGAGCCCTCTTCCGCATTGCGAATATTATTTATATCCCATGTATAAATCTAACAGAAGTTAAAGAAAAGAACAGCGTGTTTATAATGAGTGCAATAAATCAAATATATGCAACAAATTATGAAAGTGAGTGTATATGGACTTCAAAAACATCTTGACACTAATCACCAGAGCCAATATCTTGCCCGGTAATATTTCAGTTCTCTCTGAAAAGAATAAGAGCTTTCCAATTTAGTTTACAGAAGTTGGATCCTTTGCAACCTATCATGTCAACCATTTTCCTATTTATAAGCTTGTAATGACCAAAGCTCAGAGACTTCAGAGTGCGCAAAAAAAGCAGACCTTTCATGAATGAAAAAACTTCTGCTAAAATAAATTGTAAGGTTTCTTTCCAATTGAAAAAAATGATTCATTCTACTTCAGTCACAATATTAAGGTATAAACTCTGTTTTTAGGTGACAAAATGGATTTCTGTTTCATAAACAATATATGGCATCAAAATGTTAAGTAGATCTCACCCTGCAATCTTCAAACAGAACTGAAGAAAAAGAACACAACATTTTAAGCAAGCTTCACCTTAAAAGATTCAACTACCTTCATGATAAGGCCATGTTTATGATGGAATCTCTGATCACAAGCTGGTTTTACTTACCGCGAATTTGTGCCCTGACAAAAAGAATTCTGCGAGCAAGAGTGTCTTTAATTTTTCTGCTGCGGATGACGAAGCTATTATAGATAAACTTGGTTTGTGCTTCGGTGACTTTGAGGCAGGAGGAGACGTATTAAGTCTGTGGAGTACGTTTAAAAACGTTACTGCATCGTGTCTTGATAGATTCGTACCGAAATTTCAGAAAATGAAACGCTGCAACCCCTGGATAACACGCGATATAATACAATTAAAAAGAACAATATCAAGAAAACGTAAAGCAGCGCGTATAGATAACCAGGCCATATCTTCCCTCTCATTAACACTGAAGCACTAAATACAGACCGCTCAAGATTATTTTTTTGGAACGACACTTGGTAACTTCATGAAAAACGCTCCGCAAAAGTTTTGGGGATACTTGTCCGGAAACAAAAAATCTGTTGAACAGCTTTGCGTTGACGGCTGCGCAGTTACTGATCCTTACGCAATTGCTAATGAGCTAAACAGAACATTCCACAGTGTGTTCCGTTAACAGAGTTTAACCAATAATCCGACGGAACCATCTCCTCTCTCGCCCAACGTGATGCCGGATATAGATTTAAATGTAAATGGTATTCGCCTTCTTCTTCTAAACCTTGATACGAAGAAGTCTTCTGGCCCTGACGGTATCCCTAACGCCTTTTTGAAGCGTTATGCGGCCAATATTTCACATTACTTATATATTTTGTTCAATAAATCTTCGGATGACGGATGCCTACCTTCTGATTGGTTTGGGGAAAAATTGTCCCAGTCTACAAGGATGAAAGCAAACTGCTCGCTTCGAACTTCAGGCCAATATTATTATTCAGTAGTTGCTGTAAACTACTTGAGCACAACCTCTCCAGCCAAATAACTTCGTTCTTGAAATCAAAAAACATATAAGGCAGCTTCCAGCACGGGTTTAGAAAAAAGTTATCAACGACGACCCAGCTCGTATCAGTCATACACGACTTCGCAATGCTATCAATGACAGAAAACAAATAGATGCAATATTTTTGGACCTATCAAAAGCCTTTGATAGAGTACCGCACTCTTTACTGATACGAAAAATGCAGCGTGTAGGGATTGCTCCCCACCTCGTGGACTGGATTTCTGCGTATCTGAAAAACAGAACGCAGTTTGTAGAAATTAGCGGCTGCCATTCACAAAACCTTGATGTATTGTCAGGAGTATCCCAGGGGTCGGTCTTGCGACCACTCTTGTTCTTGATCTATGTGAATGATATTTGCGATGATATTGACGCGGAAGTGACTGTGAAAATGTTTGCAGACGACTTTGTTATTTATACAACTGTCAGTAGCCCCTTGCATCAATCATTGCTTAACGACAACTTGTGCAAAATTGCTGACTGGTGTTGGAGGTGGCAGATGGTTGTTAACTACTCAAAAACTTGCGCTCTTACAGTAACACACAAGAAAACTCCTCTTAAATATAAATACCATGTCCGTAACCAAAGTATTGAATTTGTTAATACCGTAAAATATTTGGGATTGACCATTAATACGAAACTTAGCTGGGACGCTCACATCGACAACGTTTGCGTCAAGGCCTACAAGAAGCTATGCTTCTTAAGAAGGAAGCTGAGGTCATGTGATTGGAAAGTTAAACTTGCAGCCTATAAAACCCTAGTTCGACCAGTGCTAAAATACGCATCCCTTGCTTGGGACCCATATTTAAAGAAAGACATAGATAAAAAGGAAAGGATTCAGCGGCTAAGCGCACGGTTCAATTTTTCAGACTTTAGGCGTCCCTCCTCCGTTTCTGAAATGTTAAATAAATGTGAGCTGGAACCACTGGCATGTAGGCGAAGAAATGCAAGGTTAGTCTTCTTTTATAAACAATACAACAATGAATCTGGTTTGAATAAAGAATTGTACATTCTGCCACCTCCTCAGCGCTAAGCAAGGTTAAATCATTCAAAAACTGTAAGACCATATGCTCCTAAAAATAACACATTCAAGTACTCCTTTTTTGTAAGAACCATTGAAGACTGGAATTCACTGCCTTCCGACTGCGTGCACGCTACGACTTCTTCTAGTTTTGACCTCTGTGTTGGGAACCTTATGTAACCCTCTCCTGCTAGGATGGTGAAAAACTGTCTGTAGTATTCCTTAAATAAAACAAAAATGAAGAATCAAATCTCTTCCTTTAATTGTGGAGGTGGCACCAAAGATGTTAGGTAGATCTCAAGCTGCAAACTTCAAACAGAACTGAAGAAAAAGAACGCAACTTTTTAAGGAACCTTCACCTTAAAAGATTCAACTACCTTCATGATAATTGCCCCGCTATCCTTTAAATGTTTTTTACCTCTTCCAATCTTTGACCAGCAGTCTTTAACTGGAGATAATATCAGCAAAAATCTCCAGAGGCTTTTAATAAACGCCAGTAGTTAGCAGTGTCTTTGTATTCTTTTTTTTTCATCCTTGCGTCTAAACTTTGCTGCAAATACTCAACGGCAGGAAGCACCGCATTGTCACTCTTATATCAGGCATTATCACTTTATTACAGCTATATTGGTTCATGACAAAAACATAACTTTTTTTTCGGACTTCAATAGATCCTTTTCTTAATTTTGGTGTTCTTGCCGCTTCCAAATCTTATCGTACAGATAATAAGTTCTTGCATGTATTCATGTCATTCACCAGTGTTGCATAAGCACACTATTTGAACTGTCAGAAGATAGCTGTATGCGGTTAAATGTACCCTAGTACGGTTTGGATCTCTTGTTTACTCATACAGGGTAGTACTAGATAGCAAAGTATTAAATTAAGCACGTACGCAATTGATATGTTGTCTAAATGTTCCTGATGCCTGTGCAGCTAGTACTCACCACAAGGACGCATTGCTTCAAGGTATAAACACGGGCAAGCACAGAGTCGAGAAACTGCAGAAAAAGTTTTCATCTCATAAAATAAAAAGCAATTTGATGACTTTCTTCGACAGTAACCAATGATGGTTACAACTAAATGTGTTATTCACCATATTTTTTACAAGGAGAACCTCAATGCTAAGCTTACAACCAAACATTTACAAAAAACAATTTCTTTGCAACTTATTCACGAGCTGTAAAAATTCTTTGCAACTGTACACATAACACATTATTTTTGCCCACAGAAAGAAAACTATGATAATCAGCTGATACGAACTTTCATATTTCACTAAATGTTATCTCTCTATGAAAAACAATTCCACAATATGGACCATATTCTTCATATACTGAAACTCCTACCATTGTTCTACGCAAAAAATTTGTTCGCAACCGCATTGAAGATCAACAGATGTGTAAATAAAATTCCTTGAGTTTGACGTCCCAGATCCACGATATTAATATGAAGGACACCATGGTGGAGGCCTCCGGAAATTTTCACCGTTAGGTCATCTTTACCGTGCACTGATATTGCACAATACAAGGGCCTTTACCATTTCCCCGTTTCCCCTCCCTCAAAACGCGACTATATACGACAGCCGGCATCGAACGCGTGGTCAGCAGGCGACCACCGTATCCACAATACCACCGCGGCAGACTAAGTACACTCTTTTGGTTATTTTTTAGAACGCATTTTACGAGTAATGGTTTCCAGCTTTCTGGAAGGATTTAGATGACATTTTACAATTCTTGAGTTCTCTCTGATTGTTCGCACCTCGGTGCTACCTGCCTGCAGACATCTTTTATCAGACATCGCGGAGGAGATGAACTTCGGCCGGACGGAGAGAACACGCGTGTAGGCAGCAGCGCGCCAAGATTTCACGGTAGATATCGCCTCGTCTTTCAGCGCAGCGGCGTACCAGCAGCGTAAACAAAACGACGCCAGCATAAATGGAGGCGCACACATTAAACGGCTGCGCTATGGCGTTGACAAGCCCGAACACTGTTGGCATAGAGTAATCCAAATTATGTGGACAAAATATGAGAGCCCAAGAAAAATTTCACTCTCGAAATGTAAACACGACCAACACAGTCAACCGGGGATTTCTGAAAATGATGACTTTTCTGCTCTTAGTACGTACTCCATCTCAGAAAAAGCATGCAAGATACAAGCCTCGTGAAACCGACATCGACAAAAGAGCACTGCGTTTATGGCCTCGACCTAACTCCTAGGGGCCATTTCTGAGATAAGGCGTAGGTACTACAAGACACAGATAATTAGTGACACGAGCTTTAACCTAAACGGCGTGTAAACGAGAAGTTAGGCACTTACCTCCAAGATGGAGACCAGATAATAAAGCAACGCCAGCCGGGTCCCGTTCCATGTGCGTGTCCTGGCTTTTTAGGAGTGGAGTCGTGCTAGTGACTAGAGTAGTGACAACCGACGGATGAGGGACGATGGCGGTGCGCCTGCCGCGGTCGAATGGTTCCTCGTTCCACGATGACTACCTAAACTGCCATTTGGGAACAAATACAGTTTTATAGAATAAAATCGGTGCAGAACACGTCGTGGCGATGAATGCAAATGATGGTATAAGATGGCCATATTAGTATAAATTTCTGGAGGTCATCTGCATTGCAATTGATTACTTTCGTCTAATATTTTGTTGAATGAGGAGACATTTGTTTTTTTGCACTATTCAGAGAAACATTATTGGTACATGTGTGCTCTATTCATAATATTCGCGATGTGCTGAAGTCTGTGATTCTTAAACGTGTGCTGTATCCTTGATGTTGGCGAAGGAAGGGAGTGTGTTTATTTCCTGGACACTATGTCCGCTTTTCTGTCCGTAAATACCCACAATTTTTCGCAGTGTAGTCACCTTAACAGTAACGATGGCTCTATTGCACAACAATGCTTTTTAGGCACACTATACATAGATGTCACCTTTTTATATCACGAATACTCTTGCCTCCGTAGAGTTGATTACTCTATTTCTCGATATTCTTAGCAACATTATAAAAATCCTGGTGTTAGTCCTGCTTCAAGATATATATGCAGCGTAGGAGATGAAAGATGCTTCGAACAAATAAGAACTTCTCAGCCTTTTCGACAATGAATATACACTCTAACGAGGCTTAACAACACAAGTGATTAGGTGAGACTGCAATAATATTGTTATTTAGAAAACCACTGTGACCAAAAGGTAAAGTGATTCTCCGAAGCTGTACTTGCTACTGTATGGCGGATAACAACGCACACTCGTGTTGGTCATACGCAGATAACAGTAAATATAGCCGAGCACACAATGAATTTGTGCCGTACATTTCCTGAGCAGTTGCTGCACTCATTGGCAATGCACATCCTGGAAAGGCTCATTCCTATTTCGCAGGAAGCCATCAGCAAGCGAAAAGCCTCTCACCGTGACCTTGAACCCCGTGCTTTTTCAAGCTGGCCGTTCTGGATCTGGCGGGCCACTTTAAGGAACAGGAAAGGTGATACTCGACTCGCGTTGCCGTACCAAGCCAGCCACACATGGCGCTGGTGGAGCTGTGCATCGTCCTGGCAACCGGCAGGAAACCGCGCATCAAAACACGAGGCTGCCGGTTGAGGTCCTCTTTGAGTAGCCGTAGATTCGTGGCGTGAATCTAGAAGTTAACGCATGTACCGTCTTTGAAGGAGCGCATAACGCTTGCCTCGCCGAAGCCCCCACGGTAGCGCTTGCACAATTGGCGAAGGCGACAGCAGGACTCGACCGGAAAGCGTTTTTCAAAGGAGGCACAGGTGCGGACCCGAGGCACTATGTGAGTGAGCTCGTGGCCGTGCAGGACGATGCCGCAAGCATTTCGCTGGAACCTCGCAAGTCCGAAACGGCGCTTCTCAAACACAAACAGCAGTTCTTCGCCGTCCCCCTGTGCTTTGCATTTCAAGGGGCGATGCTGCAGTCATGTTGGGCGATGCCAGCGCGGTGTCGCTGGACGTTGTCCCGAGGTGAAGACGGGTGTAGTCTTCTGACTTCACGACGCTTTACGCCAAACGGGAGAGCCAAGAAGGTCCGGTCATGTGCGTGGTCAGTGGGGGAAACTCGCGAGGAACATACGCTGAGCAATTCAAGTAGAATACTTGCTGCGGTAGGCTGATGCTGATTCTGATGACCTCAGATGGATGGCGCTTACCCAAAAAGGGGGATGAGTGGAGAACTGGGCGGCAGGATACTCAAATGAAACTAAAATGAAAATGAAGCCAATCTGAAAAAGTAGCTTAAAATAATACTACCAAAAAACAAAAATGTTTGCTGAGCAACATTGGCTTCTAAGATTGCGAAGACGGTTCCTATCAACACATTTTGGAGCTTATGCTACTGGTGTTGGGCGAAGAATTCTTAAATCAATGTACTTATTCACTATACGCACGTATAGTCCTCGTTGTCTTCATTACTGACCTAAGAGGCTCTGAACATACCTTACAACTTAGTCTTTCTAAACGGAATGACTATAATAATTATCCATAATAAATTATGAATATTCTAATTGTGATGTCACTTTTACCCTGACGCGCTGTAGTCATTTAAACTATAACTATGAGGTCTTTGCACAACTCTGCGTTTTTAGGTACAACATTCACAGAAAGCCACCTTCCTATATCAAGACTGCCCTTCCCTCCCTAGGGCTCATTACTCTCATTGTCGATATTCATACCAACAAAATGAAAATCTTGGTGCTAGCCCTGCTTCCTAATATAAATGAAGCGTAGCAGACGAGGAGGAGATGAAAGGTGCTTAGAACAAAAGGTATTTTAGCTGTTTGGGGACACAATATGTACTCTAACAATAGCTTAACGTCACAAGTGATCAGGCGAGAATGCAATCTTATCGTTTATTTATATATCCAGGGTGACAAAAAACTGGACCCATTCTTCGAAGCAGCACTTGTTACTGTACAACGGATCATAACTCACACTCAGGTTGGTCATATGTATAGAACGTTTATTATAATCAAGGACAAGGCGAGTCCGTGCTGCGAGTGTCTTGTGAAGCTGCTGCACACGTTGGCTATACACATCCTGGAAAGGCGCACTGCTATCCCACAGGAGGCCATCAGGAAGCGAAAAGTCACTCACGACGACCCAAAGCCCATTCCTTTTCAAGAGGGCTGTCGAGGATCTTGCGGGCCAATAGAAGGAGCCTGAAACTGCGCATCAATGCACAAGGCAGGCCATTGAAGTGCTTTCTGATTAGCCACGGATGCGTAGCGTACCTCAGGCCGACGACTTCAAGCTAGCGCATGTACCGGTCGTCAAGAAGCGAAAAACGCTAGCTAGCATCCCCGACGCCTCCAGGATAGCCCTCGCAACACAGCAAAAGGTGACAGCAGGGCACGACCGGAAGGCGTTTCGCGAAGAAGACACAGGTGCGGAGCGGAGGCGCTTTGCGAATGAACTCACGCCCGGGCATGACGATGTCGCATACATTTCGCAGGAAGCCCGCAAGTCCGAAACGGCGCTTCACAAACACAAACACCAGGTCTTCACCCTTTGCTCTGCGCTTCGAGGTGGCGATGCCACAATCATGCTGTCGGATGTGAGCGTGGTGTCGCTGGGCGGTGTCCTGAGATGAAGACATGCGCAGTCTTCTGTTTTCAAGACGCTTTTCGCCAAACAGGAGATCCAACAAGGCCTCGGTCATACTTGGGGTGAGCTGGTGAAAGCGCGACCAGCATTTGCTGAGAACTGCAGGTTGAAGACTTGCTGCTGAGGCTTCAACATGAGGACGAGTGAGCTAACGTGGAATGCCTCGCAGAACGAGCCACCACGCGCATATCACACGCGTGCTGGCGAAAGCTATGTAGCGATTAAGAAAAAGAAGAAGGCCAATGAATTTCCCTGGTGTACAAGGAGAGTGCTGGCCTCATGGTAGCTAGAATAGGGCGTGCGCACGCCAGCCCTGCATCAAAAGCTCAATCTATATGTATGCATGCATTGCTTTAAATTTAGCGATATATTTCTTTAGTGCGTTCTTCAAGCCCTAAAATATATTCGAACTTGCCTTAACCACCCTACGTGGCCATAAGCGAATAGACGCAGTGAAGTATGTGCCTATTGTTGTGGGCGACCGGCTTTAAATCATGAAGTCGTTATTTTTAATGGCATTTTCTTATGCACGATGGCAATGTACGCTTGCTGGTATCGCGCATTACTATTGCAGTATTTCACGTGGTATTGTGAAGCCTGTGTACATGACGCGTCTGTTTGTGCAGCATAAAAATTACTTTCACTGCATTTCCACACAGAGGAAATTATTTTCGCTGTATTCACAAGCAGAGGCGTGACTGTGTAATAGAATTTCACAAAGCCTGGAATTTGTTGGCGAGTGCTGTACAAACAAAAAGTTGGCGCTGCTTGCATTAGTGGCGCTCTATCTCTATATACCTGCATCTCTTTCCATTGTTTTTCTCTGTACTCGTTATTCCACTTTCTTAGTTTTTCTCTGCTTTTCTTTCTGGCTCTATACTCTGTCTGTTTTTCTCTATTTATTTCTTTGCATGTTTCTTTGTGTATCTTTCTCTTTTTTCCCCTGTCTTTGTTTTCAATATATAATTGTCCATGTTTGTCAGCCTTTCCGCTCTGTGCTGGGTATATCGAACATCCGTGTTGCTGCATCTCACGCCGGACAAGTCGACACGCACATCGGGTGAACGCATGCCAGGTTCAAGTGTTTGGGTGGCGAAGCAGAAGATAAATGAGAACACGAACCGGCGTGATAGTTTTTGCGAAGGTGAATTGGAGACTTGCCGAAGATGTGAACGCTTAGCTTGTCAGATTTTATAGACTGTACATTTCTTTGCCTTCCGCCGAGAAGTGCTGTATTTTATTCAACAATAGAAGCAAAGTGAAATGTTTAAGCAGTTCAGCGGTTAATGAAAGGAGGCGTCAATATCAAGGGTACTGGCCATAGTCGTGTGAAGGGACTTGCACAAGCAGGCGGTAGAGTAGGGGGGAGGGGTCTTCTAGTGTCCCAGTTATTAAGGGCGGAAAGGCTACCCCACGATTACCTACCGGGGGGTGCGGTGCTGCGATGACCTTTGACCTAATTTTCCTGAAACTCTGCAAAGTAGCGACACTCGAGACAAGCATTTACAGGCACGCTGGTTTGGGAGCTTCGCCCTTAAGAGAGGCTCTGAACGGAAGCTTGTCCAGCTTTCACTGTGACAGTGCTGCGCGTTCCGCGAAGGCCTGGTTGTTTTTCTCTGTCTCTGGCAGTTACTCTATCATGATATTTCTACATGAGCGATATCCGGGTGCCCTGAACTTAAGCTTTGTTCATACATCTGCAATTTCCTCATGGTTTGAAGATAGAGGAAGAGGAGAAATACCTATGCTCGAGTTTCTATTTTATTGCCGTTTGAAAATGATACCATTCATGGTTCAATACCACTAATTCTTTTCATCAGACCACTTCTGAACAATTTGAGTACATACTGAGTGAGCAATTGCACGGCTTGGCTACTGTGGTAACATTTAGCTTGAGTTTAGGTTCCTTTCGAGTTCATCCAATGGCAACCTTGGTGGCGTTGAATCGCGATAATTTATGAAACGGCAAGCGGTCTTCTCACCAATGCCCTTATCTGGGACTTTTTTTCTGTTACGTAAAAACCTTTTATTTTTTGTAAAAATGCTTCATCCCAGTCAGCTGTTGCTGCCACCTGTCGTATTAATGCTGAAACTGAACAGGCCTAAAATATTTGCAGCCCCTAAGGTTAGACCGAAATGAATCGTTAACAATACCCAGTTAACCTTCCGGTTTCTTACCTGAGGGCAGTTATTTTCCACCTGACTAAAAATTCTTCATTTCTTTCCTCTTATCACCATTTTAGCGAGTGAAGTGTTGTGTCCAAGTCAAGAATTTTGCGAGAATAGAAGAGAATGAGCTCGCTCACAATTTTCCAAATAATATTGCAAGAGGCCTTCATCCTGCACTGAACATAGAATCAGTCGAGGGTGATGACGATGATGATAGTGATGATGATTGTTATTTGGTTTTTTTGTTTACATCAATGTTGATCTGTTCACTCGGTTGTTTATTCCGTCGTTCTTTTATTTGTTTGTTTATTTCTTGCGATTGGAGAATCACTATCTTAAAGCAGATGTCATCGATTTGTTCAAATCCGTGCTCTTTGTGAGATCGCAGGAGGAAAGTGAGGTTCGTGCTGTCGTTTATTTAACTGCAAAAATTAATACTTTGCTCATTGTCGACCATATACTTATTTCTCAAGAAACTAGTCGAAAAAGTATTCCCCTCGTATTGAAGTAATTTATCTCAAAAAATACAATTTCGTGATCAGCCAACGTCAACATTAACAATTCCGTAATACCTAAAAAACATGTACACGCGTTAGAGTGTTCCTCTCACCAGTGTCTTCAAGCTTTTTTGAGATGCACCATTTTTTACCTTTCATTCCGTTACTTGATTTTGCGTGGAAGAAAATTAGAACAACGGTCAGGCACGTAGGGGACCGTCGCTTACAACAGGGGCTCTAAATATTGAATACTCATGTTTTGTCGTTTATCTAAGCGTCTTTGATGGTTTCTAAGAACAAGAAAACATGAGAATTTAATTATAGAGAGATAGAGCGGTCCGGTCCGCCTGAGCAAAGATGACTGGGGAGTGAAAAAGTGATGAATGGCGATGGTAAGGTAGGGTGATGCGAAGATGGTCTTGTTAGGTTGGGGTAACTCTAGAGACGTATATCCAGTCCAGTGGCTTCTCAGATGGCGATGACAGCTTCTATCACAACATGTGTGGTGCTGGCGTCAGGCCAAAGATTCTAAAAGCAATGTACTTATCCACTAGACACACGTATTCTCCAGATTGCCGTCACAGCTGACATCAGAGACACTGCACATTCCTTGCAAATTAATCTTTCCAAACAGAATGACTAAATAAAAATGCCTTGATTGATTTGTGGGGTTTAACGTCCCAAAATTACCATTTGATTGTGAGAGACGCCTTAGTGGAGGGCTCCGGAAATTTCGACCACCTGGGGTTCTTTAACGTGCACTCAAATCTGAGTATACGGGCCTACAAGATTTCCGCCTCCAACGGAATTGCAGCCGCCACAGCCGGGATTTGATCCGGTGACGTGCGGGTCAGCAGCCAAGTACCTTAGCCACCAGACCACCATGGCGGGGCATAAAAATGCCTAAGGATGTAATAAAGTACGGATAATTGAACTGTGATGTCACTGTTACCTTGACGCGCTGTACACTGCGAAAAATATTTTCCTTTGATTACATAAAAAGGCGCAGGTAACATGCTGCCAACAACTTCCGTAAAAAGAAAATTATACACCAGGAACCACGTAGAACACAGCCCGTTCATCTTTAATAGAGATCGCCGCAATGAAGAAATAAAGTAATGGCTGCTACGGAACAACACCTGCTCAGTAGGGCCATTTCTCACACATTATTCGTAATACTATTGCTACATGTCCATAAATAACAAGCGTGTTTTCATTACATTCAACATGAGGCATACGTAATCATCATATCTTTCTTCTGCAAGTACAAGGTCATTCAAAACTTCCCAGGCCACTATTCCAACTAATCCTGTGGCAGCGTCACCTGGGAACTTTTGACTGCACCTGCACATGCTAAAAAATTTACGAAGTGAAATCAAATGTTAAAAAACCAACAAGGACCAGTTTCCTATTCACTGAAATCAAATTTTACTTTCCCATAATCATAAAACCAAATACAGCACAGACAACTACAAATTGTGTGAACAAATTGTGTCAAAAATTATATTTTATTTCGGCAGCTTTGCATCTGAAATTTAAAATACGAAGGAATATCATAACTGCCAAATACCCAAAGCACCTGTGTTGTTTTCCTATTCTAACAGTACTGTGCACACTTCTTTTCTGAAAAAGAAAAAAAAAACATTTTGTCAGCACAACTACAACAGGCGAGTACAGAGCAAAAAACAGTGCGAGCACAATTTGGTAATTTATTTCAAGACTCCTAATAGGCCTTGTTAGAGGTTTTGGCTTGCAGCACAAAAAAATGATCACACATAATAGGAAAAAATACGTATCATACAGAATGAAATGACTCAAAGAACAAACAACTTCATAAACACACCAAAGTGTTCGTTAAAAATATTAGTTGAGGTAAAAGGCATGAAGGAGTAATTCAATGTATTAAGCAATGCAAATATTAGGGTTTATGCATGCAAAATTACCCAGCGTTTTCTTGACCCTCACAAATATGGCGGAAAAAATTTTCACTTTCTTTAGGTTGGAAAGTCGTCCTGGTCATCTATTTCCGTTGCCAAAAATTTTGCTTTCTAGTTAAGAGAGTCTGGCACCGACTGAAGTAACAGTCGTCAAACAACAATTTTTTCAGAAGTTGTTTAGAAATCCAGTCAATAAATGACATTTCCAGCATTATAATTAAATGATCAAACTAAATATAATGAAAACTATCGTACATGAATTCTTCGAGAGCTTCTCACGCGAGCAATATAAAATAAATTTGCAAGGTTTGAGGTTTTTTCTGGTAACATAGCCGAATCCAAGGACACAAATAAAATATGTCCTGGTGACCTTCTTGATATGCTACAAATTAAAAATAAATTATGCACTGAAGTTCAGCAGATAGTCTCAAAAAATTGTGAATTTCACTTTTTTTGGGAAAAGCTCTGTATTCAGCATCAAAAAGCTTACCTTGGTGGACGGTCAAAAAACATGCACAACATTTCATTTCGAAGCTCTATGTTTTACCTCAATATAGGTGAAGTTACTTAAGAGTATTATTTTTTAACTCAAGAAATATTGTTTTGAAATTGTGTATCTCCACCAGCTTTACGCCTACTTAACTCAAACAGCATGAAGCACTCGCAAGGGCAATCTTCAACAGACTTAGGCAATCTTCAACAGACTTCCACAGACCTAGGATACACACAGCAAGCTTGAAACGGAGCCATTCAAACTGGAAAGGGGCTATCATCTGCATTTCATTGCCAACAGAGGTGCACCACAATAAATGTCGCTAGGGTGTGGAGACCAGTAGTATAGCAAAAATATATATTTCGCGTGGGGGTAATGTGTGAAGGGTAGGTGACGTCTTATGTACATTCTTGTGTGTTTGTATGTGTGCATGTAGGTATGCAGCTGCAGAACTCAGAAAATCACAGCCTACGTACGAAGTGATTGATGATGTGTTGGCTGAAGCTTCAGAGGGTTTTATTGGTAACCGTGAATCCGCCCTTCTGTCTGTCACTCACACTAGCACCTTCTGTTGAGTGAATGATTGACTACCCGGTCACAAACTGGTTAGTGTGGAAGCATAATCCACGGCTTTAAGATAAAAATACCTGAAATGTGCTGGGGGGGGGAAGGGTTAGGCAGCTGCTTTTGCCTTCCTGGCTACCCCACAGGTGATGACTCCCAGATGAGCCATCAGGCCGTTAAAAAGTAGGAAGTGCACAATTATCCATTATGCACAACATAAACGAGACTATCGCCTTGGCTACCAGTTCTTAATTTAAATTTTTTTTCGCTTCTGTATTCATGTGACAGCCTTTAGGTCTCAGGGGGCAGGGTGCTCTCCTGAAAGGCAGAAAAATAAGAAATGGTTGTTTTACGATAGCGTTCATCAGTGTACTGCATGAATGCTACAAGCATGCTATAATTGATTGATTGATTGATTTGTGGGGTTTAACATCCCCAAACCACCATATGAATATGAGAGATGCTGTAGTGAAGGATTCCGGAAATTTCGAGCACGTAGGGTACTTTAACGTGCATACAAAGCTGAGCTGACGGGCATAAAACATTTCCGCCTCCAGCGGAAATTTAGCCGCCGCAGCCGGGATTCGATCCCGTGACCTGCGGGTCAGCAGCCGAGTACCTTAGCCACCAGACCACCGTGGCAGGGCTACAAGCATGCTATAAGACATATGTACTGAAGATGAGTAAATATTTTTATTAGGTGTATAAAAGACACCTACTGCATTTGAACAACTCTCCTGGAAAGCAGGAAGTCTGACTTTAAATCTATAAAGCTGCATGGCTAACCTGTAAGTCACCACACTGAAACCCAGTCCTTGTAGCACCCCTCCGCTTGCAATGGAATGCAGATGATAACCCTATTCCCATTTCAATTACTCTGTAGAGAACACCACACGTGCTCTCTGTATAACAGGTCAGTGGGATTCTGCTGAAGATTGCCCTTGCGAGTGTGTCATGTCGCTTGAGCTACGTAGGCGAGAAGCTGGTGCGGTTACATAATTCAAAAATTTTTTTTTTCAAATTTAAAAATAATACTCTCCAGTAATTCCACATATAAAAGCATGACTACTGAGGTTTAATATGAAATTTTGTGCATATTTATAGTCCGATCACCAAGGCAAGTTTTTAATGCTGAATACAGAGGTTTTTCAAACAAAATGACATTCACAATTTTTTTCAGACTATCTGCTAAAACATCAGTGCCTAATTATTTTTAATTTGTAGCATGTAGACAGGCTACCAGCACATATTTTGTGTCCTAGGAACTTACCATGTTCCCAGAAAAATACAAATGTGGCAATGTTATTCAGTATTGCTCGCGAGACAAGCCCTTAAAGAATGAATATATATAATTAGGTCATTATTTTGAAGTTTGATAACTTCATTACCTTGCCAGAAATGCCTTTTATCGAGTGCATTCCAAAAACTTCTTTTGAAAAAAAAAACTTGTTTGTCACCTTTTACCTTATCTTCAGATGGGTACAAACATTAATTATGGCAGTATGTAGAGAAATTAACACAAATATTTATTTAACCAGGGCTAATAGCCGGTTGGGTTGAATGTATAAATTGAATCATTTTCTACAAAGAGTCCATGGCCAGTTTAAAATTTAGGAAAAGCGGCCACTGGTAACCACTGCAGCGCGATGCATTCTGCTCATTTTAGCTGGCGAAACCGAAACCGACGCACCGAACAGTGCATCTACCATTAACATAGACAATGCCCTCCATGACGACACTGTTTTTCTCGCATTGGTGGAGAAGATTAAGTGAGCGTCGATAAGCGAGTACAAAGCAAAGTGTCTAAATTGACGGTTGATAAAGGCTAGAGAAACAGTGTCGTCATTGAGGGTGTTGTCGAAGTTAATGGTAAATGTGCGGTCTGGTGCATCGGTTTTTGTTTCGACAGGTAAATTAGGCAGATCGCATTGCTCCACGGTGATTATCAGTGCTTGCTTTTCCAAAATTTCAAAGTGGCTATAGACTTTTCATACAAAGGATTTGATTTTGCCCGTTGGACTCGACTAGCTACTACCACTGGTAAAAAAGGTAATTATCCTAATTACTATAATAACTGCCGCAATTAATGTTTGGCACCCTGCCGCGGTGGTCTAGTGGCTAAGGTACTCAGCTGCTGACCCCTGGGTCGCGGGTTTGAATCCTAGCTGCGGCTGCTGCATTTCTGATGGAGGCAGAAATGTTGTAGGCCCGTGTGCTCAGATTTGGGTGCACGTTATAAAACGTGCACCCAAATCTTATAATGAATGGTGGTTTTGAGATGTTGAACCTCACATATTATTCGATTTTTTCTTCTTTTCTTCGACAAACGAAACCCAATCTTCTGGGAACCTGTGGCTCAAATAAGAAGCTTGTGGACATTTGCTCGTACTCAAGCACATGGAAAGGGATAAGATAAATAGGTCGGTGTACACCTGTTTACACATAAGCACGTATTCAACCATGATTGTGCATATTCTGGGACTTACACAAACACAATTTTATGGTGTTCTGACTTTGATTTATTTGTGATTTTGCATGTACTTTTGTGCGCATATACAGGGTGTTTCAAGAAATATGTCCAGTATTAAAGGAAAAAATACAGAAAGGAGGTACCTGCAAGCTACCGGTGGCGTTCCCTTTACTGTGGCAGAGGGTATATTCAGATGTGTACAAACATTATTGACGGAATGAAATACAGACTATAAAATATTTAGGTAGTGGATTTAAGAAGTCGATTTATTCGGGCGAATTGAAGTGATTCCTGGGAGAAGTCCGCCGCCACTTTGAAATTCCTGAAAAGTGACCGCTTGGGCTTGCCGCTAATCAGAGAAATCTGGCTAGTTTGCAGGCGAAACAATATTTCACAGCAAATATTGAAGGAGCTGCGAAGAAGGCATGCAGAAAAGAAGGCAATGAACCAGATATTACGCAACCTGGGAAACAGTATTTCATAGCCCATTTTATAAAAAATGAATACGTGCCATCCGATCAGCATGTCAAAGAGCCATGAAGATACAAGCGCTAAAATATATACACACGCTCAGAGAGGAAGCAGATGAGTACTTTCTAGCAAGTGAAAATTTTATTTCGAAGCAAAAACTAACATGTGCACAACACGTATGTCTCTCATTCCGAACCTATTGAATTGAATTGAATTTAATTGAGTTTTATTGACATAAAGATAGTGTACAGTATACAACAGTGTGAAAAAATGCATCAGAATCCCTAGCCAAAGGCTAGTTGGGATTCATTCGAAAAAGTGATTTAGAAAAGGGCATGTCATTTACACACAAAAGAAAGTTTCCAAGTGTAAGTATTTTACACATGGAGAACTGAACATAACGTAATGAATTTACAGTGCTTGGCGAATGATTTTTCAGTCGTTGGCGAAAGAGGAGCGGGGTTCCGAGCACCATACAACCTTCTCAAAGGGACGAGTGGCTCAAAACCGCACGAAACAGAGTAATAACAGGTCTGTGATGCTCTTAGATGTCCGGGTCTGTGATACTCTTAGATGACCGAAGGAAGCAGCGCACACGCTCGGCCGAAAGCGACTCTCAAAGATCCGATATTCTCAATCATACCGACAGCAGCTCTCATAATTCATGACAGATTTGGAACGCGTCCCATGATGCAAGACACCAGGAAAACAATTATTGCTCGTCTCAACGAAAATCGACACCTCTTGCTCCCTTGGCGTCGGAATATTTGTTCAACACGACAAGAGGCAGTTATTTTTGCAAGATTGCACTTTCGCCTGGCAAAATTAAATTATTATATGCAAAGAGCTGCTCTGGCTCCTTCCCCTTGTTGCTCGTTTTACAACGATGGCGAAAGAGCGAGCACCAATTCCTCTTATGCAACCGCTTCAATTTTTTTATGAGAACCGTGAGTCGATGTCATAGTCAATGAAGTTCCTTTTATTGGTCATGAAAGCCAGTACCTCTGAGTCATTTTGATTATATATATCCCAATCGTTCGAAAAAGTTTCCTTGCCAGCTTCTACGTGGGGCTCAGCCAGATACGGGACCCTGTCGCGTTTCACAGAATTTGAGAGAAAATTAAGCATTGGTATTATTTTCGAGACCTTCAATTATTCCTTTTAAGTACAGCGCTTCCTAATTTCTTGCCGAGATTTTTGTTGAAAATTCTGGTGGTTGTAATAGCATTAAGAATCTTCCCCATCAACATCAAATATTGCCATATGTAGTTAAAGATTCCTTCTCTTTGTGCTCAGCATCCAAAAAGCGACTCTCAATTATCACGTGGGTCTTATTTTCTGGTCCGTATTCACGTAACTGTAACCAGATTATTCTGAGTACCGGGCCCGAAAGGGATAAAAATAAATGAAATCGCGCATGCTCTGGCGAAAGCTACTATCTGTGGTTCGATATTATCAATGATACCAACAACAGCTCTGATAATTCGTTACAGATTTAGAAGGCGTGCAAAATGAAATACACTCAAAAAACGTCCATCGCTCATCTAAACGAATATCGACACCTCTTGTTCTCTTGGCGTATGAGTTTCTGTTCAACACGTCAAAAGGCAGCCATTTTTACAAGATCTTTCTGTCGCTTTCAAAAATTGAACTCTTATATGCCCAGAAGTGGTCTGGCTCTGTCCCCTTGTTGCTCGTTTAACTACGATGGGTAAAAAATACAGCAACAATTCTTATCATGCAACCACTTCTATTTTTTGATGAGAAAATATTTCGAAATGGTGTTCAATTGCGTTATAGTGGAGGTAAAGTTTCAAATATTCAATCCTTGGGAGCATTAGGTCATTGTGGATCTCCGTTCTGCGGTACAGAAATAATTAAATGAATCAGGTTGACTCTCATCTTGATTAGCATAATTAGTTCTTCTAAGTATTGTATATAATTAGTCATGCGAATATTATGTGATCACTTTTATTATGAATAACTCAATGCTTGGTAAATACCTCAGAGTGGGTGGGAGCCATTGTATAGGTGATAATAATAATCATCACCTGCGCAAAGGGACCACAGCGTGCAGCAACGTCCGCTCACAGCCGCCGCCGCCCCTAATTCCGCCATGGATGAACCTCGACGAAGTGCAGCTGCGTGCAGTTTGGAGACTGCGTTGTCGCAGCGTAAGAAGCCTTCGGAGCAGTGTCTTCTGAGACTCACCCACGACCTCAAGAACATACATGACGACCCGGTGCCTGGAGTATTCATCGAGCCGGAAAAAGGCGACATCACGTACGTCCACGCCGTCATCGTGGGACCCGATAACACGCCATGCCAGGGAGGCTTGTTCCATTTTGTGCTCAAGTTCCCGCTCAACTACCCAGCCTGTCCACCGCAGGTACGCTTCCTGACGACAGGCGGCGGAAGGGTGCGCTTCAATCCGAACCTCTACAGCAGTGGGCTCGTCTCACTCAGCATTCCGGGCACGTTTCACGGACGCTTGTGGAACCCGGAGATGACCCTGAAGACAATGGTGGTTTCGATCCAGTCGTTGCTCATCGAGCAGCCATTGGCGGACGAACATGCGCGAGGTCGGGAGTTGGAAACTTGGCTTGAGAAGAAGATCAGTTGCAACGCCAAACTGCGCTCCCAGACCCTCAGGGTTGCGATTTGCGACGCACTCGAGGCTTGTCTTCTCGGCAACTCGTTGTACCCGCAGGACCTGCAGATGGCTGTGATGAAGCACTTTGTAAAACAATATGCCAAGTACGAAAGTGTAGCCTTCTCCCTACTTGGCGAAGACTCAAGCAAGGAAGAATCTAAGCAGTACGCAGTTCTACTCGAGAGACTGCAAGACTTGCATGATCAAATACTGCAAAACAACCCCACGATGAGGAAAATGTGGCAATGCGGCTACAAGGGCATCATGAACTGCTAGGGCTCACAGAGACTTTTTTGGAGCCTAAAAAAAGGCGGCGAACCGTAAATAAACCAGTGGCGTAGCCAGAAAATATTTTCGTGGGATGTAGTCACACCGACCCGACCCATGGAGAGGAGGGTGGAGCACGCTGAAGTCTGAACCTACTCTCTCCTACACACCGGGTCTTTGTAACGTAAATATCACCGGTACTTTAGGCAGAATGTGTACATGTATATCAAAGCCATGAGACATCCCGACTCATGCGTATATGCCTGTGAAGAGAGGGGGAGGAAGTAAATAATAAAAGTAAAGTAATCACTATAAAATGCAGTGAACGACAGGTACATGGCTACCATTTAATGAACTATACATCAAAAACGAATTATTGTGACGTGTACTCGACTATTCTTTCAGGTCGATGATGGCTCCGCTTTATGTGGAAAGAGATGCAAATGCAGCATCTTTTTGCACATTAACAACTGCTTTTCGCTTTCGTTTGTTTCCTGGGGTATTTTTTTACCGTCGATGTTTGTGACTGCATGCCTATAGGAATGGTTTTTGTTATATGCTCTATATGCCAAGCAGCCCTGACGCATTGAAACCTTTTAGTCGACATTTCTTACTTTACTGCGTGCGTCCAAACATGCTTGCAATACACTATAAGAATTCATTTTTTTAACTTATGCAGCACGTTGGCAACTACATTTCGCACGTGTTAATTTTCGGGTAGAATTTCTCGCAACTTTGCTTGACATTAGGGTTCCCTGTGACTTTTGATAGCAATGAAGTAGTCCAATCGTAAAGGTATTGTCGCGCGATCTGCCAGCGCAAGGTAAACACTGTTGAGAAATGTTTACTAAGTCTCAAACTAAAATGCACCAGGCACCAGACTATGCGTACTCACCAAGAAATAGCTTGTTCGCCGCGTATACCCGACAGTAAACATGAATATGCGCAAAAACGCTTGATGATCTTTTTTTGCTGTTTTTGTTTTCGAAACTCCCGCCGCTCTGCTCACTGAAACGAGAGCATTCCGGTAAAGTGTTTTTTCTTCTTAGCAAGCGTCCAGTCATCATTTATCTTTAGGTCAACATGTTCAAAGCTGTACATATATGCATATCGCCGTGCAGTAGAGATATCCCATATATACACTGTTCTAACAAGTACGCGCATTCATGTTTGCAGCACTTACGCTGGCGTGAAGAATAGCAGCCTCTTGCCACACAAATTCTTGAGGGATCGGTTCACTAGTGACGAAGCAATGAACTCCGGTTTCATTTAGAGCACAGTGCACCATAATCGATTCACGAGAACGCGTGAGCCCTGACGACAATTTCACAACTGCCAGCGCATGCAACTTGTTTACTTAATTACGCGGTAATGTGCACCATCTCTGCCTGTCGGTTGTCTGTTTCGGGCATTCTCATGCGAGTCGCTGTAATTTTATTGCTAGGTCAGTTCTGTGAGCACTTTACAATGCATCGGCACGCCTTGAAGATGCACTTTCGCTTCTGCATTTTTCCTTTGTTTCTTCCAATATTTTCCTCCATTCCCTACTCCCGAATTTGCCACTCTTCCCCCTGCCGAGGAATTTTCTGACGTGTGCTCGAACAATATCTCAACATCGACTTTGCAAGGCGAATTGGTAGCATACGGGCTGCGAAAAAGAAGTGAGAGAAGTGAGAAACTTTAAAATGTCTGCGATGCATAAGGTTGACAATTGCCAAAAGGTATTGTTCACTAACGTGCACCGTCTGCAAAAGATTCTGGTGACCCTGCCCGTCAGCATAGCTGAAGCGGAACGCTCTTTTTCATTGACGACACCCCTAAAAATTACACCTGAGAGCCACAACAACAAATGAAAAGTTGTTTGGCATCGCTCTTTTAAATAATCACCATGAAATACAAATCCGCCCGGAAGAAATAAGACAGTGATAGTACACCGGGCTTGCCGGGATACCGGGCGAACCGTGATAGTGGATCAAAGTACACATATTCAGATACGTACGTTGCCCGTACAGATTAGCATGCGCGCTAGATTCTTTTCAGCTTCAACATTACCATGTTAGCGTTGGTGTACTTAGTGTACGTAAAACAACGCGACGCTCTCGGACGCCCGCTTCGAAGTAAGTTGGCGTGTAGTTGTTGAAAAATTCCCTTTGTTCGCAGCAAATGACTGTTTAAAGTGGCTTCGCTTGCCTTCAGTTAGCTTCGATGACTGAGTATTACGAATAAGTTAGTGTAGTTTTTAAGATAGATTCATATTTCGAAATCATCTAGGCCTAACTACAAGATTGACGTCAACAAATCGGCAAGAATTTTTTTTGGGGGATTTGGTGCATGGTTCATATTTATTTACTCTAAGTATTGCTGAAATAAGCTTCCTTAAATGCTTGGTGCCAAAACACAAGCAGACAATCACGGTTTCTTTTTTTTTCAATTTACTTAATTCTCAACCATTCGATAGCTGGGGCACGTACACCACGTAAACGCTATAACCCTTCATTTTGAGACACTGCCCACAACGAAAAATTGCTGCATGGTAACGTCATTTTCTTAAGATTCGCTATCACGCTAACTGTAAACTATAACTGCCTATTCTCTCTGTTCTTCACCGGGAACGTAGATGAGTCTTCAGATGAATGTGTAGTATCAAGCACAGGTCCCTGCTCAAACTCAAGGAAGGAAGTTAACAGACGTTGTTCTGGGATTGAGATTTTCCAAACAGCCTTAAAAACCTAGTTGTTAATGATCAATTGGATGAGGTTAAACATACGAAAACCACAATATGATCATACGAGATGCCGTAGTGGTCCGCTCCATAAATTTTATCACTTTGGTTCTCTAGCATGTACCTGTATCAAAGTGCAGGGACTTCGAGCATTCCCGCCTACATCGAAATACGACAAGAATTTGAGTCAGCCTTTGAGAACTACAGCCGTTGGACCACCATGGCGGGTAGTAAAAAAGACGGCTTTGGTAAAATCAGCACGCGCTACTTTTCGTCCAGCTGTAAGTGCTCAAGTTCAACTGATTGAGATATATTGCTGAAAATGAGTCTTACACCATGGCATAGTGCTTCTATTCTCTACCGTTGCCTACTTCTTGCTTTTCGGTGATAGCTTGCACTTGCTGAGGTGGTTAATAGATATGAAAGGTGTGAACAGCAATGCAATTACCAAAGTGTGCATGTAACAATTCGTGCAAATGTTTGGCAACATATGTGGCATATAATATGACATGGAATGCGCAGGATAATTTTCGTGTTACTTTAAAAAGATATTCAACAGTGTTCCGCCATGTCATGTGTCTGCTGTACATTGCTTGCACAGAGTTTATTTCAAGCCTTGTAAAAATTTATGGTAACTAAGTGTATCGTTCTTCATTTCACAATATATGTTTCCTCATGTTTCCTCATTATGTGCATTTCTTTTTTCACATATGTCGCTTGTTGCAGAAATCGCTCGGTGTACCCCGTAGAGTTTCCTAATATTCACTAGAGGGAACTCTTGCACTAGTGTCTATGGGAGCTACAACGCACGGCACTTCAGCGAGCATGGAATGATGGGTAGTACACAAATTTGTCTAGCCTTTGTACTTCTCGCTGTGTATGCGTTTGAGGGGCGGGGAGCAGTTTCCTAAAAAAACAAAAATGAGCAAATGTTCCACGGTTGCACTTCGCCACCTTATTGCTTTAGACCTACCTTTCCAAATCTGGTCACAAAATTGAAAAGGGTTCGTTCTTTTCTACGCGACAGTGAACGAAACCACGAGGGCAATTTGAGGCCCGCAGGTACGAAGACTAGTCAAATCTGTGTACTACCCATCATCCCCATGGTCGCTGAACGATCACAGCGCCAGAGTCCCCACTAGTTAATTTTAGAAAACTCTATGGTGTAATCTTCATAGTCCTGTCAACGTAAAAGGATGAACAGGAAGCAAATCAATATTTAGATAGTTAATTAGTCATATATTTGTTCAGCGTTATGCTCTTTATTCTTGTGCTGCTTGCCACACTACTGAACAATAAAACTTGTGTGCACTACAGCTGCCCACACTGCATTTCTCATTTACAATGCTTTGCGTTGATGACCACCATAATTTATTTATCAGGTTAAGTAATACGAGGAGTATTTAAGTAGGCCTTTGTAAGGTTGTGATTGGCCTAAGCTTTTGCACGTGTTCCGACTTCGTTACAAGACAACACTTTGGAGTGCTTTAGCCATGAGTGCATAGTAAAGACATGTATCAATATATTGTATACTCGCATACAAGCAAAGTTTGGTGGATGAGCCAAATATTCTGTCACGCGTGCGTGTGTGTGTGTCTCTGTGTGTGTTCTTGTGCTCGCGTGCGTCCGTGTGCGTAGGTGTTCAAATGTTAGCAGAACGTGCGAAGGTTCAATAGAAATGTTAGTTTCTGGCATGAGTACTGGGGAAGGGAAACTGAGGAGTGAAAGAGTGCTGAATGACGATGGTAAGGTAGGGAGATGAAAATATGATTCTGTTAGGCTGGCGTAACTTTAAATACGTGTATCCTGTCCAGTGTCTTCTAAGAATGTGATGACAGCTCCTATCAAGACGACACCAGCAGCATATGCTGCTGGTGTCGGTCCAAGGATTTTAAAATCATTGTACTGATCCACTACACAAATGTATTGTCTACATAGCCTTCATCGCTCACATAAGAGACACCATACATACCTTACAAATTTGTCTTTCCAAACAGAATAATAATAATAAATATTCATATTAAACTATCAATATTTCGATTGTGATGTCACTGTTACCTTGACGCGCTGTAGTCACATAAACGGTAACGATGGCTTTCTTGCAAAACAATTTTTTTTTTGGTGCACTATACATCGAAAGCCACCTTCCTATATCTCGACTGTCCTTTCCTCCGTAGATCTCATTACTCTCATTGTCGACATTCATAGCAACAACATAAAAATGCGGGTACCGGCCCTACTGCCCGATATAAGTGAAGCAAGGGAGGTGAGGGAGAGAAGAAAGTTGCTTCGACCAAAAATTTTTTCAGCTGTTTGGGGACCCAATATGCACTCTAACCAAGCTTCACGTCACGATTGATCAGGCGAGACTGCAATATTATCGTTTATAATTAAATCCAATGTGGCAAAAAATTAGAGCCCTTTTTCCGAAGAAGTGCTTGGTCCTGTACAGCGAATCGAAACTCGCACTCATGTTGGTCGTATGTTACAACGTTCAATATCTCCAAGGAAATGGCGGGTTCGTGCTGCGAGTTTCTTCAGCAGCTGCTGCACACGTTGGCTATACACATCCTGGAAAGGCGCATTGCTATCTCGCAGAAAGCCATCAGGACACGAAAAGTCACTCATGGTGACCCAAAGCCCATGCCTTTTCAAGATAGCCGTCCAGGACCTCGGGGGCTTCTTAAAGGAGCAGGAATAGGTCATCCTCGACTCACGTTGTAGTTGCAAGGCAGTCGCACATGGTGCTAGGGAGCTTTTCGTCTTCATGTCGACCGGCAAAAAACTGAGCATCATTCTACGAGGCTGGCCGTTGAAGTCCTCTCTGTGTAGCCGCGGATGCGTGGCGCAGCTCAGGCCGAGGACTTGAAGCTAGCGCATGTACCAGACTAAAAGGAGACCAAAACGCTTGCCTCACCGACGCCTCCACCGAAGCCCTTGCACAACAGCCAAAGGTGGCAGCAGGGCACGACCGGAAGGCGTTTCGCGAAGAAGGCACAAGTGCGGAGCGGAGACGCTTTGCGAATGAGCTCGCGGCCGTGCATGGCAATGTCGCATGCATTTCGCAGGAAGTCCGCAAGTCCGAAACGGCGCTTCTCAAACACAAACACCAGGTCTTCGCCGTCGCCCCGTGCCCTGCGCTTCGAGGGGGCGATGACACAGTCGTGCTGTCCGTTGTGAGCGCGGTGTCGCTTGGCGTTGTCCCGGGGTGAAGACAAGCGTAGTCTTCTGTTTCCAAGACGCTTAACGCCAAACAGGAGAACAAACAAGGCCTCAGTCGTACTTGTGGTGAACTGGCGAAGGACGCGACGAGCATATGCTGAGAACTGCAGGACAAAGATTTGCTGCGGAAGCTTCAACATGATGATGAGTGAGCTAACATGCAATGGCTTGCAGAAAGAGCCACCGCGCGCATACGACATGCGTGCTCGCCAAAGCTACGTAGCAATTAACAAAAAGAAGAAGACCAAATAAAGTGCCAGGAATAGCTAGAATAAGACGTGCGCATGCCATCCTTGAAGAAAAAACTCAATCTATATGTGTGCATGCATTGCTTTAAAATTAGCGATATCTTGCTCTAGTGCGTTGTTCAAGCAGTAAAGTATATTTGAACTTGCTATGCCCCCCCCCCCCCCCTACGTGGCCCTAAGGGAATAGACGCAATGATGTATGTGCCTCATGTAGTGGCCAACCGGCTTGAAACCATGAAGTGGTTATTTTTAATGCCATGTTCTATTGACCGATGACAATGTACGCTTGCTTGTACCGCGCATTACTATTGCAGTATTTCCCGTTGTAGTGTGAAGCCTTTTTATTGGATTCGTATGTTTGTGAAGTATGAAAATTTCTTTCACTGATTTTCCACGCAAAGGAAATTGTTTTCGCTGTATTCACAAACAGAGGCGTGGCTGTTTAGTAGAATTTCACAACGCCTGGAATTTGTTGGCGAGGGCTGTACAAATAAAACGTTGGTGCACCTTGCATTAGTGGCGGAATGCTTGAACCATCTGTGAAGCTGTGCGGCCTTCCTTGATCCTTTTGATTTTTCTGTTTCGCTATATTTTTTTCAGTGCCATCTTTGTCTCTATTTCTGCCTATTTCTTTCATGCTCTATATCTGTACATATTTTTAACTCTTTTTATTCTTTTTATTCTCTTTTTATACTCTTTTTATTCGTCATTCCATTTTCTTCGTTTTCTCTCCCTTTCTTTCTGACTCTATACTATGTCTGTTCTTTTTTTCTAGATAACTCTTAGGCTGTTTCTTTGCATATCTTTCTCCTTTTGCCCTGTCTTCGTTTTCAACTTATGTGTCCATGTTCCTAAGTCTTTCCGCTCTGTGCTGGTTATATCGAACATCCGTGTTGCTGCGTCTCACGCCGGACAAGTCGGCACGCACATCGGGTGAGCTCACGTCAGGTTCACGTGTTTGGGTGGCAAAGCAGAAGATAAATGAGAACGCGAACCGGCGTAGTAGTTTTTGCGAAGGCGAATTAGGAACTTGCCGAAAAGGTGAACGCTTAGCTTGTCAGACTTTTTACCCTGTATTATTCTTTGCCTTCGGCAGAGAAATTTTGTATTTTTTTCGAGCATTAGAAGCAACGTCAAATGTTTAGGCAGTTCCGTGGATAATAAAATAAGGCGACGATATCGAGGGTAACGGCCGCGGGCGTGTGCAAGGGACGGGAACAGGCCCAAGGAAAAAGGAGGGGGGGGACTTCTAGTGTCCTAGTCACTGTGGGTGCAAACACTGCCCTACATTTACATACCGGGGGTTCGGTTCTGGGATGACCTTTGAATTAAAACCCCTGAAACTTCTGAAAGGCATCTCGTCCACCTTTTGCTGTGACCGTACTGCACGTTCCTGCAGGCCTGGTTGTTTTTCTCTGTCTCTGGCAGTTACTCCATCAATTTATTTCTACATGAGCGATATGCGGGGGCCCCTAACCTATGCTCTGTTCATTTATTTGCGATTTTTTATTGGTTTGAAGATAGACGAAGAGGAGAAAGGATTATGCCGGAGTTTCTATTTTATTGTTGTTTGAAAATATTATCACTCGTGGTTCAATAACAGTAACTCTTTTCATCAGGTCGCTTTTCAACCATTTGAGTACAAAATGAGCGATGCAATTGCACAGATTGGCTACTTTGGCGAC
The DNA here is from genome assembly GCF_043290135.1 of Rhipicephalus microplus. Classification (NCBI taxonomy): domain Eukaryota; kingdom Metazoa; phylum Arthropoda; class Arachnida; order Ixodida; family Ixodidae; genus Rhipicephalus; species Rhipicephalus microplus. Next base: position 310,378,782 of record NC_134710.1, on the reverse strand, counting down.
GTTTAGCTTGAGTTTTGGTTCCCTTTCGAGTCAACCAAATGGCAACCTCGGTGGCGTTGAATCCCGATGATTTATGGAAGGGCAAGTGGTCTTCTAATCAATACCCTTATGCAGGACTTTTTTTTCTATTAGGTAAAAACATTTTTTTTGTAATATTGCTACATCCCAGTCAACCGTTGCTGGCGCCAATCTTATTTATGCATGAACTGTACAGGCCAAAATTATTTGCAGCCCCTAACGGTACACTGAAATGAATCATTAAGAAGAACTCAGTTAACTTTTTAGTTATTAACCTGAGGGCAGTTATTTGGGTAATCCTTCTCTTTTTAAACTAGCTGTAAGAAAGTGCAAACAACTTATCAGCAAGGGTGGCAGTTTGATTCTCGTGTGCTCACAGACTTTTACGCAGGTCGGTAAACCAGTCTATTTCTTGCACTTATAGCTCCTGCCGCTGGTGACATAGCTGTTGTTTGCTTCATGTTGTATTTTTTCCATAGCTGTTTGTTTAGAGGATGTCGAAGAATATCAGAGCACGTTTTGGCAAGCTGAGCCGTGAACATAGCATGGTGGTCAAATACTTCAAGGAAATATTCGAGCGACCCTTTCGCACAGAACTAAAGAATATCAAAATCTTTTTGGCCATGGCAAACTGGGAGAATGAAGAAATTGCGAAAAATAACCAAGCCTTGAGGACCTCAAATGCTGAATTAAAAATGCAGTGCCTTGATTTTGCGCAGCCGGTCAATGACCATAAGAAAAGAATTCTCCTGGACCCAGGAGAATACTCCTGGTGTCCTAGTAGAGAAAGTGCTTGACTGGTAACCCTAAGCTCGCATGATCAAATTGGGGCTGCGGTGTCTGCACATTTCATAGACGCGAAAATGTTTCAGGCCCGTGTACTATATTTAGGTGCACCCTAAAAAAACCCCAAACTCCAAGTGGTTTTAAATTATGGAGCACTCCACTACGGCATCTCCCATAAGCATATCGTGGCTTTGAGACGTTAACCCTCCGATATTATTACTATCATTCGAATACATAGGGCGTAACAGTATTCTCGGTGGGAAATGCCAAAACTAAAGGCATATGAGTCCTCTGAAGACGTTTTTGAAAAGATTATAAACTTGGGAAACAAGGTGGGTTAGCCAGTCAATTGTTGTGACTGATATCAGACAAGGACACAAACTTTGCCAAGCACAAAAATTATGGTTGTGCCGTTAGATCAGAGACAATGTCGGGGTGAATTTTTATGAATGCGTTTGCAGCAAGCCTGAAGTGTTCTGTTCTTTCCATGTACACCCAGTCGACGGCGTCTGTAGATGAATATATATGCTTAGAATTGAAACGACTTCGTGGACAGGCAACAGCGCTCAAGGGCGAGAATGGTTGGAACTATATCAGGGTTTCGCGATGGAAAATTCTTTGGGTGGCAGGCTGAAAACTCACCAAAGACGATAATGAAGTTTTTCTTCCGACGTTCCGTGATGGTTTCTGGGAGCGACCTATTAACGATAACTGGTTAATCTTCAAAAACAAGTTAAACCAGCTAGCTGACCAATTTATCCCTAAAATAAGCTTTCGTCCCACCCGCCAAAAACCTTGGTTTACTAAAACATTAAAAAGGCTTGAAAATAAGAAGAAATGCCTCTTTCGGGCTGCGAATAATAAAAACACTCATTCTGCATGGGAAAAATACAAGGTTGCCGAGAAAGCATATTCAAGTGAAGTGCGCAACGCCAAGTACTCATTTTTTCATACGGAACTTCCGAAAATTTTTGCTGATTCACCGAAGCGTTTCCGGCAAATAATAAACCCTCCTAACACGCCCCCCATCATCCTTACTAATGATACTGGTCAAGAAATAAGTTGTTCAGAATGTGCCAATATATTCAATGCCGCCTTTTCGTCTGTGTTTACGAATGAATCTGACCCCGTTGAAACAGAATTAGTCTCTGTTAATCTGCCTGAAATTCCACCCTTTAACATAGGTTTCAATGCTATCCTGTCTTTAATAGAAAAAATGAAACTGTCATCCTCGGCGGGTACCGACGAAATTACATCCAAGCTGTTAAAGAACACAAAGCACATATCAGCCGAGTTTTTGTTTTTGCTGTTTTCCCAGTCACTTTCCTCGGGTATTCTGCCTCTCGACTGGAAGTGTGGGAAGGTCATTCCGGTTCACAAGACAGGTAAAAGAGACTGCCCGTTAAATTAACGTCCCATATCATTAACCAGCGTGTGTTGCAAACTCATGGAACATGTCATATACACTCATGTCATGCATTTTCTTGATTCTAACAATTTCTTTCATTCCTCTCAACACAGATTTCGAAAAGGCCGCTGATGCGAAACCCAACTAGCCCTTTTCCTTCACGACCTGCATGCTAACCTCGATGGTAACCTCAAAACTGATGCTATTTTTCTTGACTTCACTGAAGCTTTCGACAAAGTTCCACACCAGTGCCTACTAAAAAAACTTTCTCAAATAAATCTACCAGCTGAACTTCTTAATTGGATTGCTCAATTTCTGACTAACCGCTCTCAGTTTGTTTTCGTTAACAACGTCAAATCTAACTCGCTTCCTGTTAGGTCTGGAGTGCCACAGGGATCTGTCCTTGGCCCGCTTTTGTTCCTAATCTACATTAACGACTTACCTAACAATTTATCCTGCAACCTTCGTATGTTTGCAGATGATTGTGTCATCTACCGCAAAATAACCAACACTTTTGATCAAGCAGCACTACAGAATGACCTTAATGAAGTATTAAACTGGTGTAACCATTGGCTTATGATCCTTAATCCTAACAAATGCAAATTAGTTTCCTTCCACCGCCGCAAAAACCCACTCCAATTTTCCTACGAAATTGCTAACATGCCAGTCGAAACAGCCGTATCCTATAAGTATCTTGGTGTAACATTAACCCCTGATCTTTCCTGGCGAACGCATATCACTAACATGATTTCATCAGCCAACCGATCATTAGGATTTCTAAAACGTCACCTACGTCACTCACCGTATCACGTTCGTCTTGTGGCCTATCAGTCGCTAATCCGGTTCAAACTAGAATACGCATCACCCATCTGGAGCCCTCACCAAGTTTATCTGATCAACGCTATTGAAGCAGTTCAAAATCGTGCCGCTCGCTTCATTCATTCGTCTTATTCTTACGATGTCAGTGCTTCATCCCTTAAAAATGAATCCGGTCTATTAAGTCTTTCCCTTCACCACAGAATTGCTACGTTGTTACTGTACCACAAGTTGTATCACAGCTCACTCCACCAACCACCTTACATCGCTCCCGCCGCACGCATTTCTCCCCGCACTGGCCATCCACTTCAAGTCTTCCGACCCCGACCTGGCACCTCAACATTTTCTGCATCATTTCTCTGCCGCGCCGCCAAAGAATGGATAGACCTTCCCCACAATGTTGTTTCAGTCACCTGGCCATCACGTTTTATTCAAAGTGTGTCAATGCATCTGCAATGTTAACATGTGGCTTTTGTATCTTTGTTGTACAACTCACCCCTTATGTAACACCCCCCCCCCCCCTGTGGGGTCTTTAAGGAAATAAAGTGAAAGTGAAAGTGAAAGTGAATCGAAAACAGTAAGGGCGTAGCCAGAATGAACCCTACTTCGAGAAAGTGGTACAGTGATGATTGATTGATGTATTTGTGGGGTTTGTCATCTCAAAACCACCATATGATTATGAGAGACGCCGTAGTAGATGGCTCCAGAAATATCGACCACCTGGGGTTCTCTAACATGCACCTAAATGTGAGCACACGGGCCTACAGCATTTCCGCCTCATTCGGAAATGCAGCTTCCCTCTCTGGGATTCAATCCCGCGACCTGCGGGTCGGCAGACGAGTACCTTAGCCACTAGGCCATCGTGGCAGAGCAAAGTAGTACCGCAAAAGAGGCTTTGTCGTTGGCACATGCGGTGCTGTTGTAAACGAGAATTATGGTTGTTTGTTTTAGGCTTCCCCGCCACGGTAGTCAAGTGGCCAAGGTATTTGGCTGCTGACCCGCAGACCGCGGAATCGTATTACGGCTGTGGCGGCTGCATTTTAGATTGTGGCGAAACAGCTGCAGCCCTATCCATGTGCTCAAATTTGGGTGCACGTAAAAGTACCCCAGATGGTCAAAATTTTCAGAGACCTCAACTGCGGCGTCTCTCATAATCATAAGCTGGTTTTGGGACGTTAAACTACACATATCAATATTGTTTCATGCTCAGTTCTTGTTGTCAGGTGAGTCAGATACCGTGCATGCTCGTGAAATCGAGTTTATGTTAGTCCATGAAAAACTTGGTATACGATGTCGCAACAAAATTTGAGCGTGTTAGTTGTTTTGACTAGAGTTTTTTTTATTGGTGCAGCCATTCGTGAGTGTAAACTTTGTTCGATAAGAATTGTCACAAATTTTGTCATTGACCTGTCGCCCCAGCGCACGCTTTAGGATGCGTGATTTTCGCGATATGCAAGGTTTTGATGCCCATCAATGCACAAGTTCCTGTTGACCTACTAGCACCTGAAATGAGCCCTTATCTGGCGTAAATCAGAGGTAATACACATGCGGTTAAAAAATCGAATTCACATTTATCAATTATTCATATGATCTTGCCGTCAACACGAGGCAAACAGGACAAATTCTGAATATTTCTTCGTGATTTCAGCTTGTTTTCTTTTATAAGGTTAACAGAAGCCTGGATTTTGCCTCGTAATGACATGTACCAAAAAGGTTACGAGGCTATTTTCTTTAACAAATAATTTAGAACACGTGGAGGCGAATGTATGTTTGAAAACACGGTATCAGTCATGAACTGTTTGATGATCTATTTTTATTTACTTGAGATATTGGGGTATATGTTTTAAGTGTAAAAACTTTGTTTTCACTGCATACGGTCAACCAGATGGTAATTTAAGTCAGTTTTTTTAGCACCTCAACGAGAAATTTTCTCATGGTAATATACGTCAGTATAAAATATATCTAGATGGGGACATAAACATTGACTTGCTTTCAAATATATCCCAATGGGCTGAATTTTGTATGCTCGTTGATTCATATTTGTCGTCAAATGTGATACAGCAACCAACTCCATTTCAGCAAATAGCGCTACATTCAAAAGGAAGATCGAGTAAAATGGAGCGTCTTTTCGTCCCACAAAACTAATCATCATCTATCTACCATTCCGCTTTTTTTTACTATCACCGTGCACCCGGGCACTTTCTAGTAACCAACGACACGCGTCTTATCAGCGGGCAATAGCTTTCTGGGTAGAAAAGTGGCCAGTGTCGAGTTTTAGAGAAAAGAAACGGAAGCCGGATAATTGTTACACTAAAGTGGTTATTTGTGCCGCATGCTCTGGCAATGCGCGGCGCTGCGTGATGGCGAGCCTCTCAGCCCAGAAGCTGCCTGGAGGACGGCAATTACCAGCTCGGACCGAGAGGTCCAAATCCGGGCTGTCGAGAGGGCCCGCAATTTGGCGGAGGGGCTCGCTCTTCCTGTCGCCACGTGGGTGCGGCCCGCAGCCGACCCTCCCCCTTGAGGGGAATCGGCTCCTCAGGACAATTTGTAAATAAAGTTCATTGACTGACTGACTGATTTGGGCCGCTTGGTACAAGATTCACTTCGTTGGATGATGATTATTGTTGTAGAACAAAAGAAGACACTTTCACATGATCTTTTTTTTACAGTGTACAAAATCTAATCTTTAAACTTAACACGTGAAACCCTGTTTTTTGGAACAGTCAACGCAACTAATAGTGACCCTTTGCCGATATGTTTAGTTAATAAAGGCGCCACATTGAATCAGACCCAAAATAAAAATTTTGATGCTTTGAAGTATAACCGAAAATTCTTATTCGCAGTTTTTTGACGAAATCCATAATATCTCCAGAACTAATTATACAGCCTTGCCCCCAGGCTCTTCAGCAACCAAACATAAGGAAGTTCGGACAATGCGAGCACTCGCAAATATCTTGGTATATACGAATTAAAGATGTCTAAAGCTGTCCACCGAGAAAACTTGACATGGCTTACTCGTGGAGGCGAATAGACAAATAGCCATTATAGCTGCGCAGTCCCGCCTTCCCATACGTAAAGACACAACGGTTCTTTAGAGTTACAATGGGAAGGAATCTTACATTGAAGAAACTGGGGGAGAAGAATTTGTCGGCATCGCACATATTCTAATTTTTGCCGCATCCTAGTGAGGCAGCAACTGTCGATCGATGGTGCTCCTTCAAAAAGCCTATCTCGATGGGACATTACGGTATTATCTACCCGTCCTCCATAATACAATACATATAAGCAGGAAAAACTCGAGGCAGCGCGCAACAACTGTTTTGAAACTTCTCTTGGTCTTCCAAGGGGGTCGTCTCTAGTGGACACTGTAGCAGAAGCCAGATGCCTGCTTCTAGTAGCAATCTCTTTGCAGGAGACACTTCGGCACCTCAAACACGTTATTCAATCCAAGACTCATTTCTTAAAAAAACATTCATCAAGCTAATCCTACATGTACCTTCGGAAAGGCCATCGAAAGAATATGCGCATGCACGTATATCAATACCTGCTCAGGCGTCCACTCTTATGCCAAGGAACATTTCACCCTCGACACTGTCACCACTAAAATTATTCGCTACATTCCCGGCATCAGCGCAAAAAGGAAAATCCGCAAGCAGCAATGCATCCTACAGCCTTGGAGTATATGTACGCAGAATATTTTGATGTATCATATATTCAGAGACGGCTCTAGAAATCAATGTCGATCGTCGTACGGGGACAGGATAATTCCCTGCGTTTCGTCTAGAGAGCGACATCTTCGATGACTTTAGAGTTATATGGAAATAGGTATGCTCTATTGCTTATTCTACGACACCAGTTGCCTCTAAGATGGGCTGTATTTACAGATTCTAAAGCAGCTCTTCAAAGTATTTGGTATTGGCAAAAGAGTGGGAATCATTTACCTGTCACACCCGATATCGCCTATCTCCACCACAAGGCTAAGGTTGCTTGACACAGAATTACATTGTAATGGACACCTCGCCATGCTAGTATTTCGGGAAACAAAAAAGCTGATGAAGCTGCTCAAAACTGACCACAATTGAAGAATTTCAGAAGAATATTTTTTACGAAAGGCAGTGCTTGGAACAACGCGAAAAGGTATGCCTGCCAAGAAAAAGAATTCGCCACGTCACAACAATAACTTTCTCTATTGCAATAACACAAAACTGAGCGGGGAACGCTACCACTCATTCCCTCACCTCCTAGAGACTTTATGTCATCGTCTTCGACTGAATGTTGCATATAAGAACAGTTACTTGTACAAAATAGACCGTGCCACAAGTGCGTGTTGTGATAACTGTGGCAGCATAGAAACAGGGCAGCACATACTACTAGAATGTGCCGCGTACCGCGATTAGAGGCAGCTGTTCCAACAAAAAATAGACATGATCTACCACGAACAAATAACATTGCGCAACATATTAGGCCCTGTACGCTGACCTTCTAAACAACGTCGGATCAAACTGTGATTAATGAATTACCTATCCGATATTGGCCTTGCTGCAGAGCTCTAATAATGCGACATCTAACACAGCAAAGCCTTGATGCACCTGATACTCTATTGTAAATTGTCGTATCAGGTTCACTACGCCACAGCACTTTTTTCATATCTTTCTTTTCTCTCTGCAGAAGTCATTCGTCCTGTTCCACATCCTCATACAGAGTAGCATGCCAGCGGTATATAGGCTCTGGCAAATATTTCTGTCATAATAAAGACTCTCTCTCTCTCTCTCTCTCTCTCTCTCTCTCTATGGTAGATCCTTTCTCATATTTACAAGCGAAGTTTTTCTGACAAAGAAATAAAAGATTCGAATCGTTCGCGAAAAGCATGGGCTGCAAAGAACCTGTTAAACATGATAAATGAGATAAATAATATTTATGAACTGTTCTTCAAAAATCGTGATCCAGACGCCCTAAACTCCTTTCGGAAATATAAAAATATTCAACAACCTTTGCGAAAAAATCAAAACGCAGTCATCTTTCTTGCATGCTCAACGGTGTTTCAGGGGTCAGGATGATTAGAAGCAAGTTACTTTGATTACCACATTACACAAAGCTAATTCAATGCGCAGAAGAGATATCTTAAGGCAATTGTATATACAGGGGCAAAACCTTGGTTGAGAAACTCAACAATCACCTAACCTTCTTTTTTTCTAGGGTATATAGTGCCAGTGACGTTACCGCACTACATTGCATGTCCGTACAAGCAGTAGCTTTGTCGATAATTTTTCCCAACAGGTGAGTACGAATTTATCAGTGTTTTAAAAAAAACTAAAGGAAAATAGGTTGGGAGTTATTGGTGGTTCAAAGATGGCCTCAATATGCTATATCATAGTTATATTAGTGATGATCTTAACGTACATTTATAAGCGAATCTCAGGCACAATTATTTTTTCACAACAATTGAAGCATGCACAAGGTACGGTGCTTTTTGTGGGAGGAGACCAAAAGTTTCTGCAAAATTATAGGTCCCTATCCGTTCTACCATTGTTTTCAAAGCCCATAAAAAATGAATATCTATAAGATTGTGGAACCTCTTTAGTAAACATTCGGCCATCACACCACCCCAGTATGGCTTTAGGTCAGGGTCCTCAACAGAAATACCATTGTCACTAGTGGTACCAGAGGCAGCCCTGCCACTGCCTCTGATTCTTCTAGTCCGTCTAGCACGATAGCGACGTGTCTCGAGAAACGCAATAACGACAGCTTTTCTTTTTCTTCTTTTTTTATCTTGTCATCTCCGTGACTTTGTCGGGCATCTAGGATGGAGAAGATACTCCCAACACGGGACGGACCTAAAGGAGGGGTGGGGGGTGGAAGCATGGTCATCTTTCCCTTTTCTAAAACAGTTCGCTACAAGAGTCCATTCAACCAGCACGTGCTGCAGCAATGCGTAGTCGAAAATGCATTTTGAAAAGCCGCGAACACCGGTTTCCGTGGCCTAGAAGTTAATCCCTTTATCATGCCGGTTCTTGTTAGTGTTTTTGCTTTACCTGGTAAAAAGCTGCTGCAGCGGATCGGCGTCTTCGTCCTCTCTTTCTGACTCTGCAACGCTTATGCTCCAAACGTCTGTCGTTTTCGTCAGAGAAATTGTTCCTCTTGGGAGAGGATAATTTGCTAAGGCAGTGGTTGTGCCGCTTCCTTTCGGCAGTAGATGGATGTGTGCAGCTAGTTCTTGATCTGGTCCGGTTCTTAGAGCCAGGTCATGAGACAGTGACCTATTAGTGCATATAATACGTGTTCATTATTTGTGTGTTGATGTTGCCGTTGCATATGGGCTCTTGTATATGTACACTGTGTTTCAACGCTCTAAATTATGTAAACTCCGTTCACAATAATATTTGTTATGCATATTAGCCGACATCTTTACCAATTCGTGTATATTTTGTATTTACATCATGTACATTGCGTATACATAATTTCCCACTTAACTTGAGACAGAGTTTAGAAATATGCCGGAACACGTAAGTACGGCACCATCCAACGCATGTTGCTCACCGTTGCCTGGAGTTAGACTATGTTTTGCGTTTTCAAATATTGTTTAAGTATGTTTGTTTATTAACTATTTTTCAAAAACTAAGATAGATGGAATATGTCAATCAGAAAGTTGTAGATCGGTTTGCAAAACGTCCAATTAGACAGTTTTGAACGTCATGTTCTTTAGGTATTAGTGTTTATCTGCTAATTACAAATGTCCGCGAAATACAAGAAATACCACGTGAAAAACACTCTCCTTCGCCAGTGCTCACAATGATGCTAGTGATCCCAAAGTCGTAGCTAGGCACGCATCTTATCACAATTCTCCTCCAGCCCGTGCATAGGTTAAGCTTACTAATCTTCATATACCGAAGTTTTTTGTGACCCCATTCAATTCTCTGAATGTTAAGATCAATTTGAATCAACTATTCACCAATACAGGCACCTCTTTGACGTAGACAAATTGAAATACTTCCAAAGCTACTCTTTGGGAAAAGCGAAATGTGTCATTAGTGGCTCGGCTACAACCAACGAAAGTTACCCCTCAGCGATAGATCTTCTATAAGAAATATTTGGCCATGAATCACTGATTGTGAACGACCACATGCGCCCACTCCTCAAACTACGTGAACTTCTCTCATGCGAAGATTTTGAAGGGCTGCAAAGGCTGCATGGAGAGGTGCAAACTCACGCGAAATTCTTTTGTAACCTTAGTGTGGAAGAGAGAGAGTATGGAGTGTTCCTCAAAAGGAAATGATGTAGAATCTCCCGCAAGAAATGGTACTTCTTTATACTCAGCGCCCCTTGTCTTGGAAAAAGGCAAGTGGTACTAAGAGCCCACCAGATGAATAGTCTATTCTTATAGACTTTTTGAGCTTGGAAGTGAGAAGCCGGGACCAGAGATTGCTGATGACGGTTGATCAAAGTGAACGAGCCCTAACCAGCAAACCAAAAATTAAAGAAGATAACAGAAGTTCAGCGTCTATGTTAGCCGTCAAACTCTGTCCAGAGAGTAATATATTCCGTGATGATGAGGTCACAGGGTGGATGACTGCCCAGCTGAGCGGCCCCGCCGCGGTGGTCTTATGGCTAAGGTACTCGGCTGCTGACCTGCAGGTCGCGGGATTGAATCCCGGCTGCGGCGGCTGCATTTCCGATGGAGGCAGAGATGTTGTAGGTCTGTGTGCTCAGATTTAGGTGCACGTTAAAGAACCACCGGTGGTCGAAATTTCCGGAGCCCTCCACTTCGGCGTCTCTCATAATCATATGGTGGTTTTGGGACGTTAAACCCCATAAATCAATCAATGCCCATCTGAGCTAACGATAGACGAGAAAAATTAGAAACTGCGCAAATTGGGATGTTGCTTCCTATGTGCTCGACATTTTAACACAGCGAAGAAATGCAGAAGTTGGAAGAGGTTGAGTTGCGCAAAATGTAAGAGAAGGCACATTACTTCTATCTGCGACCCAAAATGGAAAACGAAAAAGAACGAAACGAAGACCACTATTTGCAGCTCGTCTGTGGCTGCTTCAAAGAGCACAGTACTTGTATACAGACCACGCAAGTCTGGGCCCAAAAAGTTGGAAGGAAACGCCTGTTAAGAATGGTATTCGATGGCGGTAGTCAACGCAGCTTCATCACAGAACAGTTGTCTAGAAAGCTGAAAGCCACCGTATTAGCAGAAGAACAGCTGTCTATCTCTGGCTTCGGAAACATTTCTGCACTTCGGAAATCTTATAGGAGAAAACGAGTGACACTGCATAGCCAGTACGACTCAAACTCGATTCAAATCAAAGCTATAGAAATCCCACAAGCCTGGAGAGACCTCGTCAGCTATAACACAGACAAGTGTGCTTGAAAGAATGCAGGACCGGAACTTACGTTTGGTGGATGTCGCTGTATTCCAGGTCTCACCCGATCCTGGAATGTGATTAACCCATTTGCATTGCCTGCGTCAGGCCAAGTATTCCAAAGATAATGTGCTTATCCACTAGACACACGTATTGCCCACGTTGCTTTCATAGCTTACCTCTAAAACACTATACATAGCTTGCAAGTTAGTCTTCCCAAACAGCGTCTCTCATATTCATATGGTGGTTTTGGGACGTTAAACACCACATATCAGTCTTCCCAAACCGAATGGCTATATATAAACACCTAAGAATTTTATGAAATATGAATATTTGAATTGTGATGTCAGTGTTACCTTGACTCGCTGTAGTCACATGAACGGTCACGATGGCTTTCTTGCAAAACAATGCTTTTTTCGGTTCACTATACATAGAAAGATCAAGACCGCCTCTGTAGAGCTGATTACTCTTATATTCGATATTCATATCAAAATTGTAAAAATCCTGGGGCCAGCCCTGCTGCCAGATATTAATGCAGCGTGGAAGATGAGAGTGGGAGATGAAATATGTCTCGAACAATAAAAAACATTTCAGCTTTTTTGGGAACCAATATACATTCTAACGAGGCTTAACTTCAGAAGTGATGAGGTGACACTGCAATAGTATCATTTATTATTAGATCCAATGTGACCAAACGGTAGACCTTTTCTCGGAAGCAGTAGTTGCTACTGTACGGCGGATGATAAGTCCCAATGATGTTGGTTATACGTATATAACAGTCAATATGTCCAAAGGCACGAAAAATCCTTGCCGTAAGTTCCCTGAGCAGATGCTGCACTCATTGTATATACAAATCCCGGAAAGGCACATTGCCATCCTTCAGAAAGCCATCAGGAAGCGAAAAGCCACTCACGGTGACCCTGAACGCCGTGTATTTTCAAGATGGCCGTCCAGGATCTCGCGAACCACTTCAAGGGACTGGAAAAGTGACACTCGACTAGCGTTGTAGTACCAAGCAAGCCGCACATGGTGCTGGTGGAGCTGTGCGTTATCATGTCGGCCAGCCAGAAACCACGCATCAAACTACGCGGCTGCCCGTTGAAGTCCTTGAAAACTTGAAGCTGAACGCATGTACCGGCCTTGAAGGAGCACATAACGCTTGCCTCGCCGACGTCCCCACAGCAAGGCTTGTGCAGCGGCTGAAGGTGACAGCAGGACCCGACTGGAAGGCGTTTTTCGAAGAAGGCACATGTGCGGAGCGGAGGCACTTTGTGAATGAGCTCGCGGCCGTGCATGACGATGTCGCATGCATTTCGCAGGAAGCCCGCAAGTCCGAAACGGTGCTACTCAAACACAACCAGCAGGTCTTCATCGTCCTCTTGTGCTCTGCGTTTCGAGGTGGCGATGCCGCATTCTTGCTGTCCGATGCTGGCGCGGTGTCGCTGAACGTTGTCCCGAGGTGAAGACATGTGTAGTTTTCTGTCTTCACGACGCTTTATGCCAAATGGGAGAGCCAAGAAGGTATCGGTCGTACATGTTGCCAATTGGCGACACTCGCGACAAACATACGCTGAGCAATGCACGAACTCTTGCTGCGAAGGCTTCAACATGATAACGAGCGAGCTAGTTCTTGTTTTTGTTCACGTATTGTCCGTGGTGCATGTCCAACATGAAAGATTGGCTCAGAATAGAGTGGTTTTAAACATTATTGTTCAGATTTAGAATATTGGAGATATATAGAAGGATAACTGATATCCTAGGAAATTGTGGTGCTTGATCTAATGAATATAAATATTGAAATAAAGTAGAATGCCTTGGAGAACGAGCCATCACGCGCATATGACACGAGCGCTTGCCGAGACCTACGTAGCAATCAAAAAAGTGAGGAAGCACAATGAAAGCACCTGGTTTATACGCGCAGTGCAGGCCTGACGGTGGCTAGAAAAAGGTGTGCGCACGCCAGCCATGCAGCAAAAGCTCATTATATATGTAAGCATTGGGTAAAAATTAGCGATATCTTTTCCTTGTGCGTACTTTAGGCACTAAAATTTATTCGAACTGGCTATGCCCCCACTACGTGGATATAATGGAATGGACGCCGTGAAATGTGTGCTTTAGTGGGCAACAGGCTTCAATCCATGAAATCGTTATTTTTATGCACATGCTCTGACGCCCGATGGCAATGTATACGCTTGTACCAGGCATTATAACTACAAAATTTCACGTTGTATTGTTAAGCTTCTATAAAGACGCGTATATTTGTAAAGCATGAAAATTCTTTCACTGCATTTCCAAGCATATGAAGTTGTTATCGCTGTATTCACATGCAGAGGCGTAGCTGTGTGGTAGAATTGCACAAAACCCGGAATTTTCCGAAGAATGCTGTACAAATAAAGATAAGCGACCATTGATTTATTGGTGGAAGGCTTAAAGAACGTCTGTATACCTGGGCGGCGTTTGTTGACCCTAGTTATTCTTTACTTTCGATGCTTTTTTCCTCTTTCTTCTTTGTCTCCTTTTCTATGTACTTCTTTCATTTTCTCTATATCTATTTCATTTTAGTTTTTTTCTATCTTTTCTCTAAACATCGTGCTTCCACTTCCTGTGTTTCTCTCTCCCTGCCTTTATGACTTTATACTTTGTTTTATTTCGATATAATTCTTTGCCTTATTTTGTATCTATTTCTCTCTTTTTTCTGCGCTTGTTTGTGTTCTGGTGTCGCGTATGGTCTTCATTTAAATCTCCCTGAAGCCTATCTAATTATATACCAACTCGCCTAAGTCAAAGTGCTCTTGGCCGGGTGCTCCTTTGACTAGGTAAAGGGTGCTTCTTTTTTTCGCCCCGCCACCGAAGTCCAAGTGCTAAAGTACTCGGTTGTTGACCCACAGGTCACTGGATTGAATTCCGGCTGCTGCGGCTGCATTTCCGATGGAGTCTAAATTGTTGTAGCCCCGTATACAGAGATTTGGCTGCATGTTAAAAAAACCCAGATGGTCTAAATTTCTGGAGCCTTCCACCATGGCGTCTCTTCTAATGAATTGTGGTTTTGGGAAGTTGAACTTCGCATATAATTTGATTTGTTCTTCTTTTCTTGAACAAACGAAACCCAATCTTCTGGGAGCCTGTGGCGTCTGGTAACCTGTGGCTGATATAAGTATTTTGTGGCTATTTGCTCGTACACAAGCCCATGAAAAGCGATAAGGTAAATAGGTCGGTGTATACTTCTTTACACATAAGCAGGTTTTTAACCATGAATGTTCCTATTCCGGGTCTTAGACAAACACCTTCTTATTGTGTTCTGACTTTTCGTGATATGTGATTTGGCATGTGTTTTGTGTGCACATATACAGGGTGTTTCAAGAAATTTGTCCTGTATTAATCAAAAATACAGAAAAAAGGTACCTGCGAGCTACCAGCAGCGTTCCCTTTACTGTGGCAGAAGGCATCTTCCGATACGTACAAACAATAATTACGGTAGTAATTACAGACATTAAGATACAATGAACTTCTTATCGAATGATTTAGGCAGTCGAGTCAAGCAGGCAAATTGAAGCTTTTCCTGGGAGTATTCTGTAGCCACTTTGAAATGTCTGAAAAGTCGCCGCTGGTGCTTGCCGCGAATCAATGAAATCTGGCTAATTTACCAGGAGAAACAATATTTCACAGCAAACATTGAAGCGGGTGGGCCGAACGCATGCAGGAACGAAGGCAATGAACCAGCTGTTGGGGAATCTGGGAGACTGTATTTGACAGACGACTTTGAAAAAAAAGTTATACGCGCCATCTGATCTGCTGTTTAATGCTTGCAACTTGCTTAAAAACAAAACCCATACGGCGTGCAAGAGATGAAAGCGAACGGAAGCCTAACTCGGGCTGTAATTTTGCGTCAAACGAGCTTATCTCCACTCCTTGTTTTGAAAACCAGCGCATCTCTATATGAAAACGACAGATTCAGAAAATATTACTACGGCTAAATAGAGAGAAATGTCGTGTGCCAGCACGGACTCGTCCTGTTTTCCTCCCTTCTGCTCTAGATCAAAGAAAGGTCAGCCAAAATATATTC
The DNA here is from genome assembly GCF_043290135.1 of Rhipicephalus microplus. Classification (NCBI taxonomy): domain Eukaryota; kingdom Metazoa; phylum Arthropoda; class Arachnida; order Ixodida; family Ixodidae; genus Rhipicephalus; species Rhipicephalus microplus. The sequence continues at coordinate 310,363,324 of NC_134710.1, read as the reverse complement.
TATACTAGAGAGTCAATTTCGACTTCAGCACTTTTTTTACCATAGGGTTGTTAAAAGTAGTTCAGTGTTTTCGTTTAAAGTCTTACAGGTGTTTAGTGGCTACGTGTTGCGCCGATGAATGAACGACTAGACAATTTGAGTGCCCATCGGAACAAAAGCCCCCTTTATTGAAACTTGCGCATGCTTATATACATAAACAACACCGGCGCCACCTGTGGCAGTGATCTCGGAACCGAAACCAAATAGACAAATATACAACACATTCACTTCCTTGATTGATTTGATTGCTTTGTGGGGTTTAACGTACCAAAACCACCATATGATTATGAGAGACGCCGTACTGGAGGGCTTCGGAAATTTCGACCACCTGGGGTTCCTTAACGTGCACCCAAATCTGAGTACACGGGCCTACAACATTTCCGCCTCCATCGGAATTGCAGCCGCCACAGCCGTGATTTGAACCCGCGACCTGCGGGTCAGCAGCCGAGTACCTTAGCCACTAGACCACCGCGGCGGGGCACATTCACTTCCTTAAAAACAGCTATATGGACTAGTGATTTATTAGGTTAGTATGTTAGCACATATGCAATAACACTATACAAACGACAAACTGTACAATGAACGTAACAATTTCAGTACTACAAAATCACCATATTTACAAAAGGAATCCACCATACTGGATACGTCCGTCTCATTCACTTTAGCACAAATTTTCTTGCTACACGTTGCAGCCATAACGCTGTGGTGGTAGTCTCTTTCTTGGTGGTTGCACCCTGCGTTGCTGTGTGACTGCTCCTGGAGACTTGGCTGACTGCATCGCAGCAGGCGACCTGTGCGCCTGCGCAGCCGATGGAGACGTGCGTGCCTGCGCAGCGTACACAGGAGACATGGTGCCTGCACAGCATACACAGGAAAGGTGGTTGCCCTCGCAGCGTACGTAGGAGACGTGGGTGCCTGCGCAGCCGAAGGAACAGCAGCTGAAGTCCTCGTAGTTATCTCTGGGGTGGGGCCCCCGCATGTAGGCAGAGATCTTCCTCCCCTAGCTGTACCGTTTCCTCCCCACGTATAAAGGGCGGCAGAGGCTCGTGGCACATTTGAGAACTTGGATGCATTCCTCGTTTTGCCGTCAGCCAGGCGAAAAGAAGATGGTCCCTTTTTGCTGATCACTTCTCTTGGGCGGCTGAATTCCAGGTAGCCTTTAATTCTAAGTGGGTTTCTTCACTCTGACGAAGTCACCAATGTCAGCTCTGGTTTCTCTTGGAGCCCTCCGAGCGTCCGTGTATTGTTTACTCCTCTGTTGCTTTTGCTTTACCCGCTCACGTGAACGCCGGAGTTCAGAGTTAGGGTCATCAAAGAAGGTTACCGACGAATTCCCGATCACATCCAACTGAGTTCTTGGCAGCCGCCCGTGTAGCAGAAAAGCTGGAGCCCTTGCCGTTGTAGCATGCGGTGTGCATCGTTAAACACCGAGGTACTCTGTAACCGCCTGGTGCAAGGGTCGCTGTTGAAGAACCGCCACTTGCATGAAGCTTTTTAATACTTTCTTAAAGCGCTCCACTTGGCCGTTTGCTTGTGGATAGTGTACTGACGAATGTTTGACCTGGACGTGGCGATCTTGAAGAAATACCTCCAACGGCCGAGATGCAAACTGTGGACCATTATTGCAAATAACCTCTTATGGTAAGCCTTCGTGCGTGAACACAGAGACTAAGAAGCGTATTACTGTGCTGGTTGTCGTCCCGCTACAAAAATGCGCTTCGGTTCATTTCAAATAATCATCTACAAGCGTGATTGCATTTCTGCAGTTGTAGGACGTTCTCTAAATTGGACCTACAATATCCATGCCTAGTTTGAGCCACAGCTGCTCTGGAAAGGGGACCGGTTGCAAGGGCGGCAGAGGCTCGTGGCACACTTGAGAACATTTGAGCCCTTGCAGTGCGGTCTTTGCGCAGCGGCAGCGACCGCACTGCAAGGGCTCATGGTGCGCTATTCCTGAATTCCCTATTATGTCGGAACTTGCGCGAGCGGTTGCTGCTTGAAGGGTCTTCTGTTTCGTTCGCTCGAGCTGTACTAATAGGGAGTTTTAGAATTTCGGATTTTTTGCGTGCGGTCCGCGAACGCGAACGCCGACTCGCGTTACGACGCATGCGCAGTGGCAGTGACCGCACCGCAAGGGCTCGCGGTGCTCTATTCTAAATCTACCTTATACGCCCACAACGAACTGGTCACGCAATGAATCTTCCTGATAAGTAAAAGAGCACGTAGCAGAAAGCTCACGTAACGCGATAATGTACTCATTGATTGCTTCACCGACTTGCTGCACGCTCCTACTGAACCGGGGCCGTTCGACCACAACATTGGTTGTTATCGTGAAGTGCGCATGCACCGCTGCGACAGCGGTATCGTACAACGACGCTTCATGCTGTGTCTGAGAAGTGTCCTTGACAGCGGCCGAATCCGTATAAGTGTTGGCTCACCGGACTTTGTGTTGGCCGAAGATTGAAGCGGTAGTACAGTGTCTAAAAATATACTGCCTAGTGTGATGAGCGTGCGCATTCCGTACGAGAGAGGGTGGCCGCGCATGTGATGACTGCACTCAGATGCCACAAGCGGCGCAGCGTGTCGAGAGGGTGCACCAACGCGCGAAATTCCTCTCGTTCTGTTGCGGCCGGGGCCTCACCATGTTTAAAATCGGTGTGTGACAGCTGCCATCTGATTTACTGTGAAGTTCGACGGCGCCATATGTACACTGCAACACCCTTAGATGTTAAAAGCTAAGCGGTAATGCAAAGAAAGGACGTTTATTGTGCCACTGTGTCAAAGAAGTTATCGGACGGACAAGGAAAAGGTGTCTCGTTCCCTGCACTAACGGATCAAGCACGGTTTCCTGAATGAAAAAGTACGATCAAGAGGGCAGACAAAAGGCTGAATCCAAAGGCTGTCGTGTGAAAAAAGCATTCTGAGAGTGACTACTTCGAACTACCTTTTCGCATTAGGGTGAACGGTGTCGGGAATGAAATCGACGTTTAGGCAAAATTTCAAATATTAATATTTATCTAAAAAATTGAAAATACCCTTTCGAATTTCATTCACGCAATTTTTCTCCCATGTCAACGTCGTACTCCCTTTCCAACAACGTTTTATTATCATATGCGGCGAGTGTCAGAATATTCACTGGCATGTTATCATTCTTTCATTTCACTCCAATCCTAATGGAATGCAGGCTAAGAGGTAAAGGTTTTAGGGTCTCCTGTGATAATTCTTGCTCTCAAAAACAAAGCACATTTTAAAAATTGATTGATATGTGGGGTTTAACGTCCCAAAACCACTATATAATTACATTTGAAAAATTAACTCCAGTGGTTATACTGTCGATGGTTTTTAAAATTAATTTCTTTTCGTACAGCAACCACTTTGAGCATCTATCTATCTATCTATCTATCTATCTATCTATCTATCTATCTATCTATCTATCTATCTATCTATCTATCTATCTATCTATCTATCTATCTATCTATCTATCTGTTCGTCCGTCTCTCCATCCGTCCGTCCGTCTGTCCGTCCGTCTGTCTGTCCATCTGTCCGTCCATGCATCTGTCCGTCCGTCCGTCTGTCCGTCCGTCCGTCTGTCTATCCGACTGTCCGTCTGTCTGTCTGTCTGTCTGTCCATCCATCTGTCTGTCTGTCCGTCTGTTTGTCTATCCGTCCGTCCGTCCATCCGTCCGTCCGTCCATCCGTCCGTCCCTCTGTCTGTCTGTCTGTCTGTCTGTCTGTCTGTCTGTCTGTCTGCCTGTCCGTCCATCTGTCTGTCTGTCTGTCCATACGTCTAACCCTCTGTTTGTCTGTCCATCCGTCCATCCATCTGTCCATCTGTGTTTGTCCGTCCTTCTGTCCGTCTGTCTGTATGTCCGTCTATTCGTCCGTCCGTCCATCTGTCCGTCTGTCTGTCTGTCCGTCCGTCTGTCTGTCTGTCTGTCTGTCCGTCCGTCTGTCTGTCTGTCTGTCTGTCGGCCCATCCGCCCATCCGTCTATCCGTCCGTCCGTCCGTCCGTCTGTCTGTCTGTCTGTCGGCCCATCCGCCCATCCGTCTATCCGTCTGTCTGTCTGTCTGTCTGTCGGCCCATCCGTCTATCCGTCCGTCCGTCCGTCTGTCTGTCTGTCGGCCCATCCGCCCATCCGTCTATCCGTCCGTCCGTCCGTCCGTCTGTCTGTCTGTCTGTCGGCCCATCCGTCCGTCTATCCATCCATCCATCCATCCATCCATCCATCCATCCATCCATCCATCCATCCATCCATCCATCCATCCATCCATCCATCCATCCATCCATCTGTCTTGTGGTTCTATCTATCTATCTATCTATCTATCTATCTATCTATCTATCTATCTATCTATCTATCTATCTATCTATCTATCTATCTATCTATCTATCTATCTATCTATCTATCTATCTGTCTATCTGTCTGTCTGTCTGTCTGTCTGTCTGTCTGTCTGTCTGTCTCTATCTATCGAATCGCCTACGTCTGGGTGCCCTCAGGATCACCCTCTTAATTTAGGGTCTTCGAAATTCTTGCAAGAAAAGCCAAATGATCGTGAAACGCAAGTGCTGGTACCAGTGTTGACTATCCAATTTCGTGCATATATTTAGCGCGACTTAATAATGTTTCACTTATTAAAAAATTAAAACGGAATCACCTTTCATATCATTGGTTCCCGAGGTACGTGGGATCTGCGTCTTTTTTGTTTTTCGCGGGCAGTGTGAATGGCGAAATGTATGCCACGAAATTATCTGTATTTGGTATTGCAAAGCACCAGTACTGTGAAAGCAATCGAGAAGTTCTTATACAACGAAGCATTATGTAAAAAACACTCCGGTAATGCAGGAAAATATCAGTTGGCCTTGCACGGCTCTGTCTCCTGCACGCTTCGCAGCGCTTGCGGAGCGCAAGGATTGAACACTAATGCACCCACTCGCACAGCAGCGCACCATGCGAGCGCTGCCGGCAGTCATCAGCGTCGGGGCCATCTAATAGCCCGTGCTCAGCACACTATGCAGTATATTTCTACACACTGTAGCGGTAATGTGTGAAATATGCGCTGGCCTTCTACGCCGAGGCTGTGGATTAGGAGAGGCTTGCGACTGTCCGGCGCACAGTCCGAAACACCAGATGCGAGCAGAAAACTCTCGAAGATGCGAATCCATTGCGGCCTGATCACAGCAGGGTGGCCAGGCGTGGGCAGGAATGGGGGCGGAGGTGCCAGTCCGGAAACACTCAAGGCGCGGGAAACAGTCAGCGAAAATGACGAAAATCACACTCCCTCCTAAACGAGCACCCTCATCGCCAATTAAGTGGCGGTGTCTGCCGCCGATGAATGAACGACTAGACAATTTGAGTGCCCATCGGAACAAAAGCCCCTTTATTCAAACTTTCGCAAGCTTATATGCATAAAAAACACTACCGCCACCTGTGGCAGTGATCGCGGAACCGAAACCAAACAGACAAATATACAACAAGGTGTTTCCGATTAGACTGTCCTATAGTAGAGGTAGAAGTGTAATCACATTCATTTCAGGTAAAATATGTCGTAAGACGAAAATAATTTTCCTACTTATAAATCCAGGCTGTGAATTTTTAACCGCACTGCTAGTATTTACGGGGTGTTTGCCGGTATGAAATCTAAAAAGTTCTTTCCTTACGGTGTACAGTGTACAAGCCGTCTTCACAGGGCTATAAATTTTTTAATGAGCGTGATACGTGGATATCTGGGGACGAAGCAATAAAACAAATGCTAATAAATATATCGAATGGTGTAAACGCAAATTTCCTTCACTCGTATTCTTAAATACCAAGTGATGACTTCAATTGAGGTATCAACAATTCAACACGCCAACGTAATGCAAGAATCGACTTTCAAATGACGCTTCAGTTGGTGACGGTATAGCAACAAAAATTTAGAAAATTTTAAATGCGAAGCATTTCTTCACGAACTTCGGCAACATTGAGCGTATCTATCGATCTATCTATCTATCTAACAGCTTACATTTGGGTGATCTCGTGATCACCCCCTTAACGTGGCCTGAACCAAAATTAGCATGAGAGGGTCAGATGGTTTGACGGACATGACGCGCTAGTGAAGACTTGAATAATCTCACAATCCAGTCGCGTACGTCATCAAACACTTCCCGTCAGACAGCGGCACATACGCACGGGCGGGTATGTGCCGCTGGTATGCGCGTATGTGCCTCAGGCGATCGACACTAAGTATCTACCTAGGAACGATGAGAACACACATGGGATATTAATATGCGTAAGCGTTAAGAATTACCCGACATCAATAGCATCGACCCAACGATGGCATAGAATAAGTGTCAGTGTTGAGAAAGACCTGAAATAGACAGCCTTGACCTCCCGATGAATGCAATTAATGAATTTCAGGGTCCCAGAAGGAATCGAACCTGAGCTTTCTGCGTGGCAGTCAAACATTCTCTCAAAGAGCTATGCCAGGCCTCGGAAATTTTTTCAAATCAATGCGAATCTTCGTGAAACGTCAATAGTGGTTGCGGTGCTGCCTATCTAATTTTATGAAAATTTTATATGCACTCCTCTGATACAGCCGTCACGTCGAGATGAGGCCAATTGTGGTTAGGTGCCATGCGCTAAGTTGATTTATGTAGCAGTGTCCAAGGCCGAGACTTTTGCGAGCTTCAGCGGCTTACATAATCTTCTGGTGTTGCTAATACGCATGTTCCAGTTGGCATTGTTCCGCAAAGGCAAACAACTGGTTATATAAACATCTGCAACTCTTCAAGATTTGTCTCTGGGTGCAACATTTGTACATATATTTAGCGCCATTTCATGGCGTGTCACTCAATAAAACAAAGCTGCATTGTGGTCACCTTGCTTCCGCATGCTTCGCATAAATTTGATTCCCAGGTACGTTGGAGCTATTTTTTTTTCAAGGAGGCCCCTGATATTTTGCTAGGTATCGTCAACCATTATATCAAATGCTCGTGGATACATCATATTGGAAAAATGCTAAAGTAGCTCCAGTTTCTATAAGCAATTGTGCGGGATACACCTTGGACAATATAAGACCTATGATGAAACAAGCGCTAAAAAATGCACACGCTATTAGAGGACACAGACAAGCTCTTACTAGCAACTGATAATTTTATTTCGAAGCGAACACTAATCTATGCATAACACGCATGTACCTCATTCCGAATCTATTAAATTGGTGCGGGGTTTGCAGCACCTTACAACCTTCTTAGAGAGACAAGCGGCTCCTAGCCGCACGAAACAGAGCAATAACAGGTCTGTGAGGCCCTTAGATGTCCGGGGCCGCACGCGCTCTGCTTTGAAGAGGGGAGCGTGTCATTATCAGACTGAGTAACCTGTGAAACATCTTTCGTGATTGGGATAGAGCTTGTGATTGTTTTCCTTGAACGAGGAATTCCCTGTATGCAAGAGTCGTAAGCTCGCGTTGATTACGTCTCTGCCCTTTGTACACACCGCCCGTCAATACTATCCATTTATTATTTTAGTGAGGTCTTTGGACCGCTGTCCGGCACGGCATTTTGGTCGCGCCGGTCGTTCGGAAAGATGACAAAAATTGATTATTTAGAGGAAGTAAATGTCGTAACAAGTATTTACACGAGTTTGTTTCCGGTTGTGTGCCATCGATTGTGGGTTTGGTTTTGGATATATCACGTTGTTGATGATGACAGGGGGAGGTCTGGAATGATGTACATGCGTGTAATGCATATACTATTGTTCGCTTTTAAATTAAATTTTCAGTTGGTAGTAAGTGCTCATCTGTGTTTTCTCAAAGTGCGTATATATTTTAGCGTCTGTTTCATCATGCACTTTTACTAACACGCCCAAGAAAGAGTCATACCAAATATAAGAAGCCTACGCTAACTTCTAATATGGTTAAATCAATATAAAAATTTCTTTATATTCGTCTTATTAAATTGCTAAAAAATTGAGAAGTTCTCAGTCTTTTCAAAATTAGTTCTAGAACTATGTGTTTTATTTGGCATGCCCATGTAGACAAAGAAAGCCGAATCAAATTGGAACACTGTCGCAGACAAACAGCAGCCCTGGTAACATTGATTATATCAAAAGCATACGATAGTGTATAACATAAAATATCATTGGATTAATTAAATTTTCATCACTTCTCTAATTATATAGTTAGGTGATTTAGCGAGTTTTTAAATTCAAGAAAATGTTTCACTAAAACGTAATAATTGAATTGTACACTTCCAGATTCCAGTAGTTCCTCAGCGAGCAGTCACGTCGCCTCTTCTTTTAATATATTGCTAAGCACTGTTCCTGTTCATGATGACGTATATGCATATGTATATGCAGATGGTATATCATTTTTTATTCAGACACGTATACACATTCATTATCATAATCGCTTACAAGCGTATATGAGCGTCATTGAAAATTAGTTACAGGTTATCTCTTTACGCCGGAATGATTAAAAGAGCGCAATTATGGTTTTTCCTTTGGATAAACCAGGTACCATTAAAATATCTTGCAACCTGCAGAACATACCACAATTGGACTTGGTAAAATATCTGAAAATAATTTATGATAACCACTTCCTTTGACATGTCCACGTTGAATTCCTAACCATACATACATACAAACTATGAAGTCTTGGTAGTTTTGGTGGTTGCGACAGCGTTTATTTGAGGAAAAACCTCGCTAAACGAACGGGCAGAGCAAGGCCACAGACGATGACGATGATGATGATGATGGCACAGAGTTGCCAGAAAGAAGAGGCAAGCGGATGATGGTGATTATGATCATGCCCGGACGAAAACGATGTAAGTAACAAACGCCCACAGTAAGTCCCCTCACTTGGAAGCGGACACATTGGCCGCTGTAAGTCAAAGTGGCGGGGACGGGGAACGTCGCGTGAAAGGTTTCATGCGAGAAACGTGGACAATCTCGGTACTGCGGTAACGGTGGTCTGTTGGGGTGACAAGTAGTTTTACACGATAATTGACCGGTAAAGTCTGTTCTAAAACTATGTATGGCCCGATGAAGCGCGGTTGGAATTTGTCATAGAGACCAGGAGTGTGAATAGGTGTCAAAAGCAGCACCTCGTCACCAGGTTGGAAAGACACAACGCGATGGGATGCGTCATAGATGATATTTCGCTCGTGATGTCTCGCTTCAGTATTGATGCGAGCCTGATGGCGAGACTGCGCATGGCGGGAAATATATTCTTCGCTAGAAGAGTGACATGAATTGCCATGGCTGTTAAAGCAGAAGACGTCGACAAAGGTAGTCGGGGTGCGTCCGCACACGAGGTAAAACGGTGAGTAGCAAGTTGCTCGCTGAACGGTGGTGTTGTAGGCCAAGGTGAGGAATGGTAAAAAGAATATCGCAGTTTTTGTTTTCTGGTTGGACGTAAACGGCTATAAGGTCAGCGAGGGTTCAATGAAATCTTTCTGTGAGGCCATTTGTCTGAAGCTGGTAGCTTGAAGCGGTCTTGTGAGTAGTTCCAGAAGCGTGCAGTACTTCATTTATCATTTGTGACAGGAACACTTTGCCACGGTCACTAAGCAGTACAGAAGGAGCCCCATGACGCAGGATTATGGCGTGAAGAATAAAGTCTGCAACTTCTACAGCTGAGCCTGTAATAACAGAGGACGTCTCAGCGTATCGTGTCAGGTTGTCCACGGCAGTCACTATCCATCGTTTGCCAGCAGATGCTACGGGGAGAGGCCCGTAAAGGTCGACAATTACAACCTCGAACGGCATTGAAGGGCACGAAAGTGGCTGTAGAGGTCCAGCAGGTGCAGACGTCGGGAGTTTACGGCACTGGCATGAGTAGCAGGAACCGACGTTCCGCGCTATGCTAGAAGAAAGGCCAGGCCAGTGATAACGACATCAAAGGCGGTCAAGAGTTTTTTGAAAACCAAGACGGCCAGCAGTCAAGTCATCGTGGAAGGCTTCGTGCACTTGAAGCCTAAGAGAGTGTTGCAGTACAGGAACCTAGCGCTGATGGTTATGTTGGTAAATGTGGCGGTAGAGAACCGCATTGTCCAGCTTAAAGTGCGAGAGTTGACGACGAAGTCGCGCGTTTGGTGAATGAGAAAGTCCCGAAAGGTGGTCCATCATGCGTCTGCAGTATGCATAGGATCGCTGGCGGGAGATAAATGTTGGCTCATCGTCCGAAAAGGGTTGCCATATCGATGCGAGCGTATGAACTTTGGTAGATAAGGCAGATGAGTTCTCACTAACGCTGATATGGGTAGTTGGAAGCGGGCAACGAGATCAAGCGTCGGCGTCTTGATGTTTTCTACGTGACTTGTGTGTTATGTGAAAGTCATACTCCTGCAAGCGTAGTATCCACCGACCCAAGCGTCCGGACGAGTTCTTCAGTTTAGAAAGCCAGCATAAGATATGGTGGTCCGTAACAAATGTAAAGTGACGGCCGTGGAGATAGGGATGGAACTTCTGCACCAACCAAATCACAGCCAAACACACTTACTCAGTTATCGTGTAGTTCTTTTCGGCAGGGGTGAGTACGTGACTGGTATATGCAACAACTTTCTCTAGGGAAGACTTGTCGCGTTGTAGAAGAACTGCTCCAATATCAAGGCCGCTAGCGTCGGTATGGAGAATAGTTGGTGCGGCTTCGTCAAGGTGGCAGAGCAAAGATTCAGATATGAGGGCCCGCCTAAACAGGTCGCGTGCCGTTTGACATTCTTGGGACCACATAAAGGGGACGTTGGAAGCAAATAGCTCGTGTAATGGAGCAGCAATAGAGGTGAAGTTCTGGATAAACCGGCGAAAATAGGAGGTGATGCCAAGAAACCTGCGAAGCTCCTTTGGTCTTTCGGGACGCGGAAAGTGAAGGACTGCAGAAATCTTGTCAGGGTCGGGCCGAATGCCATCTTTACTAAGGACGTTCCTAAGACCTTGATATATTTGCTAGTGAAAGAGCATTTCTTAGTGTTTATTTGCAGCCAGGCGCCAGCAAGGCATGTCAGAACTTGATCCAATTGTTCTAGGTGCTCAGGAAATGTTGACTGAAAGATAATAATGTCGTCCAGGTAGCAAAGGCAACATTTCCATTTCAGGCCGCGCAGCAAGGTGTCAACATACGCTCAAAAGTCGCAGGTACGTTGTAGAGCCCGAAAGGCAGCACGTTGAATTCGTATAGCCCATCGGAGGTTGCGAACACCGTTTTCTCCTTATCGTCTTCAGGCATGGGCATCTGCCAGTACCCAGAACGCAAGTCGATGCTTGAAAAATATTTCGCGTGCCCCGCCGCGGTGGTCTAGTGGCTAAGGTACTCGGTTGCTTACCCGCAGGTCGCGGGATCGAATCCCGGCTGCGGCGGCTGCATTTCCGATGGAGGCGGAAATGTTGTAGGCCCGTGTGCTCAGATTCGGGTGCACGGTAAAGAACCCCAGGTGGTCTAAATTTCCGGAGCCCTCTACTACGGCGTCTCTCATAATCTTATAGTGATTTTGGGACGTTAAACCCCACATATCAATCAAAAATATTCCGCGCCTTGTAGGGAATCAAGGACGTCATCAATGCGTGGCATAGAATACACGTAGTTGCGTGTGATCTTATTGAGCGCCTGGTAGCATGAAGTCGGTGTCAGTAACGTGAACAAAGCGTTGCCCACAACAAATGGCCGCGGAAGCAGATGTTAGGAAATCCCACCCTAAAATTAGTCGGTGAGAGCAGCGGGACAGGGCAGCAAACCGGACATGACGGCGGATGTCGTCAATGAAAAAACGCTCAGAACAAAACGCGAAAGGGTGAATGACGTTACCCTGACCAGCAACTAACGTGGGACCATCGTAAGGCGTCATTACTTTCTCTAAATGTTCACACAAATCAGCACGTATAACAGACAATGTCGCACCTGTGTTCACCAAAGCATCGACTCGCACTCCTTCTACTTCCACAGAAACTATGTTCCACGGGCCTGGTGGAGGAATTTCAGTTGTAATTTCGAATGCAGTTTTTCCTCCACAGACACCATTATTTAGTTTTCCGAATGAATATCAGAGGAGAATGAGGCGGGCTCAAGTGGAGAAGTGGAGCGGTGGAAGGGCGAAGGCGAGCGGAAGAGATCGATGCCGGAGGAGATGGAAACCGGTGCGGGGAAGACAAATAACGCCGACCTTAAAAGGAGGCTTCAGTGTAGAAATCCCGTTCACGCATGTCGTGCCGACGCTCATCTTGCTGGCGCTTTCGGTACAAACGAGATATGTGGCCGCGATATCCGCGTGCAGACAGGGCGGGATGAGTGCTAGGGTGGGCAGTAGAAGGCGTTCGGAACCCTTGGAGATAGCGTGGTCAAGTGCGCCGAAGAAGGGTCAGGGGGCATCGAACGATAGTTCACCGGGAGAGTGGCAGCAACTGACGCGTAGGTTGGCAGCGGCAATGTCGCGTGTAGGTCGCTGGGAGGCACGGCACCCACTTGAGAGTAGGTGGATATGGGGCGTGAAGCAGGTTACTGTACGGGCGCAGAGCCGGTCAGGGATGTAAGTTTCTCCCTGACGATGTCACGCAAGGGCACTCCTGAAGACTGTGTAGGACGCGGTGTAGGAGGTGTGAAGCCCATGGACCGAAATTCTTCGCATATAATGTCCCGGATGAGGTCCCGCAGGTGGCCATAAGACGTGGAGTGGTGGTCGTCAATGTCCGGTTGGAGACGAATGGAGTCCAGCGAATCAAGGCGCTGGCATGTCGTCACGACGTCAGCAATGGTAGATGGGTTTCACAACGAGGGCATTAAAGGCAACAGGCCCAATGCCTTTCAATATGTGGCGCACTTTGTCCGATTCCGGCATGGATTGATTGACACGCCAGTACAGTGCGAAGACATCCTCGATGTATGAAGTGTACGACTCACCGGGATGTTGTCGGCGATTATCGAGTGTCCTCTTCGCGATGGCGAACCGAATGTCCGGTGTCCCAAAAACGTGTCGCAGGTGCTGCTGGAATGTAGCCAAGTCGGGTAAGACAATGACGTGGTTAAAACACCATGTCTTTGCGACTGCGGTCAGATAAAAAAGGGACGTAACGCAGTTTGGCGGCTTCGTCCCACTGATTGGCGACACTTACGCTGTCGTAGTCATCTAGCCAGTCTTCAACGTCTTCTCCACGAAGACCAGCGAACAGCAGGGGTTCCCACTCATGTCTGTGTATGTAAATAGGTGGGGAGGCTTGCGGCGGTGCGTGGTTGATGACATCAGCGCCAGCAGGCTCGGTCTGGGACATGCTGCCTGACAGTGGGTGCAATCGGCGGCCTGAACGAAGCTCGAGGTGGTAGAGCGGGCTGCGGGAGGTCAGAGGACCGTAAATCCACCTCCACCGCATATGAACTCTTAGTAGTCTTGGTTGCGACAGCGTTTATTTGAGGAAAGAACTCGCAAAACAAATGGGCAGAGCCAGTCTACAGAAGATGATGATGATTATGGCACAGAGTGGCCATGAGGAAAAGGCAAGCGGATGATGGTGATCAAGGTTATGCAGGGTTGAGAACGATGTAACAAACGCCCACAATACATACATATATACATATATACATACATACATACATCATACATACATACATACATACATACATACATACATACATACATACATACATAGAAATACGGGTCTGGAAGCCCTACAAAAGGTTGGGCAAAGGTCGATCGGGGATGCAAGATAGCCACACTAATTTTGGTTCACAAAACGTATGTACACCCAGTATTAGAATTCGGATGTGTTTTATATTCTGAAGCATCGTCTTATAAACTGCGTCCTCTTTTATTCTTTTAGAAAGAGAGGCCCTAAGGCTTGGACTACCGATATAATATAGCCAATGATGTCCTCTATTTAGAAGTCACCCTCTGGCTGGTTGAGGATACTAACAGTACAAGCCTTCCCAAATATTATCAATATATGATAAACCAAAAAACGATTTTTATGAATCAGCGAGACTTATTTTTTTCTGTCTTATCGAGCTCGGTTCCATACACCGCAGCTGAGCTACGTACAAGCACTTGTTGAACCAGTCGATGTTAAAGTGAATGAATTTCCTTCCATTGGTCATAAAATACAGTACCTCTAAGTCATTTTGACTATATTGCCACGTTCCATTTCCCAAGTTTTCGTTATCGTCCCAAAACACCACACGATTCTCAGCGCAAACCGCGCCGGCAGTTTTCCAGAAGGTTCCGGACTGTAGTAGATCATTTCGATAAGATCACGCCCACTGTGCGAACGGTACAGATTGTTCTGGAACCTACGCCACCGCCAGCGATAACGCTAGAACATTCGATGGCAAGAGTATAAATGCCGACGCGCTTCGCCGCTTGCCAGTTGTTGTTGATCGAAGGCCGACGCTCCGTTCGCCGCCATCAGTCCGAGACTGCTATCTGTGCAAGACTACTGCTGTAATTTGACTTTCTGTTTACCGGGCACAGGTTCGCCCAAATAAACAGTTAAATCCCGACACGAAGTCTCCTGTCTTCGGCCACGTCACGACCCCGTGACATCTGGTGGAGGTGCTGCTTCGTTCATGTACCGGACGCCCCCGTCAAGCCGTGAACCCAGCCCACGTCGCGAAGACACCGACGCCAACCCAGAGCAGCGAACAAGCCGCCGACAGCAAGGTCTCCCACCGGAGAACGGGCTTCTACAACACAAGGCGCGGAAAGCCAAGGCCATGACCTCTACTGCAGCGACTATGACAACCGGAGCGTCCCAGCCCGCGATCGTCATTCATCAACCCAGGGAACCACCAACGTTTCATGGGTCATCGTTTGAAGAGCCGGAATCCTGGCTAGAAACATACGACCGTGTGGCCGCCCTCAACCACTGGGACAACGAAGAAAAGCTCCGTCGTGTGTACTTCTACCTGGAAGACACCGCAAGGACCTGGCTAGAGAATCGGGAGTCCACGCTCCGAACGTGGGATGTCTTCTGCGGCGCATTACTGCAAACGTTCGCGAGCGTCGCACGCAAAGAGAGGGCCGCTGCTCTACTAGAGACCCGGGTTCAGCTACCAAATGAAAAGGTTGGAATTTTTACAGAGGAGATGACCCGCCTGTTTCGTCACGCTGACCCAGACATGCCTGAGAAGAAGAAAGTTCGTTTTCTCATGCGAGGGGTCAAACAGGAGCTCTTCGCGGGACTAATGAGGAATCCACCGAACACCGTCCAAGAATTTGTATCCGAGGCGACCACCATCGAAAAAACATTGGACATGCGCACCAGACAGTATAATCGTCGCCTGACTCCAGAATGCGCTGCTGCTCAAGCCAGTGACTCCGACAACCTGCGTGAAACGATCCGAGCGATCGTGCGGGAAGAGCTGCGCAAACTGTTGCCTTCGGCGCAACCTCAAGTGGATTCGATCGCCGACATTGTGCGAGAAGAAGTTCGGCAATCGCTTCAAATTCCCCAAACACCGCTGCCCGAGCCAGAAACTATGAGCTACGCCGCTGCAGTGCGCCACAATGCTCCTCCCCGTCCACGCCGAAATGCCGCCCCGTCACACTTCCGTCGCCAGACACCACCGCCGCCACCACCACCACCGACGACCTACCGTTCGCCAGCGGGCCAGCGCAGTGCGCCGAGGAAAACCGACGTTTGGCGCACCCCTGACCACCGCCCACTGTGCTACCACTGCGGCGAGGCCGGGCACACCTACCGCCGTTGCCAGTACCGACAGATGGGACTGCGTGGCTTCGCCGTCGATGCACCAAGTCCGCAGCCAGGGGAACGGCCACGTGACATCGCCGACTACGTGACAGGAACTCAATGGACACCACGAAGTCCTTCCCGTTCACCATCGCCCAGCCGCCGCATGTCACCGCACCCCCGGCAGTACTCCGGCCCAACGTGGGGCCGGTCTCCTAGCCCGTATCCGGGAAACTAAGGGCAGCAACCGGTGGAGGTGCGGTTGCTGTGCGACGAACTACCGAAAATCCGACGACGACGACGACGCCGCGACGGAGCTTTCCGAACACAACGCCAACCAGGCAAAGCCCTGACGGCGAAAGCTCACTTACCGAAGGTGGCCTGACGACGCAACATGGAAGCAGCGGAACAAGCCGACGCAGCCGTGACCCGACGCCACGCCCTAACTGTAATGCGAGACGGCGAACTAGCGACCTCGACGTTCTTATCGACGGCCACAGTGTGACTGCTCTCGTCGATACTGGAGCTGACTATTCTGTCATCAGTGGGTCATTCGCCGCGAAGTTAAAGAAAGTGAGGACAGCTTGGAAAGTCCCTGAAATTCGCACAGCTGGAGGTCATCTCGTAACGCCTGCAGGAATTTGCACAGCGAGAGTCACCATTAACGGCCGTATTTATCCTACAGACTTCGTAGTCCTACAGCGTTGCTCGAGAGATGTCATCCTTGGCATGGACTTCTTATGCCTCCATGGTGCTGTCATCAACCTAAAAACAAAGTCGATAACGTTATCCACAGAAGAAGCACTACCGCCGCGCACGCCGTCAGGACACCATGCCTTGAATGTGCTGGGAGAACAAGTCACCATTCCGCCTCGCTCAAGCGTCATTATTTCAGTCGGCGCTCCTAAATCACCTGACTTGGAAGGCGTCGTTGAAGACAGTCAGCATCTGTTGGTCACCCGAAATATTTGCGTCGCAAGAGGAATTGCAGAGCTGCGGGGAGGCAAAGCAACGGTTATGCTCACGAATTTCAGCAATGAGTAAAAACATGTGAACAAAGGAACAACGGTCGCATACATTGAAGAAATTGTCGAAGCCACCAGTGCTTTCGCCCTCGCCGATTCAGCGGAACCTGCTCAGAGGAACCAAGCCCTTCCCATAGCTTTCGACGTCAATCCCAGACTTCCGAACGATAAGCAAGAACAGCTCAAGGCCCTGCTCCTGCAATACGAAGATTGCTTTTCGTCGTCATCGAAAATTCGGCAGACCCCAATCACGAAACATCACATCATAACCGAAGAAAATGCCAGAACACTCCGTCAGAGTCCGTACAGGGTTTCGACGCGAGAACGTGAGGCCATGAAGAGACAAGTTGATGAAATGCTGCGGGATGACATTATCCAGCCGTTTAAGAGCCCATGGGCATCCCCCGTGGTGTTAGTGAAGAAAAAGGATGGGACCCTACGTTTCTGCGTCGATTATCGCCGCCTGAACAAAATCACAAGAAAGGACGTGTATCCTCTCCCACGAATAGACGACGCACTTGATCGGCTCCATAACGTCAAGTACTTTTCGTCAATGGACCTCAAGACTGGCTATTGGCAAATCGAAGTCGACGAAAGAGACCGAGAGAAGACGGCATTTATAACACCGGACGGCCTCTTCGAGTTTAAGGTGATGCCCTTCGGCCTTTGCTCAGCGCCTGCAACTTTTCAACGCGTTATGGATACAGTACTGGCAGGATTGAAGTGGCAGACTTGCCTTGTGTACTTGGACGACGTCGTCGTGTTTTCCTCGAGTTTCAACGAGCATCTTCGGCGCCTTGAAGCTGTACTTCAAGCCATCAAGACGTCCGGACTCACACTGAAGCCAGAAAAGTGCAAATTTGCGTATGAGGAGCTCTTGTTTCTGGGGCACGTTATCAGCAAGTCTGGAGTTCGTCCCGATCCGCGGAAAACAGCCGCCATCGCCAACTTCCCGCCGCCCACTGACAAGAAAGGCGTACGCCGATTTCTGGGCCTGTGCGCCTATTATAGGCGGTTCGTGAAAAACTTCGCCCGCATCGCCGATCCTCTCACTAACCTTACCAAGGCCGACGTGGAATTCAAGTGGGAAACGCCACAGGAACACGCTTTCCAGGAGCTTAAACATCGCCTCCAGACGCCTCCGTTACTTGCCCATTTCGACGAATTCGCCGAGACAGAAATACATACTGACGCAAGCAGCGTAGGTCTTGGCGCCGTTCTTGTGCAGAGGGCTGACGGACTTGAAAGGGTTATTAGTTACGCCAGCCGATCACTATCCAAAGCAGAAGCAAATTATTCCACAACAGAAAAGGAGTGCCTCGCCATCATCTGGGCTACGTCGAAATTTCGCCCCTACCTCTACGGCAGGCCCTTCAAAGTTGTGAGCTACCACCACGCCTTGTGTTGGCTAGCCACCTTGAAGGACCCTTCAGGTCGCCTCGCACGATGGAGCCTGAGACTTCAAGAATATGACATTACTGTCATTTACAAGTCCGGCAAAAAACACTCCGACGCCGACTGTCTCTCTCGTGCGCCTGTCGACCAACCGCTACCCGACGACCCGGATGACGACTACTTCTTGGGAACGATAACTACAGACGACTTCGCTGAACGACAGCGGGCCGACCCGGAACTTAAGGCCCTAATAGAATACCTCGAAGGCAGGACCGCCGAAGTCCCGAAGGTATTCAAGCGCGCACTTGCGTCGTTCTTCCTACGAAACGGTCTTCTACAAAAGAAAAACTTTTCACCGCTTCGAGCTAAGTACCTCCTTGTGGTGCCTTCAGCTCTGCGACCAGAACTCCTGCAGGCCCAGCACGACGATCCGACGGCAGGGCACCTCGGTGTTTCTCGCACGCTCGCGAGGATACAAGAAAGGTACTACTGGCCACGTCTTACCACCGACGTCACTCGTTATGTGAGGACAAGCCGGGACTGTCAGCGACGCAAGACACCGCCGACAAGGCCAGCGGGACTTTTGCAGCCAATTGATCCACCTTGTCGACCTTTCCAGCAGATTGGTATGGACCTACTAGGGCCGTTCCCGACGTCGGCTTTCGGAAACAAGTGGATCGTGGTAGCTACCGACTACCTCACCCGCTACGCCGAGACAAAAGCCCTGCCAAAAGGCAGTGCATCCGAGGTAGCTAAGTTCTTCGTCGAAAATATCGTCCTACGTCACGGCGCTCCGGAGGTCCTTATCACCGACAGAGGAACGGCATTCACTGCCGACTTAACTCAAGCGATCTTGGTATACAGCCAAACAAACCACCGCCGGACGACAGCGTACCACCCACAGACCAACGGCCTCACCGAGCGGCTTAACAAGACGATCGCCGACAGGCTGTCAATGTACATCGATGTCGAACACAAGACGTGGGACGCCATTCTTCCATATGTGACCTTCGCATACAACACGGCGGTGCAGGAGACGACGCAGATATCTCCATACAAATTGGTCTACGGAAGGAGCCCGGCAACGACGCTCGATGCCATGTTAAACAACGTCACCGACGAAGAAAGCCTCGATGTGAGCGAGTACCTTCAACGTGCCGAAGAAGCCAGACAACTTGCGCGTCTCCGTATCAAGAATCAACAGACGACAGACAGCTACCGTTACAACCTTCGACGACGTTTCGTGGAATACCAGCCCGGTGAACGTGTTTGGGTGTGGACGCCGATACGCCGACGTGGACTAAGTGAAAAGCTTCTGCGACGCTACTTCGGACCGTACAGGGTGGTTCGACGTCTCGGCCCACTTGATTATGAGGTTGTCCCCGACGGCATCACGAACTCTCAACGACGCCGATCGCGACCTGAAGTCGTGCATGTCGCGCGCCTCAAGCCGTTTCATGCGCGTTAACGAACTGAAACAGTGTTTTTTTTGTATTATTGTTTCATCGTAATTTATTCATTGTACTTTCTTGCATTATTATTGTACCTTCATCTTTAGTTAAAGCATCGGGACGATGCCTTTTTTTCAGAGGGGGGCAATGCCACGTTCCATTTCCCAAGTTTTCGTTATCGTCCCAAAACACCACACGATTCTCAGCGCAAACCGCGCCGGCAGTTTTCCAGAAGGTTCCGGACTGTAGTAGATCATTTCGATAAGATCACGCCCACTGTGCGAACGGTACAGATTGTTCTGGAACCTACGCCACCGCCAGCGATAACGCTAGAACATTCGATGGCAAGAGTATAAATGCCGACGCGCTTCGCCGCTTGCCAGTTGTTGTTGATCGAAGGCCGACGCTCCCTTCGCCGCTATCAGTCCGAGACTGCTATCTGTGCAAGACTACTGCTGTAATTGGACTTTCTGTTTACCGGGCACAGGTTCGCCCAAATAAACAGTTAAATCCCGACACGAAGTCTCCTGTTTTCGGCCACGTCACGACCGCGTGACAATATATGGCCCAATCATTCGAAAAAGTTGCCTTACCAGTGTCTAGGTGGGGCTCAGCCAGATGAGGGCCCTTGTCACCTTCCGCCGAATAAAAATAAAGATATTTTCCTTTGTTTCTTCCTTACCAGGTGTTAAATGGGCTTTTACAGACACATTTAGTGAGGATAAATATAACAAATATTATCAAGTGACTTAGAATCTGAGGAAAAATCCCTAATTGCTATCATCCTCAAGACCTTCAATTGGTCATTTTCAATACAGCACTTGCCAGTTTCTTATCATGATTTTCAATGGAATTTCTGTCTGGCGATTATAATAGCATTAGGAAGCTCCCCATCAACATCAAATATGGCCATATATAGTTACAGACTCTTCATATTTGTGCTCAGCAGACGCTCCGAAAAGTGACTCTCATTTATTACGTAGTTTTCATTTCCTGATCCTTATCCACGTAACTGTAACCAGATTAATCTGGATATAGCGGGCCAAAAAGGGATAAAAATGAATGAAATCACGCACGCTCTGGCGAAAGCTACTCTCTCTGTTCCGAAATTCTCAATTATACCGACAACAACTCTCATAATTCGTCACAGAAGGCGTGCCATAAAGCAAGACACATGGAACATATTATTCGCTTATCTAAACGAGTATTGACATCTCTTGTTCTCTTGGAGTAAGAGTTTCTGTTCAACATGATAAGAGGCAAATATATTTATAAGATTGCACTGTTGTTTTCGAAAATTAAACTATTATATGCACAGAGCTGGTATGGCTCCTTCCCCTCGTCGCTCGTTTTAGAATGATAGAAAAAGGATGGAGAACCATTTCTTATCATGCAACCACTTCAATTTTTTGATGAGAAACATTCTCAAATGGTGTTCAATCGCATTGGAGTTGATTTTATATTTTCAATGATTTTATTCTTGGGAGCATTAGGTCATTGTAGATTTCCGTTCCGTCGAACAGAAAGTTCTATCTGAATCAGGGTGGCTTTGATATCGATTACCATCATTATTTATTCTAACTTATATGTAACTAATCTGTGATACAGTTATTAGTGATCATTTTACTTATAAATAATTCGTTTCTCCGCCAACTCTCACAGTGGGTGTCAGCCATATGTACAGGTGATAATAATAATCATAATTTGCGCGAACGGCTCATGGCGTGCAGTGACGTCCACTCACAGCCGCCGCCTCCCCTTGTTCCGCCATGGATGAACATCGGCGAAGTGCAGCTGCATGCAGTTTGAACACTGCGTTGTCCAAGCGCAAGAAGCCGTCGGAGCAGTTTCTGCTGAGACTCAAACAGGACCTCAAGAACATATTCGACAACCCTCTGCCGGGAGTGTTTGTCGAGCCCGAAGAGGGCAAAATCAACTACATCCATGCCATCATCGTGGGACCCGACAACACGCCGTACCAGGGAGGCTACTTCCATTTCGTGCTCAAGTGCCCCCTCTACTACCCATCCTGTCCCCCACAGGTACAGTTCATGACGACAAACGGCGGAAGGGTGCGCTTCAATCCAAACCTATACAGTAGTGCGCTCGCCTCGCTCAGCGATCTGGGCACGTTTCACGGCTCCTCGTGGAACCCGGAGATGACCATCCAGACGGTGCTGGTTTCGATCCAGTCATTGTTCATTGAGCACCCTTTGGCCAATGAACCTGCACTGGGACGCGAGTTTGGAACTTGGCTTGAAAAGACGACCGATTAGAACGCCAAACGGCGCTTCCAGACCCTAAGGGTCGCGATTTGCGACGCACTTGAGGCTTGCCTCCTCGGCAACTCATCGTACCCGCAGGTCCTGCAGCAGGCTGTGATGAAGCATTTTGTAGAACAATATGCCAATTACGAAAGTGCAGCCTGCTGCCAACTTGGCGATGACTCAAGCGTGGAGGAATCTAAGCAGCACGGAGCGCTACTCGAGCGACTGCAGGACTTGTATGGTCGAATACTGCAGAGGAACGCTACAAGTTAGAAAATGTGGCCATGCGACCAGAAGGGCATCATGAACTACTGAGGCTCATGGGGACGTTTTTGGAGCAAAGAGATACCTGTGCGATAGTGCGGGATGAAAGATTACATTTCGCACACACACTAGGAAAAAATTTGTTAGCAAACAGTTAATAAACCAGTGGCGTAGCCAGAAAATATTTTCGTGGGGAAGAGGGGGGTCACACCGACCCGAAAGGAGAAAGGAGGGTGGAGCAGGCTGATGCCCGAGTCCCCCCCCTCTCCTAAACGCCTGGTCTCTGTGACGTGACTATCGCCGGTACTTTAGGCAGATTGTGTATATGTTTATCAAAGTTTTGAGACTCCCTCGCCTCTTGCGTATATTCTAGTGAAGAAAGGAGTTAGTAAATAATAAAAGTTAAGTAATCGCTTTAAAATACAGTAAACGACAGGTACAGTGACCATCAGGACTGACGGCCTTTCGTCACACCATTTCTTAAACTAGTCTTCGAATCATTGTGACGTGTACTCGAATAATATTTCATTTCAAAGATGGCTCTGCTTGCAATGTGGAACGAGAGGTAAACGCAGCATGTTTTTTGCAAAGGAATAATTACATTTCGCTTAAGCTTATTTCCTGATGAAATTATTGCGGTCAATTTTTGTGACTGCATGCCTATGGGAATAGTTTTTATTTTTAGCTCTATATGTCAAGCAGCCCTGACGCATTCAATCTATGCCGCCTGCGTATAAGTCTTACTCACCTCACCCAAAACTTATTGCGCGGAGAAGATCAGCCAGAATAGGAACATTGCAAGGAACCTCTGATTATCAATCATATTTTAATAACATGCCCAGTCTTTGAAAAAGTAGACACGTTTATTTTATACAATTTTACAGAACACAAACACCTCTACACCCAATGTTAATACTGTCAGAAAATACACCCAGCCCCATACAGGATGTGTTTAGGTTTCTAGACCCTGCAGGTCCTCTAAACAAACTGTAAACAGATATCTGTTTTTCATCTCATATTTTAACCCCATTATCATACTCACCCAGTGTCTGGCGCATCATAGCCATTGTTGCTCTTGCGCCATAATACCCAACGTAACTAACTAACTAACTAGCATTGAAACCTTTTTGTGAACATTTCCTACTTTACTGCGTGCATCGAAGCATGCTTGCAATACGCAATAAGTAATCGTTTTTGTAAGTTATGAGGCACGTTGGCAACTCGTTTTTGTGCACGTTATTTTTGGGGCAGATTTTTTCGCAACTTTGGTTGACCTTAGAGTTCCCTGTGACTTTCGATAGCAATGAAGTAGTCCAATCGTAGAAGTAATGTCGTGAAATGTACCAGGGCAGGGTGATCATTGTTGAGAAATATTTGCTTAGTCTCAAACAAAAATGCACACGGGACCATACTATACATACTCACCTAGAAATAGCTTGTTCGCTGTGTATACCAGCCATAAATATTAATTACGTGCAAAAATTCATGATGTTCTCTTTTTGTGTTTTTTGTAACTCCCGTCGCTCTCCTCTTCGAAATGCCAGCGTTGCGGCACAGCGCCTTCTGTTCTTAGCAAACGTTCGACCATAATTTCTCTTTACCTGAACTAATGAAAACGGTACATATATGTATATCACCATGCAGCATAGATATGCCGTGTATACACTGTTCTAACTGGTACAGGCATTCATGTTTCTCAGCACTTACGCTGGCGCGAAGAAACGCAGCCTCGTGCCACACAAATTCTTAAGTGATCGGTTCACAAGTGACGAAGGAATGAACTCTGGTTTTGTTTAGAGCATAGTGCACCATAATCAAGTTCTCAGAACACGTGAACTCTCACGACAATTTCACGAGAACTGCCAGCACATGCAACTTGTTCAATTAATAACGCGGTACAGTGCACCATCCCTGCCTGTCGGATGTCTGTATCGGGCATTCTGATGCGAGGCGCTGTAATTTCATTGCTTGGTAAGTTCAGAGAGCGCTTTACAATTCATAGGTACACCTTGAAGATGCTTTTTCTGTTCTGCCGTTTTTTATTTTCTTTTCCCATTCTTTTTCCTTTTTTTCTTACTTCCGAATCTGCCACTCTTCCCACTGCCGAGGAGTTTTCTGACATGTACTCGATTATTATTTCAATTTCAGCTTTGCAAGGGGACTTGGTAGCATACAGGCTACGAAATGCAAGCGAGAGAAGCGAGAAACCTCAGAATGTCTGCGATGCATGCGGTTGCCAATTGCCCAAAGGTATTGTTCCCAAACGTGCCCCATCTTCTAAAGAATAAGGCAACTCTGGCCGTGAGCACAGCTTAAGCAGAACGCTCTTTTTCATCGCTGAGATCCATAAAGATCAGACCGGAGAGTTACAACAACAGATGACAGATTGGTTGGCATCGATCTTTTAAACATCCACCTTGAATGACAAGTCCGCCCCGAAGGCATAAGACAGTGATAGTATACCGGGCTTACCGGGATACCAGGCGAACCGTGATAACGGGATCGAAGTGCACATGTGCAGATACGTACGTTGCCCGTACCGATTAGCATGCGTGCTAGCTGCTTTTCAGCTTCAACCTTACCATGTTAGCGTTGGTGTACGTAGTGTACGTAAAACATGGTGACGCTCTCGGACGCCCGCTTCGAAGTAAGTTGGCGTGTAGTTGTTGAAAGATTCACTTTGTTCACACCAAACGACTGTTTAAAGTGGCTTCGCTTGCCTTCAGTTAGCTTCGATGACTGAGTATTACGAATAAGTTAGTGTAGTTTTCGAGATAGATTCCTATTTCGAAATCGTCTAAGCCTAACTACAAGATCGATGCAAACAAATCGGCAACATATTTTTTCGCATAAGGTGCATGGTTTGGTTCATATTCAATTACTCTCAATATTATTGAAATAAGCTTCATATATTGCTTGGCGCTGTATATCACAACCAGAAATCACGGTTTCTTTTCTTTTTCAAATGTCTTACTTCTTAACCATTGGAGAGCTGAGGCACGTACACCACGTAAACGCTATCCCGCTTAATTGTAAGACGCTGCCTGCAACGAAAGTTTTCGGTACGATAGCGTCTTTTTCTTAATATTCGCTATCACGCTAACGGTAAACTATAACTGCCTATTTTCTCTGTTCTTTACCGGGAACGTAGGGGCGTCATCAGCTGAATGTGTTGTATCAACCATAGGTGCCTGCTTAAACTCACGGAAGAAAGTTAGCTGAAGTTGTTCTTGGATTGAGATTTTCCGGACAGCCTTAAAAACATAGTTGCTAATGATCGATTGGATGAGGTTAACATCCGAAAACAAAAATATGAATATAAGAGACGCCGTAGTGGAGCGCTCCATAAATTTTACCACTTCTGGTCTCTAGCATGCACCTGTATCAAAGTGCAGGGACTTCGAGTATTCCCGCCAACATCAAAATACGACAAGAATTTGAGTTAGCAACGGAGAACCATAACCATTGGACAACCGTGGTGGGTAGTAAAAAAGACGGTTTTGGTAAAGTCACTACGCACTACTTTTCGTCCAGCTGTAAGTGCTCAAGTTCAACTGATTGAGATATATTGCTGAAAATGAGTCTCACACCATGGCAGAGTGCTTCCATTCTATACTGTTGCCTACTTCTTGCTTTTCGGTGATAGCTTGCACTTGCAGAGGTGGTTTGTAGATATGAAAGGTGTGAACAGCAGTGCAATTACCAAAGTTTGCATGTAACATACCGCGCAAATGTTTGGCAACATATGCGGCATGTATTATGACATGAAATGCGCAGGATAATTTTCGTGTCAATTGAAAAAGATAATCAACAGTATTCCGGTAGGTCAAGTGTCTGCTGCACATTGCTTGCACAGAGTTTATTTCATTTCTTGTAAAAAATTATGGTTACTATGTGTATCGTTCTTCATTTAGCATTATATGTTTGCTCATGCTTCCTTATGAAGTGAACGTTTTGTTGCGCATATGTCGCTAGTTGCATAAATCGCTCGGTATACCCCATAGAGTTTCCTAATATTCACTAGAGGGAGCTCTAGTACTAGTGTCTACGGGAGCTACAACGCCTCGCACTTCATCACGCATGGCAATGATAGGTAGTACACAAATTTTTCAAGCCATTGTACTTCTCGCTACGTGTGTGTTTGTGGGGCTTGGAGCAGTTTTCTCAAAAAACAAAAATGAGCAAATGCTCATTTTTTAGCAAAAATGAGCAAATGCCACCTTATTGCTTTTGGCTTACCTTTTCAAATCTGGTCACAAAATTCAAAAGGATTCGTTCTTTTTTACGCGGCAGTAAATGAAGCCACGAGGGCGATTTGAGCCCCGCAAGTACGAAGACTAGTCAAATATGTGCACTACCCATCATACCCATGGTCGCTGAACAATCGCAGCCAGAGTCCCCGCTTGTTAATTTAGGACTATCTATGGCGTACCCTTCTATAGTCCTGTCAACGTAAAGGGACGAACAGGAAGCAAATCAATATATAGAAAGGTAATTTCTCGCATGTTTTTTCAGTGTTATGCTTTTTATTCTTGTGCTGTTTTCTACACCACTGAACAATAAAGCTTGTGTGCACTACAGCTGCCCACACTGCATTTCTCATAACAATGCTTTGCGTTGATGACCGCCATAATTTATTTATTAGGTTAAGTAATACGATAAATATTTTAGTAGGGTTTTGTAAGGTTGTGTAAGGTTTGTACACTTTTGCGCGTGTTGCAACTTCGTTACAAGACAACACTCCGGAATGATTTAGCCGTTAGGGCATAGTAAAGACGTATCAATATATTGTAGGCTCGTATACAAGAGAAATTCGGCGAATAAGCCGAGTATTCTGTCGCATGCGGGTTTGTGTGTGTGTCTGAGTGTGTGTTCGTGTGCGTGGCTGTGTATTCATATTTTAGCGGAACGTGTGAAGGTTCAATAGAAATGTTAGTCTCTGACTTGAGTACTGCGGAAAGGTGACTCTGGAGTGAAAGAGTGTTGAACGACGATGGAAAGGTAGGAAGATGAGAAGATGGTTGGGTTATACTGGAGTAGCTTTACATACAGGCATCCTGTCCAGTGGCTTCTAAGAATGCGAAGACGGCTCCTATCAACACATTTTTGAGCATATGCTGCTGGTGTTGGGCGAAGAATTCTTAAAAGAATGCACTTATTCACTATACGCACGTATAGTTCTCGTTGTCTTTATTACTGACCTAAGAGGCTCTGAACATACCTTACAAGTTAGTCTTTCTAAACGGAATGACTATAATAAATATCCATATTAAATTATGGTATTCTAATTGTTGTCACTGTTACCCCGACGAGCTGTAGTCATTTAAACTGTAACTATGAGGTTTTTGCACAACTCTGCGTTTTTTAGGTACAATATTCATAGAAAGCCACCCTCCTATATCAAGACTGCCCTTCCCTCCCTAGGGCTTATTACTCTCATTGTCGATATTCATAACAACAAAATGAAAATCTGGGTGCTAGCCCTGCTGCCTAAGATAAATGAAGCCTGGCAGACGAGGAAGAGATGAAAGGTGCTTAGGACAAAAGTTATTTTAGCTGTTTGGGGACACAATATGTACTCCAACAATAGCTTAACGTCACAAGTGATCAGGCAAGAATGCAATATTATCGTTTATATATATATCCAGGGTGACAAACAACTAGACCCATTCTTCGAAGCAGCACTTGTTACTGTACAACGGATCATAACTCACACTCAAGTTATTCATATGTATAGAACGTTCAATATAATCAAGGACATGGCGAGTCCGTGCTGCGAGTGTCTTGAGAAGCTGCTGCACACGTTGGCTATACACATCCTGGAAAGGCGCACTGCTATCCCACAGGAGGCCATCAGGAAGCGAAAAGTCACTCACGATGACCCAAAGCCCATGCCTTTTCAAGAACGCTGCCCAGGATCTTGCGGGCCAATTGAAGGAGCCTGAAACTGCGCATCAATGCACAAGGCAGGCTGTAGAAGGGCTTTCTGAGTAGCCTCGGATGCGTAGCGTATCTCAGGCCGACGACTTGAAGCTAGCGCATGTACCAGCCTGAAAGGAGCACAAAACGCTTGCCTCGCCGACGCCCCCAGTGTAGCCCTTGCACAACAGCCAAGGTGACAGCAGGACACGACCAGAAGGCGTTTCGCGAAGAAGGCACAGGTGCGGAGCAGAAGCGCATAGCAAAGAGCTCGCGGCCGTGCATGACGATGTCGCATGCATTTCGCAGGAAGCCCGCAAGTCCGAAACGGCGCCTCTCAAACACAAACGCACTCTTCGCTGTCCTCTGTGCTCGGCGCTTCGAGGTGGCGATGCCACAATCGTGCTGTCTTATGTGAGCGCGGTGTGGCTGGGCGATGTCCCGAGGTGAAGGCATGCGTAGTTTCCTATATTTAAGATGCTTTACGTCAAACGAGAGACCTAAGCAGGTCTCGTTTGTACTTGTGGTATCGTGATCCAGACACCCTAGATACTTTTCGGGAATATAAAAATATTCAACGACTTTTGTGAAAAAATCTAAACCCAGTCATTATTCTTGAATGCTCAACGGTGTTTCAGGGGTCAGGTTGATGAGAAGCAAGGTACTTTGATTATCACATTACACAAAGCTACCTCAATGCGCAGAAGAGATATCATAAGGCAATCGTACATGCAGGGGCAAAACATTGGTTGAGAAACTCAAAAATCACCTAACTTTCTTCTTTCTAAGATATATAGTGCCAGTGACGTTACCGCACTACATTACATGTCCGTACAAGCAGTAGCTTTGTCGATAATGTTTCCCAACAGGTGAATACGAATTTATCAGTGTTTAAAAAAAACTAAAGGCAAATAAGTTGGGAGTTTTTGGTGGTTCAAAGATGGCCTCAATCTACTCTATCACAGATATATTAGTGATGCTCTTAACGTACATTTATAACCAAATCTTAGGCACAATTATTTTTTCACAATGTGTGAAGCATGCACAAGGTACGGTGCTTTTGGTGGGAGGAGACCAAAAGTTTCTGCAAAGTTATAGGTTCATATTCGTTCTACCGTTGTTTTCAAAGCCCAAAGAAAAATGAATATTTATGAGATTGTGGAACCTCTTTGGTAAACATTCGGTCATCACTCCAGCCCAGTATGGTTTTAGGTCAGGGTCCCTAACAGAAGTACCATCGTCCCCAGAGGTACCAGAGGCAGCCCTGCCACTGCCTCTGATTCTTCTAGTCCGTGCAGCACGATGGTGACGTGTCTCGAGAAATGCAATAACGGCAGCTCTTCTTTTTCTTCTTTTTTTTTATCTTGTGATCTCCGTTACTTTGTCTCGCGTCTAGGATAGAGAAGATTTTCCCAACACGGGACGGACCTAAAGGGGGGGGGGGGGTGGAAGCATGATCATCTTCCACTTGTCTATAACTGTTCACTACAAGAGTCCATCCAACCAGCGCATGCTGCAGCAATGTGTAATCGAAAATGCATTTTGGAAAGCCGCGAACACCGGTTTCCATGGCCTAGAAGTTAATTGCTTTGTCATGCTGGTTCTCTTTAGTGTTTTTGCTTTACCTGGAGCGAAGCTGTTGCAGCGGATCCGCGTCTTCGTGCTCTCTTTCTGACTCTCGAACGCTTATGCTCCAAACGTCTGTCGTTTTCGTCAGAGAAATTGTTCCTCTTGGGAGAGGATAATTTGCTAAGGCAGTGGTTGTGCCACTTCCTTTCGGCAGTAGATGGACGTGTGCAGCTAGTTCTTGATCTGGCCCTGTTCTTAGAGCCAGGCCATGAGACAGTGACCTATTAGTGCTTATAATACGTGTTCATTATTTGTGTGTGGATGTTGCCGTAGCATATGAGCTCTTCTATATGTACACTGTATTTCAACGCTCTAAAGTATGTGAATTGCGTTCACAATAATATTTGTTATGCATATTAGCTGACATCTTTACCAATTCGTGTATATTTTGTATTTACATCATGTACATTGCGTATACATGATGTCCCACTTAATTTGAGCCAGAGTTTAGAAATATGCCGGAACACGTAAGTATGACGCCACCAAACACATGCTGCTCACCGTTGCCTGAAGGCAGTCAGACTATGTTTTGCGTTCTCAAATATTGTTTAATTAGATTTGTTTATTAACTAATTTTCAAAAACTAAGACAGATGGAATATGTCAATGAGAAAGTTGTAGATCGGTTTGCAAAACGTCCAATTAGACAGTTTTGAACGTCATGTTTTTTAGGTATTTGTGTTCATCTGTTAGTTACAAATGTCCGCGAAATACAAGAAATACCACGTGACAAACACTCTCGTTCACCAGCGCTCACAATGATGCTAGTGATCTCAATGTCGTAGCTAGGCACGCACCTTATCACAACTCTCCTCCAGCCCGGGCATAGATTAAGCTTACTAACCTCCATATACCGAAGTTTTTTGGTGACCCCATTCAATTCCCTGCATGTTAGGATCAATTTGAATCAACTATTCACCAATACAGGCACCTCTTTGACGTAGACAAATTAAAATATTTCCAAACTATCCTTCGAGAAATGCGAAATGTGTCACTAGTGACTCGGCTACAACCAACGAAAGTTATACCTCAGCTATAGATCTTCTATAAGAAATATTTGGCCATGAATCACTGATTGTGAACGACCACATGCGCCCACTCCTTAACCTACGTGAACTTCTCTCGTGCGAAGATTTTGAAGGGCTGCAAACGCTGCATGGAGAGGTGCAAACTCGCGTGAAGTCCTTTTGTAACCTTTGTGTCGAAGAAAGAGAGTATGGAGTGTTCCTAAAAAGGAAATAATGCAGAATCTCCCGCAAGAAATGGTACCTCTTTATACTCAGCGCACCTTGTCTTGGAAAAATGCAAGTGGTACTAAAAGCCCACCAGATGAATAATCTATTCTTCTAGACTTCTTGAGCTTGGAAGTGAGAAGCCGGGATCAGACATTTCTGATGACGGTTGATCAAAGTGAACGAGCCCTAACCAGCAAACCAAAATTTAATGAAGATAACCGAAGTTCAGCGTCTATGTTAACCGTCAAACTCTGTCCAGAGAGTTGTATATTCCGTGATGATAAGGTCACACAGTGGATGACTGCCCAACTGAGGGGCCCCGCCGCGGTGGTCTTACGGCTAAGGTACTCGGCTGCTGACCTGCAGGTCACGGGATTGAATCCCGGCTGTGGCGGCTGCATTTCCGATGGAAGCGGAGAGGTTGTAGGTCCGAGCGCTCAGATTTGGGTGCGTGTTAAAGAACCACCGTTGGTCGAAATTTCCGGAGCCCTCCACTTCGGCGTCTCTCATAAATATATGGTGGTTTTGAGACGTTAAACCCCATAAATCAATCAATGCCCAGCTGAGCTAACGATAGACGAGAAAATGTAGAAACTGCGCAAATTGGGATGTTGCTTCCTATATGCTCGACATTTTCACACAGCGAAGGAATGCAGAAGTTGGAAGAGGTTGAGTTGCGCAAAATGTAAGAGAAGGCACATCACTTCTATATGCGACCCAAAATGGAAACAGAAAAAGAACGAAACGCAGACCACTGTTTGCAGCTCGTCTGTGGCCGCTTCAAAGAGCACAGTACTTGAATGCAGACCACGCAAGTCTGGGCCCAAAGAATTGGAAGGAGACGCCTGTTAAGAATGTTATTCGATGGCGGTAGTCAACGCAGCTTCATCACAGAACTGTTGTCTAGGAAGGTGAAAGATACCGTGTTAGCAGAAGAACAGCTGTCTAGCTCTGGCTTCGGAAACATTTCTGCACTTCGGAAATCCCATAGGAGAAAATGAGTGACGCTGTATAGCCAGTACGACTCAAACTCGATTGAAATCAAAGCTATAGAAGTCCCACAAGCCTGGAGAGACCTCATCAGCTATAACAGATACAAGTGTGCTTAAAGAATGCAGGACCGGGACTTACGTTTGGTGGATGTCGTTGTATTCCAGGTCTCACCCGATCCTGGAATATGTGGTTAACACATTTGTGATGCCCGCGTCAGACCAAGTATTTAAAGAAGAATGTACTTATCCACTAAACACACGAATTTCTCACGTTGCTTTCATAGCTTACCTCAAACACACTATACATACCTTGCACGTTAGTCTTCCCAAACTCAATGGCTATATAAAAACGCCTAAGAATTTTATAAAATATGAATATTTGAATTGTGATGTCAGTGTTACCTTGACTCGCTGTAGTCACATGAACGGTCACAATGGCTTCCTTGCAAAACAATGCTTTTTTGGTTCACTATACATAGAAAGGCGCCTTTTTATATCATGACCACCCTTGCCTCTGTAGAGCTGATTACTCTCATTTTCGATATTCATATCAAAATTGTAAAAATCCTGGTGCCAGCCCTGCTGCCAGATATAAATGCAGCGTGGCAGATGAGAGTGGGAGATGAAATAAGCCTCGAACAATAAAAAACATTTCAGCTTTTTTGGGAACCAATATACATTCTAACGAGGCTTAACTTCAGAAGTGATGAGGTGACAATGCAGTAGTATCGTTTAATAATAGATCCAATGTGACCAAACGGTAGACCTTTTCTCGGAAGCAGTACTTGCTACTGTACGGCGGATTATAAGTCCCAATGATGTTGGTCATACGTATATAACAGTCAATATGTCCAAAGGCACGAAAAATCCGTGCCGTTAATTGCCTGAGCAGATGCTGCACTCATTGTGTATACAAATCCGGAAAGGCGCATTGCTATCCTACAAAAAGCCACCAGGAAGCGAAAAGTCACTCGCGGTGACCCTGAACCCCGTGCATTTTCAAGATGGCCGTCCAGGTTCTCGCGAACCACTTCAAAGAACTGGAAAGGTGACACTCGACTAGCGTTGTAGTACCAAGCAAGCCGCACATGGTGCTGGCGGAGCTGTGCGTTATCATGTCGGCCGGCCAGAAACCACGCATCAAACTACGCGGCTGCCCGTTGAAGTCCTTGAAAACTTGAAGCTGAACACATGTACCGGCCTTGAAGGACCACATAACGCTTGCCTCGCCGACATTCCCACAGCAGCGCTTGCACAATGCCTGAAGGTGACACCCGACTAGCGTTGTAGTACCAAGCAAGCCGCACATGGTGCTGGTGGAGCTGTGCGTTATCATGTCGACCAGCCAGAATCCACGCATCAAACTACGAGGCGGCCCGTTGAAGTCCTTGAAAACTTGAAGCTGAACGCATGTACCGGCCTTGAAGGAGCACATAACACTTGCCTCGCCGACAATCCCACCGCAGCGCTTGCACAACGCCTGAATGTGACAGCAGGACCCTACCGGAAGCCGTTTTTCGAAGAAGGCACAGGTGCGGAGCGGAGGCGCTTTGTGAATGAGCTCGCGGCCGTGCATGACGATGTCGCATGCATTTAAAAGGAAGCCCGCAAGTCCGAAACGGCGCTACTCAAACAGGAACAGCAGGTCTTCACCGTAATCCTGTCCTCTGCACTTCCAGGTGGCGATGCCGCATTCTTGCTGCACGATGCGGGCGCGGTGTCGCTGAGCGTTGTCCCAAGGTGAAGACATGCGTAGTTTTCTGTCTTCATGACGCTTTATGTCAAACGGGAGAGCCAAGAAGGTATCGGTCGTACGTGTTGTCAATTAGCGAAACTCGCGACAAACATACGCTGAGCAATGCACGAACTCTTGCTGCGGAGGCTTCAACATGATAACGAGCGAGCTACTTCTTGGTTTTGTTCACCTATTGTCCGTGGCGCATGTCCAACTTGAGGGATTGGCTAAGAATAGAGTGGTTTTAAACATTATTGTTCAGATTTAGAATATTGGAGATATATAGAAGGATAACTGATATCCTAGGAAATTGTGGTGCTTGATCTAATGAATATAATTATTGAAATAACGTGGAATGCCTTGCAGAACGAGCCATCATGCGCATATGACACGAGCGCTTGCCGAGACCTACGTAGCAATTAAAAAAGTGAGGAAGGCCAATGAAAGCACCTGGTGTATACGCGCAGTGCTGTCCTCCTGTTGGCTAGAATAAGGCGTACGCATGCCAGCCGTACATCAAAAACTCAATTGATATGTCAGCATGCATTGCGTAAAAGTTAGCGATATCTTTTCCTAGTGCGTACTTTAGGCACTAAAATATATTCGAACTTGCTATGCCCCCACTACGTGGACATAATGGAATGGACGCAGTGAAATGTGTGCTTTAGTCGGCAACCGGCTTCAATCCATGAAATTGTTATTTTTATTCACATGCTCTGACGCCTCATGGCAATGTATACGCTTTTATCAGGCCTTATAACTGCAAAATTTCACGTTGTATTGTTAAGCTTCTATAAAGAACGCGTATGTTTGTAAAGCATGAAAATTCTTTCACTGCATTTCGAAGCATATGAAGTTGTTATCGCTGTATTCACAAGCAGAGGCGTGGCTATGTGATAGAATTGCACAAAACCCGGAATTTCCCAGAGAACGCTGTACAAATAAAAATAGGCGACCCTTGATTTATTCGTGGAAGGCTTAAACAACCTCTGTATACCTGGGCGGCGTTTGTTGATCCTAGTTATTTTTGTCTTTCGATGCTTTTTTCCTGTTTCTTCTTTGTCTCTTTTTCTGTGTACTTCTTTCATTTTCTCTATATCTATTTATTTTAGTTTTTTTCTATCTTTTCTCTATACATCGTGCTTCAACTTCCTGTGCTTCTCTCCCTCTGCCTTTATGACTTTATATTATGTTTTATTTCTACATAATTCTTTGCCTTATTTTGTATCTATTTCTGCCTTTTTTCTTTCTGCGCTTGTTTATGTTCTGGTGTCACGTATGGTCTTCATTTAAATCACCCTGAAGCCTATTTAATTATATACCAACTCGCCTAAGTCAAAGTGCTTTTGGCCGGGTGCTCCTTTGACAAGGGAAAGGACGCTTCTTTTCTTCGCCCCGCCACCGAAGTCCTAGTGCTAAAGTACTCGGTTGTTGACCCACAGGTCACGGGATTGAAGTCCGGCTGCTGCGGCTGCATTTCCAATGGAGTCTAAATTGTTGTAGCCCCATATGCGGAGATTTGGCTGCATGTTAAAAATTCCCAGATGGTCTAAATTTCTGGAGCCCTCCACCATGGCGTCTCTTATGAATTGTGGTTTTGGGAAGTTAAGCTTCTCATATAATTTGATTTGTTCTTCTTTTCTTGAACAAACAAAACCCAATCTTCTGGGAGCCAGTGGCTTCTGGGAACCTGTGGCTGATATAAGTATTTTGTGGCTATTTTCTCGTACACAAGCCCATGAAAAGCGATAAGATAAATAGGTCGGTGTATACCTCTTTACACATAAGCAGATTTTTAACCATGAATGTGCCTATTCCGGGTCTTAGACAAACACCTTCTTATTGTGTTCTGACTTTTCTTGATATGTGATTTGGCATGTGTTTTCTGTGCACATATACGGGGTGTTTCAAAAAATTTGTCCCGTAATAATGAAAAAATACAAAAAGAAGGTACCTGCGAGCTACCAGCAGCGTTCCCTTTACTGTGGCAGAAGGTATCTTCCGATACGTACAAACAATAATTACAGTAGTAATTACCGACATTAAGATATAATGAACTTCTTATCCAGTGATTTAGGCAGTCGAGTCAATCAGGCAAATTGAAGTTTTTCCTGGGAGTACTCTGTAGCCACTTTGAAATGTCTGAAAAGTAGCCGCTGGTGCTTGCCGCGAATCAATGAAATCTGCCTAATTTACGAGGAGAAACAATATTTCACAACAAACATTGAAGCGGGTGGGCAGACGGCATGCAGGTACGAAGGCAATGAACCAGCTGTTGGGGAACCTGCGAGACTGTATTTCACAGATGACTTTGAAAAAAAAAGTTAGACGCGCCATCCGATCTGCTGTTTAATGCTTGCAACTTACTTAAAAACAAAACCCATACGGCGTGCAAGAGACGAAAGCGAACGGAAGCCTAACTCGGGCTGTAATTTTGCGTCAAACGAGCTTATCTCCACTCCTTGTTTTGAAAACCAGCGCATCTCTATATGAAAACGACAGATTCAGAAAATATTACTACGGCTAAATAGAGAGAAATGTTGTGTGCCAGCACGGACTCGTCCTGTTTTCCTCCCTTCTGCTCTAGATCAAAGAAAGGTCAGCCAAAATATATTCTATACTAGAGAGTCAATTTCGACTTCAGCACTTTTTTTACCATAGGGTTGTTAAAAGTAGTTCAGTGTTTTCGTTTAAAGTCTTACAGGTGTTTAGTGGCTACGTGTTGCGCCGATGAATGAACGACTAGACAATTTGAGTGCCCATCGGAACAAAAGCCCCCTTTATTGAAACTTGCGCATGCTTATATACATAAACAACACCGGCGCCACCTGTGGCAGTGATCTCGGAACCGAAACCAAATAGACAAATATACAACACATTCACTTCCTTAAAACAGCTATATGGACTAGTGATTTATTAGGTTAGTATGTTAGCACATATGCAATAACACTATACAAACTACAATGAACGTAACGATTTCAGTACTACAAAATCACCATATTTACAAAAGAAATCCACCATACTGGATACGTCCGTCTCATTCACTTTAGCACAACATTACTTGATACACGTTGCAGCCATAACGCTGTGGTGGTAGTCTCTTTCTTGGTGGTTGCACCCTGCGTCGCTGCTTGACTGCTCCTGGATACTTCGCTGACTGCTTCGCAGCAGGCGACCTGTGCACCTGCGCAGCCGATGGAGACGTGGGTGCCTGCGCAGCGTACACAGAAGACATGGTGCCTGCACAGCCTACACAGTAAAGGTGGGTGCCTGCGCAGCGTACGCAGAAGACGTGGGTGCCTGCGCAGCCGAAGGAACAGCAGCTGAAGTCCTCGTAGTTATCTCTGGGGTGGGGCCCCCGCATGTAGGCAGAGATCCTCCTCCCCTAGCTGCACCGTTTCCTTCCCACGTATAAAGGGCGGCAGAGGCTCGTGGCACATTTGAGAACTTGAATGCATTCCACGTTTTGCCGTCAGCCAGGCGAAAAGAAGATGGTCCCTTCCTGCTGATCACTTCTCTTGGGCGGCTGAATTCCAGGTAGCTTTTAATTCTAAGTGGGTTTCTTCACTCTGACGAAGTCACCAATGTCAACTCTGGTTTCTCTTGCAGCCCTCCGAGCGTCCGTGTATCATTTACTCCTCTGTTGCTTTTGCTTTACCCGCTCACGTGAACGCCGGAGTTCAGAGTTAGGGTCATCAAAGAAGGTTACCGACGAATTCCCGATCCCATCCAAGTGAGTTCTTGGCAGCCGCCCGTGTAGCAGAAGAGCTGGAGCCCTTGCCGTTGTAGCATTCGGTGTGCATAGTTAAACACCGAGGTACTCTGTTACCGCCTGGCGCAAGGGTCGCTGTTGAAGAACCGCCACTTGCATGAAGCTTTTTAATACTTTGTTGAAGCGCTCCACTTGCCTGTTTGCTTGTGGATAGTATAGTGACGAATGTTTGACCTGGACGCCGCGATCTTGAAGAAATACCTCCAAGTGCCGAGATGCAAACGGTGGACCATTATCTCAAATAACCTCTTATGGTAAGCCTTCGTGCGTGAAAACAGAGACTAAGAAGCGTATTACGGTGCTGGTTGTCATCTCGCTACAGAAATGCAGTTCGGGCCATTTGGAATAACAATCTACAAGCGTGATTGCATATCTGCAATCGTAGGGCTCCTCTAAATTGGGCCTACAATATCCATGCCTATTTTGAGCCATGGCAGCTCTGGAAAGGGGACCGGTTGCAAGGGCGGCAGAGGCTCGTGGCACATTTGAGAACATTTGAGCCCTTGCAGTGCGGTCGCTGCGCAGTGGCAGCGACCGCACTGCAAGGGCTCATGGTGCGCTATTCCTAAATTCCCTATTATCTCGGAACTTGCGCGAGCGGTTGCTGCTGGAAGGGTCTTCTGTTTCGTTCGCTCGAGCTGTACTAATAGGGAGATTTAGAATTTCGGATTTTTTGCTTGCGGTCCACGAACGCGAACGCCGACTCGCGTTACGACGCATGCGCAGTGGCAGCGTCCGCACACAAAAAATCCGAAATTCTAAAACTCCCTATTAGCGCACCGCAAGGGCTCGCGGTGCGCTATTCTAAAACTCCCTAATACGCCCGCAACGAACTGGTCACGCAATGAATCTTCCTGAGAAGTAAAATAGCACGTAGCAGAAAGCTCACGTAACGCGACAATGTACTCATTGATTGCTTCACCGACTTGCTGCACGCGCCTACTGAACAGGTGCCGTTCAACCACAACCTTGGTTGTTATCGTGAAGTGCGCATGCAGCGCTGCGACAGCGGTATCGTACAACGATGCTTCATGCTGTGTCTGAGAAGTGTCCTTGACAGCTGCCGAATCCGTATAAGTGTTGGCTCACCAGACTTTGCGTTGGCCGAAGATTGAAGCGGTAGTACAGTGTCTAGAAATATACTGCCTAGTGTGATGAGCGCGCGCCTTCCGTACGAGAGTGGGCGGCCGCGCATGTGATGACTGCACTCAGATGCCAGAAGCGGCGCTGCGTGTCGAGAGGGTGCACGAACGCGCGAAATTCCTGTCGTCCGTTTGCGGCCTGGGCCTCACCACGTTTAAAATCAAAGTGTAACAGCTGCCATCTGATCTACTGTGAAGTTCGACAGCGCCATATGTACAATGCAACTCCCTGAGATGTTAAAAGCTAAGCGGCAATGCAAAGAAAGGACGTGTATTGTGCCGCTGTGTCAAAGAAGTTATCGGTCGAACAATGAAAAGGTGTCTTGTTCCCTGCACTAACGGATCAAGCACGGTCTCCTGAATGAAAAAGTAGGATCAAGAGGGCAGACAAAAGGCTCAATCCAAAGGCTGTCGTGCGAAAAAAGCATTCTGAGAGGGACTACTTCGAACTACCTTTTCGCATTCGGGTGAACGGTGTCGGGAATGAAATTGACGTTTAGGCAAAATTTCAAATATTAATATTTATCTAAAAAATTGAAAATACCCTTTCGAATTTCATTCACACAATTTTCCTCTCATGTCAACACGTCGTACTCCCTTTCCAACAACGTTTTTAGTATCATATGCAGCGAGTGTCAGATTATTCACTGGCATGTTATCATTCTTTGATTTCACTCGAATCCTAATGGAATTCAGGCTAAGAACTAAAGGTTTTAGGGTCTCCTGTGATAATTCTTGCTCTCAAGAACAAAGCACATTTTAAAAAACAACTCCAGTGGTTATACTGTCGATGGTTTTTAAAATTGATTTCTTTTCGTACAGCAACCACTTTGAGCATCTATCTATCTATCTATCTATCTATCTATCTATCTATCTATCTATCTATCTATCTATCTATCTATCTATCTATCTATCTATCTATCTATCTATCTATCTATTCGTCCGTCTGTCCATCCGTCCGTCCGTCCGTCTGTCTGTCTGTCTGTCCATCTATGCGTCCATCCATCCGTCCGTCCGTCTGTCTGTCGGTCCATCAGTCTGTCCGTCCGCCCGTCTGCCTGTCTGCCCAACTATCCGTCCGTCTGTCCGTCCGTCCGTCTGTCTATCCGACTGTCTGTCGGTCGGTCTGTCCATCCGACTGTCTGTCTGTCCGTCCGTTTGTCTATGCATCCGTCCGTCCATCCGTCCGTCCGTCTATCTGTCTGTCCATCCGTCCGTCCATCTGTCAATCTGTGTCTGTCCGTCCATCTGTCCGTCCGTCCGTCCATCCGTCCGTTCAACCGTCTGTCTGTGTGTCCATCTATTCGTCCGTCCGTCCATCCGTCTCTCTGTCCGTCCGTCTGCCTGTCTGTCTGCCCATCCGCCCGTCCGTCTATCCGTCCGTCTGTCCGTCTGTCTGCCTGTCTATCTATCTATCTATCTATCTATTTATCTATATATCTGTCTATATATCTATCTATCTATCTATCTATCTATCTATCTATCTATCTATCTATCTATCGGATCGCCTACGTCTGTGTGTCCTCAGCATCACCCCCTTAACTTAGGGTCTTCGAAATACTTGCAAGAAAAGCCAAATGTTTGTGAAACGCCAGTGCTGGTTCCAGTGTTGACTATCCAATTCCGTGCATATATTTAGCACCACTTAATAATGTTTCACTTAATAAAAAATTAAAACAGAATCACCTTTCATAGCATTGGTTCCCAAGTTACGTGGGATCTGCGTCTTTTTTGTTTTTCGCGGGCAGTAGTGAATGGCGAAATGTATGCCACGAAATTATCTATATTTGGTATTGCAAAGCACCAGTACTGTGAAAGAAATCGAGAAGTTCTTATACAATAAACCATTTTGTAAAAAAACACTCCGGAAATGCAGAAAATTGATAGTTGGCCTCGCACGGCTCAGCCTCCTGCAGGCTTCGCAGCGCTTGCGGAGAAGTTCTTATACAATAAACCATTTTGTAAAAAAACACTCCGGAAATGCAGAAAATTGATAGTTGGCCTCGCACGGCTCAGCCTCCTGCAGGCTTCGCAGCGCTTGCGGAGCGCAATGATTGAACACTAATGCACCCACTCGCACAGCCTCACACCATGCGAGTGCTGCCGGCAGTCATCAGCATCGGGGCCATAATAGCCCGTGCTCAGCACACTAGGCAGTATATTTCTACACACTGTAGCGGTAATGTGTGAAATATGCGCTGGCCTTCTACGCCGAGGCTGTGCATTAGGAGAGACTTGCGACTGTCCGGCGCACAATCCGAAACACCAGATGCGAGCTGAAAATTCCCGAACATGCGGATCCTTTGCGGCCTGGCCACAGCAAGGTGACCAGGCGTGGGCAGGAATGGGGGCGGAGGTGCCAGTCCGGAAACACTCAAGGCGCGCGAAACAGTCAGCGAAAATGACGAAAATCACACCCCCTCCTAAACGAGCACCCTCATCGCCAATTAAGTGGCGGTGTATGCCGCCGATGAATGAACGACTAGACAACTTGAGTGCCCATCGGAACAAAAGCCCCTTTATTCTAACTTGCGCAAGCTTATATACATAAAAAACACTACCGCCACCTGTGGCAGTGATCGCGGAACCAAAACCAAATAGACAAATATACAACAAGGTGTTTTCGATTAGACTGTCCTATAGTGGAGATAGAAGTGTAATCACATTCATTTCAGGTAAAATATGTCGCAAGACGAAAATTATTTTTCTACTTATAAATCAAGGCTGTGAAACTTTACTCGCAGAGCTAGTCTTTACCGGGTGTTTTCCGGTATGAAATCTAAAATTTTTTTTCCTTACGGTGTACAGTGTACTAGCCGTCTTGACAGGGTTATAAATTTTATAATGAGCGTGATACGTGGATATCTGGGGACGAAGCAATCAAACAAATGCTTATAAGTATAGCGAATGGTGTATACGCAAATTCACTTCACTCGTATTCTGAAATACCGAGTGATGACTTCAATTGAGGTATCAACAATTCAACATGCCAACGTAATGCAAGAATCGACTTCCGAATTACGCTCCAGTTGGTGACGGTAGAGCAACAAAAATTTAGAAAATTTTAAATGCGAAGCATTTCTTCGCGGACTTCAGCGACTTTGAGCGTATCTATCGATCTATCTATCTATCTAACAGCTTACATTTGGGTGCTCTCGTGATCACCCCCTTAACTTGGCGTGAACCAAAATTAGCATGAGAGGGTCAGATGGTTTGACGAACATGACGCGCTAGTGAAGACTTGAATCATCTCACAATCCAGTCGCGTTGGTCATCAAACACTTCCCGTCAGAATGGCATGAAGGAACACGATTTGTGTCGTCTCATTCATGCCTTCATACTGAGCCGCTTCCTTTATACAATCCCGTATCTCCGACTTCAACAAGAAGAAATAGCCACCCTGGATGTCATGCTTCGTAAAACCTACAAGGTGGCCTTACACCTCCCCCCTAACACACAGACCACTAAACTTTTTTCAGCTTGGGCTCCATAACACCACACACGAACTCACTGAGGCCCACAGACGAGCGCAATACACTCGTTTAGCTCAGACTTTCACCGGACGCTACATACTTAACACCCTCAATATTCACATACCAGCAGCCGACCCCACACTTCTACCAATCCCCGACCCATACACACACAGATAATAGTTAAACCTCTCCCAAGAAACACCCACGTTACCTACCATTCGGCCCGCCGCAAGGCCCGTGCAAAAGCTCTCCACAAATACTACGGTTCTGAAGAGGACGCCGTATGGGTGGATGCAGCTTGCACGGGCGACGACGCGGCAGTTGCAGTCGTTGATCGCACACTCCAACCCATTGCAACTCTTCACCTTCCTCCTGCATCCACCACGGAATCCTCGGAAGAAGCGGCGATCGCGCTTGCCCTCGCACACACTGATGCCCGGTACGTCCTTTCCGACTCGAAAACCGCGGTCCTAAATTTCGCGCGAGGACGAGTCCACGAGAGCGCTTTCAGAATTCTCAGCTCGCCCACGAAAAATCCGGCCCGCCATGTGGAGCTGATCTGGGTGCCTGCGCACTCTGGAAATCCCGGCAACGAAGCCGCCAATGACCACGCCCGAGGTCTCATCAACCGGGCGGCGGCGGAATCGGAGTCGGGCTCTTCCAGGGAGCGCATGCATTCGTTCAACGAGATGACCCAGTCATATCGCGCCAAACGCCAGCTACACCCACCACCCCACCGATCCCTCAAAAATTTTCACCAAATATTATGGCGTCGCCTTCAGACCCACACCCTTCCCTTCCCCTATTTTCTTTCCCGCATTTACCCGGGAGCGTACGCCCCGTCCTGTGCTCAATGCGCTCACCCCCACGCTACCCTTACCCACATTCTCATGGAATGCCCGGCGGACCCTCCCCCGCGGGGCCCGGAGCCACTGACCACATGGGAGGAATGGGAGACCTTGCTGCGCTCGACGGACCCGGCCAAGCAGAAAATCGCCACTGACCGGGCCGCCCACGCCATGGAACTGCATGAACTCATGAACGTATAGCGCAGTAGGGTCGTGCGGGGACCCTGGGACGTAAGTGCCCAAATCCCTTGGTCTAATAAAGTTTTACCTCCCCTCCCGTCAGACAGCGGCACATACTCACGGGCGGGTATGTGCCGCTGGTATGCGCGTATGTGCCACAGGCGATTGACACTTAGTATCTACCTAGGAACGATGCGAACACACATGGGATATTATTGAGCGTAAGCGTTAAGGATTACCCAACATCAATAGCGTCGACCCAACGATGGCATAGAATATGTGTCAGTGCTGAGAAAAACCTGAAATAGACAGCCTTGACCTCCCGATGAATGCAAATAATGAATTTCAGGGTCCCAGAAGGAATCGGACCTGAGCATTCTGCGTGGCAGTCAAACATTCTCTCAAAGAGCTACGCCAGGCCTCGGAACTTTTTTCAAATCAATGCTAATCTTCGTGAAACGTCAATAGTGGGTGCGGTGCTGCCTACCTAATTTTATGAAAATTACATATGCACTCCTCTGATACAGCCGTCACGTCGAGATGAGGTCAATTGTGGTTAGGTGCCATGCGCTAAGTTTATTTATGTAGCAGTGTTCAAGGCGGGCATTTCCGTGAGTTTCAGTGGTTAACACCATCTTCTGGTGTTGCTAATACGCATTTTCCAGTTGGCATCGTTCGGCAAGTGCAAACAACTGGTTATATAAACATCTGCAACTCTTCAAGGTATGTCTCTGGGTGCAACATTTGTACATATATTTAGCGCCATTTCATGACGTGTCGCTCAATAAAACAAAACTGCATTGGGGTCACCTTCCCTCCGCATGCTTCGCATAACATTTAATCACAGGTACGTGGGAGCTCCCCCCCACTTTTTTTTTTCAAGGAGGCCCCTGATATTTTGCTAGGTATAGTCAACCGTTATATCAAATGCTCGTGGATTCATCATATTGTAAAATTGCTAAAATAGCTTTAGTTCCTATAAGCAATTGTGCGGGATACACCTTGGACAATATGAGGCCTATGAAGAAACAAGCGCTAAAAAATGCACACGCTAGGAGAGGACACAGGCAAGCTCTTACTAGCAACTGAAAATTTTATTTCGAAGCGAACACTAATCTATGCATAACACGCATTTACCTCATTCCGAATCTATTAAATTGGTGCGGGGTTTGCAGCACCTTACAACCTTCTTAGAGAGACAAGCGGCTCCTAGCCGCACGAAACAGAGCAATAACAGGTCTGTGAGGCCCTTAGATGTCCGGGGCCGCACGCGCTATGCTTTGAAGAGAGGAGCGTTTCATTATCAGACTGAGTAGCCTGTGGAATATCTTTCGTGATTGGGATAGAGCTTGGCATTGTTTTCCATGAACGAGGAATTTCCTGTATGCACGAGTCATAAGCTCTCGTTGATTACGTCCCTGCCCTTTGTACACACCGCCCGTCACTACTATCCATTTATTATTTTAGTGAGGTC
Organism: Rhipicephalus microplus; assembly: GCF_043290135.1. NCBI lineage: Eukaryota > Metazoa > Arthropoda > Arachnida > Ixodida > Ixodidae > Rhipicephalus > Rhipicephalus microplus. The sequence goes on along the minus strand of NC_134710.1, from coordinate 310,318,840 downwards.
TTCGGACCGATGTCCGGCGCGGCAGTTTGGTCGCACCGGTCGTTCGGAAAGATGACAAAACTTGATCATTTAGAGGAAGTAAATGTCGTAACAAGTATTTACACGTGTTTGTTTCCGCTTGTGTGCCATCGATTAGGGGTGTGGTTTTTTTTATATATCATGTTGTTGATGATGACAGGGAGAGGCCCGGAATGACGTACATGCAGGTAATGCATATATTATAGTTCGCTTTTAAATTAAATTTTCAGTTGATAGTAGGTGCTCATCTGTGTTCTAAGTGTGTATATATTTTAGCCTCTGTTTCATCACGAACCTTTACTAACACGCCCAAGAGAGAGTCATGCCAAATATAAGAACAACAACGCTAACTTCTAATAAGCTTAAATCAATTTAAAAATTTTTTTATAATCGTCCTATTAAATTGCTAAAAAATTGAGAAGTTCTCAGTCTCTTCAAAATTAGTTCTAGAGCTGTTTGTTTTATTTGGCATGCCTATGTAGACTAAGAGAGCCGAATCAAATTGGCACACTGTCGCAGACAAACAGCAGCCCTAGTTACTTTGAATATATCAAAAGCATACGATAGTGTGTAACATCAAATATCATTTGATTAACTAAATTTTCATGACATCCCTATTTATATGGTTAGGTGGTTTAGCGAGTTTTTAAACTGAAGAAAAGTTTTCACTAAAACGTAATAATTGAAATGTACACTTCCAGTTTTGAGGAGTTCCTCAGCGAGCAGTCACGTCGCCTCTCCTTTTAATATATTGCTAAGCACTATTCCTATTCATGATGTTGTATACGCTTATGTATATGCAGGTGGTATATCATTTCCTATTCAGACACGTATACACTTTCATTATCATAATCGCTTACAAGCGTATATGTGCGTCGTTGAAAATTGGTTACAGGTTATCTATTTACGCCGGAATGTTTAAAAGAGCGCAATTATGGTTTTCTTTTCGGTAAACCAGGTACCATTAAAATATCTTGCAACCTGCAGAACATACGACAATCGGACTCGGTAAAATATCTGAAAATAGTTTATGATAACCACTTCCTTTGACATGTCCACGTTGAATACACACACACACACCCACACCACACCACACCACACCACACCACACACACCACACCACACCACACACACCACACACACCCACACACACACCACACACACCCACACACACACCACACACACCCACACACACACCACACACACCCACACACACACCACACACACCCACACACACACCACACACACCCACACACACACCACACACACCCACACACACACCACACACACCCACACACACACCACACACACCCACACACACACCACACACACACCACACACACCCACACACACCCACACACCCACACACACACCCACACACACCCACACACACACCCACACACCCACCCACACACCCACACACACACCCACACACACACCCACACACCCACACACACACCCACACACACACCCACACACACACCCACACACACACCCACACACACACCCACACACACACCCACACACACACACACACACACACACACACACACACACACACACACACACACACACACACACACACACACACACACACACACACACACACACACACACACACACACACACACACACACACACACACACACACACACACACACACACACACACATACATAGAAGTACGGGCTCTGGAAGCCCTACAAAAGTTTAGGCAAAGGTCGATCGGGGATGCAAGATAGGCACACTAATTTTGGTTCACAAAACGTATGTACACCCAGTATTAGAATTCGGATGTGTTTTATATTCTGAAGCACCTTTTTATAAACTGCGTCCTCTCATACTCTTAGGAAGAGAGGCCCTGAGGCTTGAACTACCAATATTATTATAGCCAATCATGTCCTCTATTTAGAAGCAGTCACCTTCTGGCTGGTTGAGGATACTAACACTACAAGCATTCCCATAAATTATCAATATATGATAAACCTAAAAACGATTTTTATGAATCAGCGAGACTTATTTTTTTTTCTATCTTATTGGCCTCGGTTCCATACACCGCAGCTGAGCTACGTACAAGCACTTGTTGAACCAGTCAATGTTAAAGTGAATGAATTTCCTTCCAATGGTCATGAAAGACAGCACGTCTAAGTCATTTTCACTATATATAGCCCAATAATTCGAAAAAGTTGCCTTACCGGTGTCTACGTGGAGCCCAGCCAGATGCGGGACCCTGTCACCTTCCGCCGAATAAAAATAACGGTATTTGCCTTTGTTTCTTCTTTACCAGGTGTTAAATGGGCTTTTACAGAGGCATTTAGTGAAGATAAATATAGCAATTATTATCAGGTGCCTTAGAATCTGAGGAAAAATTCAGAATTGGTATCATCTTCGAGACCTTCAATTGATAATTTTCAATACAGCACTTGCCAGTTTCTTATCATCATTTTCGACGGAATTTCTAGCGGTTATAAAAGCATTACGAAGCTCCCCATCAACATCAAAAATGGCCATATATAGTTACAGACTCTTTATCTTTGTGCTCGGGAGACGCTCCGAAAAGTGACTCCCCTTTATCACGTAGTTTTCATTTTCTGGTCTCTATCCACGTAAGTCTAACCATATTAATCTGGGTATAGCGGACCGCAAAGGAATAAAAATGAATGAAATCACGCATGCTCCGGCGAAAGCTACTCTCTGTGGTCAGATACTCTCAATTATGCCGACAACAGCTCTAATAATTCGTGACAGATTTAGAAGGCGTGCCATAGAGCAAGACACAAGGAAAACATTATTCGCTCATCTAAACGAGTATCGACACATCTTGTTCCCTTGGCGTAGGAGTTTCTGTTCAACATGACAAGAGGCAATTATTTTTATAAGACTGCCCTGTCGTTTTCGAAAATTAAACTATTATATGCACAGAGCTGATATGGCTCCTTTCCCTCGTCGCTCGTTTTACAATGATAGAAAAAGGATCGAGAACCATTTCTTATCATGCAACCACTTCAATTTTTTTATGAGAAACATTCTCAAAATGGTGTTCAATCGCATTGGAGTGAATTTTAAATTTTCAAATATTTTATCCTTGGGAGCATCAGGTCATTGTGGATTTCCGTTCCGTCGCACAGAAAGTTCTATCTGAATCAGGGTGGCTTTCATATCGATTACCATCATTATTTATTCTAACTTATATGTAACTAATCTGTGATACAGTTATTAGTTATCATTTTTACTTATAAATAATTCGTTTCTCCGCCAACTCTCACAGTGGGTGTCAGCCATATGTACAGGTGGTAATAATAATCATCATTTGCGCGAACGGCTCACGGCGTGCAGCGACGTCCACTCACAGCCACCGCCTCCCCTTGTTCCGCCATGAATGAACATCGGCGAAGAGCAGCTGCATGCAGGTTGGACACCGCGTTGTCCCAGCGCAAGAAGCCTTTGGAGCAGTGTCTGCTGAGACTCAAACAGGACCTCAAGAACATATTCGACAACCCTCTGCCGGGAGTGTTTGTCGAGCCCGAAGAGGGCAACATCAACTACATCCACGCCATCATCGTGGGACCCGACAACACGCCGTACCAGGGAGGCTACTTCCATTTCGTGCTCAAGCGCCCCCTCTACTACCCAGCCTGTCCCCCACAGGTACACTTCATGACGACAGACGGCGGAAGGGTGCGCTTCAATCCGAACCTATACAGCAGTGGGCTCGTCTCGCTCAGCGATCTGGGCACGTTTCACGGCCCCTCGTGGAACCCGGAGATGACTATCCAGACGGTGCCGGTTTCGATCCAGTCATTGTTCATCGAACACCCTTTGGCCAATGAACCTCCACTGGGACGCGAGTTCGGAACTTGGCTTGAAACGACGACCGGTTACAACGCCAAACTGCGCTTCCAGACCCTAAGGGTCGCGATTTGCGACGCACTTGAGGCTTGCCTCCTCGGCAACTCATCGTACCCGCAGGTCCTGCAGCAGGCTGTGATGAAGCATTTTGTAGAACAATATGCCAAGTACGAAATTGCAGCCTGCTCCCAACTTGGCGATGACTCAAGCGTGGAGGAATCTCAGCAGCACGGAGCGCTACTCGAGCGACTGCAGGACTTGTATGGTCGAATACTGCAGAGGAACGCTACAATTTAGAAAATGTGGCCACTCGACCAGAAGGGCATCATGAACTACAAAGGCTCATGGGGACTTTTTTGGAGCATAAGAGATACCTGTGCGATAGTGCGGGATCAAAGGATTACAATTCGCACACACACTAGGACAAAATTAGTTAGCAAACAGTTAATAAACCAGTGGCGTAGCCTGAAAATATTTTCGTGGGGGAGAGGGGGGTCACATCGACCCGAAAGGAAAAAGGAGGGCGGAGCAGGCTGATGCCTGAGTCTCCCCCTTCTCCTAAACTCCTGGTCTGTGTGACGTGACTATCGCCGGTACTTTAGGCAGAATGTGTATATGTTTATCAAAGTCTTGAGACTCCCTGGCCCCTTGCGTATATTCCAGTGAAATGAGGAGTTAGTAAATAATAAAAGTTAAGTAATCGTTTAAAATACAGTAAACGACAGGTACAGTGACCATCAGGACTGGCGGCCTCTCGTCACACCATTTCTTAAACTAGTCTTCGAATCATTGTGACGTGTACTCGAATATTATTTCAATTCGAGGATGGCTCTGCTTGCAATGTGGAATGAGAGGTAAACGCAGCATGTTTTTTGCAAAGGAATAATTACATTTCGCTTAAGCTTATTTCCTGAGCGAAATTATTGCGATCAATTTTTGTGACTGCATGCCTATGGGAATAATTTTTATTTTAAGCTCTATATGTCAAGCAGCCCTGACGCATTCAATCTATGCCGCCTGCGTATAGGTCATACTCACCCCACCCAAAACTTTTCATTGCGCGGAGAAGATCAGCCAGAATGGGAACATTGCTAGGAACCTCTGACTATCAATCATATTTTATATAACATGCCCAGTCTTTGAAAAAAGGAGACACGTTTATTTTAAACAATTTTACAGAACACAAACACCTCTACATTCAATGTTAATACTATCAGAAAATGCACCCAGCCCCATACAGGATGTGTTTAGGTTTCTAGACCCTGCAGGTATTCTAAACAAACTGTAAACAGAAATCTGTTTTTCATCTCATATTTTAACGCTATTATCATAATCACCCAGTGTCTGGCGCATCATAGCCATTGTTGCTTTTGCGCCATAAAACCCAACGTAACTAACTAACGAACTAGCATTGAAACCTTTTTGTGAACATTTCCTACTTTACTGCGTGCATCCAAGCATGCTTGCAATACGCAATAAATAATCGTTTTTGTAAGTTATGAGGCACGTTGGCAACTCGGTTTTGCGCACGTTATTTTTCGGGCAGATTTTTTTGCAACTTTGGTTGGCCTTAGAGTTCCCTGTGACGTTCGATAGCAATGAAGTAGTCCAATCGTAGAGGTAATGTCATGAAATGTGCCAGGGCAAGGTGATCATTGTTGAGAAATATTTGCTTAGTCTCAAACAAAAATGCACACGGGACCATACTATACATACTCACCTAGAAATAGCTTGTTCGCTGTGTATACCAGCCATAAATATTAATTACGTGCAAAAATTCATGATGTTCTCTTTTTGTGTTTTTTGTAACTCCCGTCGCTCTCCTCCTCGAAATGCCAGCGTTGCGGCAAAGTGTCTTCTGTTCTTAGCAAACGTTCGACCATAATTTCTCTTTACGTGAACTAATGAAAACTGTACATATATGTATCTCACCATGCAGCATAGATATGCCGTGTATACACTGTTCTAACTGGTACAGGCATTCATATTTTTTAAGCACTTACGCTGGCGCGAAGAAACGCAGCCTCGTGCCACACAAATTCTTAAGTGATCGGTTCACTAGTGACAAAGGATTGAACTCCGGTTTTCTTTAGAGCATAGTGCATTATAATCAATTTCTCAGAACACGTGAACTCTCACGACAATTTCACGAGAACTGCCAGCACATGCAGCTTGTTCAATTAATTACGCGGTACTGTGCACCATCCCTGCCTGTGGGTTGTCTGTATCGGGCATTCTGATGCGAGGCGCTGTAATTTCATTGCTTGGTAAGTTCAGAGAGCGCTTTACAATTCATCGGTACATCTTGAAGATGCTTTTTCTGTTCTGCCGTTTTTTTATTTTCTTTTCCCATTCTTTTTCCTTACTTCCGAATCTGCCACTCTTCCCACTGCCGAGGAGTTTTCTGACATGTACTCGATTATTATTTCAATTTCAGCTTTGCAAGGGGACTTGGTAGCATACAGGCTACGAAATGCAAACGAGAGAAGCGAGAAACCTCAGAATGTCTGCGATGCATGCGGTTGCCAATTGCCCAAAGGTATTGTTCCCAAACGTGCCCCATCTTCTAAAGAATAAGGCAACTCTGGCCATGAGCACAGCTTAAGCAGAACGCTCTTTTTCATCGCTCAGACCCATAAAGATCAGACCGGAGAGTAACAACAACAGATGACAGATTGGTTGGCATCGATCTTTTAAACATCCACCTTGAATAACAAGTCCTCCCCGAAGGCATAAGACAGTGATAGCATACCGGGCTTACCGGGATACCAGGCGAACCGTGATAACGGGATCGAAGTGCACATGTGCAGATACGTACGTTGCCCGTACCGACTAGCATGCGTGCTAGCTGCTTTTCAGCTTCAACCTTACCATGTTAGCGTTGGTGTACGTAGTGTACGTAAAACATGGTGACGCTCTGGGGCGCCCGCTTCGAAGTAAGTTGGCGTGTAGTTGTTGAAAGTGTGAAGAGGTTTATTAGCCGTTAAAGGCAGCGACGAGACAGCGTGATGAACCGTCCAGCGATCGGCACAGCAACGAACCGAAGCACGAGCCGAGAGAGCCGGGCGTTGGCGATGCTGCTCGCTGCAGGTACATCTTCTTCTTCACAATCGCCCCCGCTGAAAAAGGAGCCATCCTGGCGACTTAAGAAGTTTCAGGCAAAGGCTCATGGTACGGTTTTAGTCGGGAAACATGGACGATGTCACATGCACGCCGGCGCATGTCGTCCGATCGGGAAACTGGTTCAATTAGGAAATTAACCGGAGAGGTTTTCTCCAAAACGGTGTAAGGCCCCTCGTACCGGGGGACAAGTTTCGAGGAGAGTCCCGGTGTTTGGTATGGGATGGCAAGCCACACAAGAGACCCTGGGGCGTAGCTGGGATCCGGAAGAGAGGTGCTACGGGTTTCTTTCTGGCGTTGTTGCTCTTCCGAGGTGAACGCACGGGCGAGCTGGCGGCACTCTTCGGCTTGTCTAGCAGCATCGGAGATAGGTGGACACTCGGAAGCATCAGGACGGTAAGGAAGTAGGGTATCAATTGTATGGGAAGGCTCACGTCCGTAAAGAAGAAAGAAAGGTGAGAATCCCGTGGTGGTTTGTATTGCGGTGTTATATGCGAACGTGACGTATGGGAGAACACGGTCCCAGTTGCTATGATCAGATGCCACGTACATTGAGAGCATATCACCTAGCGTGCGGTTGAACCGTTCCGTTAGTCCGTTAGTAGTCGGGTGGTATGCTGTCGTTTTCCGATGAATGACGTGGCATTCCGAAAGCAGAGTTTCGACGACCTCGGAAAGGAAAGCGCGGCCTCTGTCACTAAGGAGCTCTCGAGGTGCACCATGTCGAAGGATAAAGCGTTGCAAAATGAAAGAGGCGACATCCTGAGCTGTAGCGCTCGGCAAAGCGGCTGTTTCGGCGTAGCGTGTCAGGTGGTCAACCGCCACTATAATCCACCGATTACCATCTGGTGTCAATGGAAGGGGACCGTAGAGGTCAACGCCGACGCGATCAAATGGCTTGGCAGGGCATGGAAGTGGCTGCAATGCGCCAGTCGCACGTGGCAGTGTTGATTTACGTCGCTGGCAGTCAGGACAGCACTGCACAAATTTACGTACAAAATTGTACATGCCGCGCCAGTAATAGCGATGGCGAAGGCGTTCATATGTTTTGAACACTCCGGCGTGGCCACATTGTGGATCGTCGTGAAGCGAGGCGCATACTTGCGATCGTAAAGTGCGTGGAATGACCAGCAACCACCGGCGGCCATCGGGAGCGTAGTTGCGTCGATGAAGAAGTTGATCGCGGATGGCGAAATGGAAAGCTTGACGTCGGAGGGATCGAGATACTGGAAGGTTGGGCGTGCCAGATAAATATTCGATAAGAGAGGCGATCCACGGGTCACGACGTTGTTCGGTGGCAATCGAGTCGAGATTTAGCGATGACAAGGTCTGGAGGCAAGTGTTTCCGCACGTCTGATCTGGTGGTAAAGGTGAGCGAGACAGGGCATCAGCGTCAGAGTGTTTGCGTCCGCAGCGGTATACGACGCGAATGTCGTACTCCTGGATGCGGAGTGCCCATCGCGCTAGGCGGCCAGAAGGGTCTTTCAACGTGGAGAGCCAGCAAAGCGCGTGGTGATCAGTTACTAGATCGAACGGGCGGCCGTATAAGTACGGCCGGAACTTTCCAAGCGCCCACACCAGAGCCAAACACTCTTTTTCTGTCACGCTGTAATTAGTTTCGGCTTTCGTCAGAGTGCGGCTAGCGTAGGCTACAACGTATTCTGAATAGCCGGGCTTTCGTTGAGCGAGGACCGCGCCTAGCCCGACGCCGCTGGCGTCGGTGTGCACTTCGGTAGGAGCCGTCGGGTCGAAGTGGCGAAGAATAGGTGGGGAAGTGAGCAGACGGCGCAGAGTAGTGAAGGCAACGTCACATGCAGGGGACCAGGAAGTGAGGTTCACGTCACCGCGAAGAAGCTGGGTTAACGGTGACATGATAGATGCAAAATTTCGAAAAAAGCGCCGGAAATAGGAGCATAGGCCTACAAAGCTGCGAAGTTCCTTCATGGTCGTCGGCTTTGGAAATTCTGCGACTGCTCCAAGTTTTGCTGGGTCTGGTAATACGCCGTGCTTGGACACGATGTGACCTAGGATGACGAGCTCGCGTGCAGCGAAGCGGCATTTTTTCAGGTTAAGCTGCAGACCAGCGTTGGTCAGACAGCTCAAAACGTGCCTGAGGCGAAGGAGGTGCGTAGGAAAGTCGTGGGAGAAAACCACGACATCGTCGAGGTAACAGAGGCACATATTCCATTTGAGGCCACGCAGCGTATTATCCATAAGACGTTCAAACGTGGCAGGCGCGTTACAAAGCCCAAAGGGCATGACGTTAAATTCATATAGTCCGTCTGGTGTAATAAATGCCGTTTTTTGGCGATCGGCTTCTGCCATTGGGACCTGCCAGTAGCCAGACCGCAAATCTAGTGACGAGAAAAATTCCGCTCCGTGAAGGGTGTCAATGGCGTCATCAATGCGCGGCAAAGGATAGACGTCCTTCCGGGTTATCTTATTCAAACGACGATAGTCCACGCAAAATCGGATAGATCCGTCTTTCTTACGCACCAGGACGACGGGAGACGCCCAGGGACTGTGGGATGGTCGAATGACGTCTCTACGAAGCATATCTTCAACTTGATCGTTGATGACGCGGCGCTCTACAGCGGAGACACGGTATGGTCTTTGACGCAGTGGCTGGTGTAGGCCGGTGTCAACATGATGTTTGACTTGTGATGTGCGGCCCAGTTGAGGTTGCGACACATCGAACGAACTCCTGAACTCATGCAGAAGATTCAGCAGGTCGGCATGTTCGGTGGGAGTGAGAGTGTCGGCGATGGCGCTGGAAAACGTATCATCGGACGACTCCCCGAGTGCCGACAGTGCTTTGGGGTGGTCGCAGTAGTCGTCCGGGACATCAAACAAAAACGAAGGGTCGAGATCCTGCACGCGGCCGAGACATTCCCCCGCAAGCAATGTGACAGGTGTGGAAAGCGGATTGCTTACGAACATGTTGCTTCTTCCGGCGGCAAGATCAATTGTTGCGAAAGGCAGCGGCAAAGCTCGACGACTTTTGAAGATATCGGAAGGCATAAAAAGAACTGTAGCGTCAGTGTAGGCGTTGCATGAAACGGGAACAAGGGCGAAATTACCAGGCGGAATATCGGTATCTTCATGAACGAGCAACTTCGGCGTTTGATGAGGAGCGTCCAGTAATGGGACATCACACAAGGGTGAAAACTCAACTTCGGAGCGTGCGCAGTCTATGACGGCATTATGGCGGGATAGGAAGTCCCACCCGAGGATGACGTCATGCGAACAGACAGGAAGAACAATAAACTCCACGATGTAAAGAATGCCTTCGATGGAGACTCTTGCAGTGCAGGCTGCGAGAGGCGTTACTTGCTGTGCGCTTGCGGTGTGAAGCGACAGTCCCGAAAGCGGCGTCGTTACTTTGCGTAATAAACGGCAGAGATTAGCGGCAATAACAGAAACAGCAGCGCCAGTGTCGACAAGGGCGAAAGTACAATAACCTTCAACAGTTACTGCGACCACGTTAGCAGGAGAGGAGCGAGGGCTTAGACAGTTCGAAAACGGCGCAGTTCTTGCCTCTTGAATTGCGTTGCTTAGTTTTCCTGGTCAGAAGGTCTGGGCCGGCGACGCATTGGGGAGGGCGATCGCCGACGAGGAGAGGGTGCGCGCGGCGTCACGAAGTCGGGGTCGTTAGGAGGGGCATAGCGAGGGGACGAGACCGGCCCGTATTGCGCGAAGGGTTGGCTGCCGGGTTGCGACGATCGGACATAGTCACCGAACGTCTGAGGTCGACGGCGGCAGTAGCGGGCAACGTGTCCGGGAGTAAAGCAGGCGTGGCATATCGGTAGGTTATCGCGCGTCCTCCAAGAATTGGCTACTGGTGGTGCCGCCCAAGGTGCTGTATAAGCAGCCGGGTGTGCGGGCTGTGGGCGCGAGGTATAGGGTGGTTGCGGAAGCCTACGCACAGCGTCTGCATATGTGAACGGCGCTGCTACAGGCTGCATCACTTGCGAGCAGGCGACAGGAGGAGCCACAGGCTGCGCTGCATACGTTAGGGGCGCGGCCACAGGCTGCACGGCTGGCGGATAGGCGACAGGAGGGCCTACCAGCTGCGCGGCACTCTGGCAGTGGGCAAGGCTGGATAGAGGCGGCTCGTGGTGCGCAACAGGAACAGCTTGGGCAACCTCTTCCGAAATAGCAGTGCGAAGCGGGGCAGGTAGACGGGTGGTGGTCTCGTGAGTGAAGGGCACTAGGGAAAGTTGGCGGGCGACTTCCTCGCGGACGAAGGCTCGAACTTGCTGAAGCAGCGGTGAATTGTCCGGCAGGGTGTCGAAACTGCACAGTGACTGACCACCATGCTGAGGCTGCCGAGTCAGAGTGCGTTGCTTGTTCAACTCGTCGTAGCTCTGACACAAGCTGACGACTTCGGAAACTGTGCTCGGATTCCTTGCCAAGAGCATTTGAAATGCGCCGTCGTCGATGCCCTTCAGGATGTTTTTAACCTTGTCAGATTCGGGCATGGTGTCATTCACACGTCGGCAAAGGTCGACGACGTCCTCAATGTAGCTGGTAAAGGTCTCGCCAGTCTGCTGAGAGCGGACGCGCAAGCGCTGTTCTGCCCTCTGCTTGCGGACAGCCGGCCGACCGAACACTTCAGCACATGACGTCTTGAAGACGCTCCATGTGGGGATGTTGTGTTTGTGGTTATTAAACCACAATTCGGCGACGCCAGTGAGATAAAATATCACGTGGCCCAGCTTGTCGGCTTCGTCCCACTTATTGTTGGCGCTCACCAGTTCGTAGTGCTCGAGCCAGTCTTCTACGTCGGTCCCATCCGCACCGCTGAAGACCTTCGGCTCCCGTAGCCTGGGATGGCCAGGGCAGTTGAACTGGAGCGAAGGCGTCGATGTAGTGGCGTTGGTAGTCATGACAGGTGGTAGCGTGCGGCTTCGCAGCTCCAGGGTGTAGCAACGGGGATTAACAGCACCTTCCACCAAATGTGAAGAGGTTTATTAGCCGTTAAAGGCAGCGACGAGACAGCGTGATGAACCGTCCAGCGATCGGCACAGCAACGAACCGAAGCACGAGCCGAGAGAGCCGGGCGTTGGCGATGCTGCTCGCTGCAGGTACATCTTCTTCTTCACAAAAGATTCACTTTGTTCACACCAAACGACTGTTTAAAGTGGCTTCGCTTGCCTTCAGTTAGCTTCGATGACTGAGTATTACGAATTAGTTAGTGTAGTTTTCGAGATAGATTCCTATTTCGAAATCGTCTAAGCTTAACTACAAGATCGATGCAAACAAATCGGCAACATATTTTTTTCGCGCATGGTGCATGGTTTGGTTCATATTTATTTACTCTCTATATTATTGAAATAAGCTTCATATATTGCTTGGCACTGTATATCACAACCAGACAATCCCGGTTTCTTTTCTTTTTCAACTGTCTTAATTCTTAACCTGGTTGGGGGTAAGGGAACAAGGTTGGGGGTAAGGGAAGCGAAAAAAGATAAATGATAGGAAAGAAGAAAAAAGAAAAAAGAAAAGGGAGATGCAAAGTAAAAGTAGTGCTACACTGCTCCTACTTTGCATCCCCCTTTTCTTCTATTTTTTCCCTTGTTTTCTTTTTTCACCTTTTTTGTTACATTTGCATTGTCCCATCTAGTGCATGAATCAATGACACATGGCTTTGCTATAGCAAAGATGCCTATGTGGTGTTGGATTGAACAGTGCATTGTACTTCATTCAGTTAATTACAGACTGATCAGTCTTGCAATAAGTGCTTCCTGTCTATCACCACACATGTTCAAATGAAAAGTTTGTGCTTGGCTCTTAGTATGCTGGTATATAGCTTGTGTCTTGGACTACTCAAAATGAATGTTATTTTGCTGCTGTTTATGGTAATGAATTTATCCAACATGAAAATATCTTGCCTTGTGAACTTTGTCGGATCTGCCTTTCTTTTTCTATCTTATGCAGGCATTGTATGTGAGGGAGGCAGCAACAAAGAGGTGATAGCTTGAGCTTCGGAAGAATAAATGCTGGCAGTGAAGCAATTACACATCAAACATCCCAGCTATTTTGCACTCTGTCCTAAATGTGTTTTTTAAAAAAAATATTGTGCTCGTTTACTGCATTGAAAACAGCAAAATGCTAAAATATATAGCAGAGAACAAAATATTAGGCCACGTTGGTGCCTTCTCGACTTCCCAGGACGTCGTCTGGGTGTTGTTTGTAAAAAGTAAAAAGTGTTTCCAAAATACTGCCTCTTCTGCACCAAATTCGGTCTAGGTATTAAGTAAAGGTGATTGTGTGTAGTGCATGAAGCTCAGCAATATTAGTGCAATTTTTTTGCCACATCAAAAGCAAGGAATCAGTTCTCTTTATAAGGCAAGTTATATGATTACACTTTGTCTTAAAGTTGAAATGAATTTTCGAAGTTTTCTTATGATGGCTGTTTTCTGCATTTCATATACAACAGCTTCCGTTCCGAAGTTCCCCATGGCCCTCAATAGAAGACTTCAAAAATCATTTTCCTCATTTAAACAAAAATTGTAATGATAACACTTGCCATATAACAAGAACTGTTTATTTGCTTTCAACTTACACATAAAAGTAATTTTCAATTAGACAAACACACAGCTCAAGTTGCATCTCAATGTGGACAAAAACGATTATATAGTGATATTTGTAATCTTGACCTAACATTATTTTTTTTCGCGAAATATAACTTCTGTGCAGTGAGTGTTTGTGGCTCAAATATTCATACAAAGTGCAGTATTGCCATGCAAGAAATGCAAACGATAAACAGTTTGGCTGAATTCTTCAAAGCCTATGTAGCGGAAAAATTGCACTAATGTTACTCGGCTTCAAATACTTTAAGAAGCACCTTTACTTAATATGTAGATCAAACTTGATATGGCAACAAAAAGCGGTTCTTTGAATTTTTTCTCACAGATAACACCCGCACGACATTCTGCGAAATTCTGAAGGTACCCACGTGACCACTACTTTTTTCTCTTCAAAACATTTCTGCAAATAACTATTTTCAGAAGAGTAAATTACCATCATTTTTTAAACTATACATCTCTGATGGTCGCCAGGCGGTATGGTTTGTATGTTTGGTGTAGAATAGCCCAGTGCGAAAAACAACAAATGTCTGAGCATCCTTTGACGCTCGGGCAATTTCGAAAGCATTTGTTTGTTAGCAGCGATTCAGTTAAGCCCTTGTCTTTATGCTTAGGCCCAAAAACAAAACACAAGTAACCAAAGTAGTCCTAAGAGTCATGCAGTCTCGCTTTTCCAAGGCTTGTGGAGCCTAATTTAGTGCAAGCTTCACCATTTTCTAAAACTTCAGATTCAACCAACAGGTTTTGGAGGCACAGTGCATTTTCAGCTAACTTGTTTCACACCAGTTACTTTGATAAAAAGCGGAAAGTAGAGATAAAAATACCATTTAAAAGGCATTGTAGGTAATAACAAAAAGGACTGCTTTCTTTTTTGTGTGGTGCTTTGCCTGAACGCTGTGCTTTTTGTGGTATAGTTCATTGTCTAGTGAACATAGGCCTTAAAAACTAACATTAGCCATGTTGAGGACGATTTCTTGGTTATAGTCATAGTAGCCATATTAAAAATATATGACTTCAAACTTGATTGTTATTTTGAAGATTTTTTCTTGCATAATGATATTTCAGAGTCTTAGTCAATTTTGTTATAAGAAAACGTGATGTCATTATAGGGTCACTTTTTGTAGAGTCGTTCAGTTCTACCTTACCTTTTACATTCCTAAAAGAGCAGTTATTTTCAATATCGGTATTTAAAATGGAATGAGCATGCTGTATGTAGTTAGGTGTAAGCACTTACAGATAGCACATGCACCCAACTTTTCTGTTGGCAGTTTATTTCTGTTATTCTTAATTTATATGTGGGGTTTCACGTCCGAAAACTACAATATGTATATGAGAGATGCCGTAGTAGAGGGCACTGGAAACTTCGACCACTTGGGGTTCTTTAACGTACACCCAAATCTGAGCACACGTGCCTACAGCATTTCTGCCTCCATCGGAAATGGAGCCGGGATTCGATACCGCGACCTGCGGGTCAGCAGCCGAATTTCTGTTACTCTTGCTCCCCTATATGTGTGCAGTTCGGTTATAGTTATCTGGCTTGCACAGATTTTTATTGGCACCTGCCTGGTCTTGCTTGCTTTCGTGATGATTTCAACCTTCATAAGTTGCATAGGTTTAACTCCTAAAATTGTTCAAGATGCCAATTTTGTGTACAAACTGTATAGTATAAAGGCAGCAGATGTACATGCACACACTATTAAATGTACATTGAGAGCTTTCACTTGCAGTTTCTAAAGTTTTACTGTGCAGAGAGCATTTAAATCATAATTTCTTAAGGACATATTAATCGATTATCTCTACCATTAAAAATTGTGACAACCTAGTTATTTTCACTGTGATAAGCATGCTGTTTTCTTTGATGTGGCAGAACTAATTTATACACTCATTCCTTCTATTATTCACATATGCATAACATGAAGGATTGTGTGCCTTACATTTTCAGTTTCATTCTGTGTGTTATATTTCTTGTGCATGTGAACTAATGTGCTAACATGTGTCTCTGACATTATTTGTGCCAATTATTTTCATTTCCAGGTGCCAATGAAGGACACATAAGTTCTATGGCAGTGACCTTCCAAATTTACAGTGGTGCCGGAGCCTCAAGCAGCATTTCGCCGATCTCCACAAGGCGATCATGAGACAAACACAGCGCCACACTTTCACAGTGCTATTACTATTATTTATGTTTAAACATTTCGTTCTAAAATTGCTGTTACACTGTGTTTTGTGCCACCATCCTGTGGCTTAGGTGGAGCTCGTGAAATCACGGTGTAGTCACCTCATTTGTGTACCATCAACACTGCAATGTCACTATTCACAGCTGGAGCATACAGACATAAAAAAATATATTGATTGTAGCAGGGCTGGTGTGTATAATAATGCTTCTCTATTGATAATAATAACTTTATAAGTTCTTTAGGTCTTGCATAGAACACTGCATTAATGTGTTGCAATGTAACCACCATTTATGATTGCTAGCATGTTAATTTAGTAGTTTTGTAATGTATTTTATTTGAAGGGTAATTTTGCTTCCGCATCACGACAATCAGAAAGATGCCAATGACTCAATCCCTCATTAAGTAGCTTCTCAACACATTTGTTTCTTTCAAGCCTTTGTTTACTCATCAAGGCTGTTTCAGATAGCAAACATATTTCACCTTCATGCAACATATTAAAAATGAAATATTCATATATATTTCTACACAGTACTTGCTTTTGCAAACAACGTGAATGGCCGATTGCTTTTACTCGAGATCTAGGATGTCCATTTGATCTTTGCAAGATGCAGCAGATTATGCTGCATCTCAATCAGCATTATGCGGATTTCCGTAAGCTGCTTATCGGGTAATTTAGCATGATATGGCACTTTCCGTAAGCTGCGGACGTCCGCATCTTTCTGCACGATATGGCGTTTTCCGTAAGCTGCGGATGTCCGCATCTTTTCGCATGATATGGCGCCTAGTAGAGGATCGGCAACTGAACGAAAGGGACATGCATTTGTTCACCCAAGGAGCTGTTGCGAACACTTCGAAGAACAGCTGGATCTGAAACTGGTCGTCCGCTGATAAAAGACTGTGCAGCCGTGCGCGAACTAAGACGTAGCAAAAGTTAGTACCGCGCTTTTAACTGATCGAGATGCTCGTGCATTGCGAACGTCAGCGTCTCGCCTCTGCGTACAATGCACGCTTTTTGTAGCGTGTCGTTTATCTCTGTCGTCAGGCGCGCTTTCCATTCGCGCCCCGCTTTGATAAGCTCGGCGCGCCAACTGTGTTACAATGCGTCCCATTTACGGGGTTCAGGCGGCCTTTTGTATGCTTGCTCTAGTGCATTGCGCAGTAATGCTACGCTTTCCGGGTCGTGCACGAGTGTGGTGTCCCATTTCCATTGGTTTCTAAATGTAGTGGATTGTTCGAAGAAAAGTTTTACAGTCACTGGAAAGTGGTCACTGGACCTCGCAACTAAGGACATGAGTGGCTAGCACTTCTGGAAAATAGTAGCGGTCTAGCCGGGTCATGTTGGGACCCCGTTGCCAGGTTGCAACGAAGTCATTCCCGTGAATGTTGACCCACGCATCCCCGAGCTTGAAATTGCGGATGAATTGTCGCAATGCGCTAACTCCGCTATATTGTCTGCATTGTCTGCGTCCGCGCGCATCTCTGTCGGTGTTCTCAACACAGTTGAAATCTCCAACTAAAAAAGTGGGGTAACTGTCAAACATAAATGAGTCGAGTGAATTGAAAAAGTCGACCGTTCCCCCACGTTGAGCTGGGGCATATATTACGAGCGCCCTTACTCGTCTGCCGTGAAGGTCAAAGTCTACTGCTAGTGTGCGGCCGTCAAAACCATAAACACAGTGTGCTCTTCGACGTAACGCTGGTGTCAAAAAAACAACTCCGACTCCGCACATCTTTGAATCAGTCAGCGAAAAAAAAGCCTTCACTCCAAACTGTGAACAAAAGGATTTCACATCATAAGGGGTTCTGAATTTACATTCCTGTAAGAAAAGGATATCGACATGACGTGACCTTCCAAAGTGCATGAATTCTCTCTGCTTATCTCGGCGTCTGAAACCCCTGACGTTTAAGGAGAGAAAATGCACCGTAGCCATTTTGAAAATGGGGAGAGTGCGCGCAAACTTCAAAGAATCCCCTTGCAGGGGGTGGGGCGAGCGCTCAACGAGTGAACAAACCTAAAGAGAAAAATGCTCGGACGTAGAGAATTAGCAAGTTTTTTGGGCTTACTAATGTCCGTAGAGCCCTCAGAGTCCGTGGTCGGTGGGTGGGCTCGTTTGGTGGCTGAACGGTCTATTTCCATGGCGCTGGCACCGACACTCGCACCGGCGGCCGCACCTGTAATCTGGTAAATGAGGTTTGACAGGCTCAGTTTGCGGGTCTGAGCCGAGTACTTGCTGGCGCGGGCGCTCATCGTTGTCGGTGGCATAATCACTGTTGTGGTCTTGTTTGGGCCGATGATCGGAGCGTCTGCACGTCCCGTCGTTCGGGTGCCGCGTCCCATCGAAGCTCTCGGAGCTACTGGTGGTGCCAAATGTATCAGAGCTGTAGCTCTCGTGGTCCCTGCTAAGTACGGGCACCCGGGCTTCGGCTTTGGAAGAGCTGTGTTCTTCATAGGCGTCCGGCGAGAAGTCGCTGGTCTTGGACGGGGTGTGAAGGGTTGACGAGCTTTCTCAGACAGGGAAGCAGGTCTCCTGCCTCTTGTGCTTCAGCATGGGCGTAAGTGTCGCTCGCAGACTTGAGCGCCGGATAATCACCTTGCAATGCGGGCGTGAGGTCGGTGCACGCTTGTTCTTCGGTTGCCGCTGCTGCAGCCGCTGCTGAGGACTTCGGACGTACGCAGTCAGCTGTTGCATGGCTGCCCGAGCACTTGCGGCACGGTTTTGCGCATCCCTCTGTGGCATGTTCAAACACGTTGCAGCGCGTGCAATGGGGCGTGGCACAATCTTTGGCGATGTGGCCAGCATTCCTGCACTTAGAGCACACTTTCTTGACACTTCGGTAGTCACACATGACATTGTAGCCTTGGACTGTCAGAAAGTTTGGTATATGGCTTTTCATTTCCACTCGCGCCACACGTACACCTGTGCCAACCCCAGGGCGGACCTTGAACACTGGCTCGAGGATATGTTGCACGTTGCCGTATGCGGCGAGAGCAGTCGCTAGGGCTGCGTCGCTTACCGACAGCGGTACCCGGAAGACTGTGACGTGGACTATTTCGGGACCTACACCGACAAGTGGAACTGATTCGCCGTTAAAGAGAATGGCGCCCCGGCTCTCCAGCTTGGTGGCTGCATGGATGTTTGCGGCTGCGGTGCCGAACTTTGCACCTCCCATGTGCTGGAGGGACTTGATACCGCATAGGCCGGTTACTGCTTCGAGGGCATCTATGATGTCGTCAACAGTGCTTCCCTCTGGAGCGGTGAAGTTAAAGCAATGAGCTTTCGGTGGTGGTGCTGCGAAAGTCATCACACTATCGTCCTGGCCCTGGCTACCACGGCTTGCGCTGTGGTGCCCGGGCGTTGGCTCACGATGAAGGCCTGGACAGAGCCGGGGGGTTATCCAGGAGTTCGCTTGATGCTTGATAAGATGGGGTCGACGACAGGCAGCGTGCCTGGTCGCGGGAATCCCGGCGCCAGGTAAGCGGCGAACGGGGCGTCGGCCGTCGATCAACTACTGACAAGCGGCGAAGCGCGTCGGCATTTATACTCTTGCCGTCGAATGTTATAGCGTTATCGCTGACGGTGGCGTAGGTTCCAGAATAATCTGTACCATTGGCAGAGTGGGCCTGATCTTATCGAAATGATCTACTACAGTCCGGAAGCTTCTTGAAAACTGCAGGCGCGGTTTACGCTGAGAATCATGTAGTGTTTTGGAACGATAACAAAACTTGGGAAATGGAACGTGGCAATATGCTCAGAGGTGGTCTAGCTCCGTCCCTACGTTGGTCGTTTTACTACGATGGGAAAAGAATCAAGAACAATTTATTATTGTGCAACCGCTTCAATTTTTTCATGAGAAAATTTTCCAAAACGGTGTTCAATTGCAGTATATTCGAAGTAAAGTTTGAAATATTCAATCCTTGGCAGCATTAGGTCCTTTTAGATCTCCGTTCTGCTGTACAGAAATATTTAAATGAATCAGGGTGGCTTTCAACTTGATTAGCAGAAATATTTATTCTAAGTATTGTGTATAATTAGTCATAAAAATATTACGTGATCACTTTAATTATTAATAACTTCTTTCTTGGTCAATCCCTCATAGTGGGTGGGAGCCAGTGTATAGTATCATCATCTGCGCAAACGGCCACCAGAATGCAGCCACGTCCGCTCACAGCCGCCGCCGCCGCTTATTCCGTCATGGACGAACCTCGGCGAAGTGCAGCTACGTGCAATGTGGAGAACGCATTGGCCCAGCCCAAGCAGCCGTCGGAGCAGTGTCTGCTGAGACTCAACCAGGACCTCAAGAACATCATTGACAACCCTGTGCCAGGAATCTTCGTCGAGCCCGAAAAAGGCGACGTCACCTACGTCCACGCCATCATCGTGGGACCCGACAACACGCCGTGCCAGGGAGGCTTGTTTCATTTCGTGCTGAAGTTCCCCCTCAACTACCCAGACTGTCCACCGCAGGTACGCTTCATGACAACCGACGGCGGAAGGGTGCGCTTCAACCGGAAACTGTACAGCAGTGGGCTCGTCTCGCTCAGTATTCCGGGAACGTTTCATGGACCCTCGTGGAACCCGGAGATGACCCTTAAGACAGTGGTGGTGTCGATCCAGTCGTTGCTCATCGAGCAGCCGTTAGCCTATGAACCTGCACTGGGACTGGAGTTCGAAACTTGGCTTGAAAAGACGATTGGTTACAACAACAATATGCGCTTCCAGACCATCAAGGTCGCAATTTGCGACGCACTCGAGGCTTGCCTCCTCGGCAACTCGTTGTACCCGCAGGACCTGCAGATGACTGTCATGAAGCACTTCGTAGAACAATATGCCAACTACGAAACTGTAGCCTTCCTTCTACTTGACCAAGACTCGAGCGAGCAGGAATCTCAGCAGCACGCAGCGCTACTCGAGAGACTGCAGGACTTGCATGATCGCATACTGCTAAATACCCCAACGATGAGAAAATTGTGGCAATGCGTCATGAACTTCTAGGGCTCATGGAGACTTTTTGGAGCGTAAAAAAAGTTGGCAAACTGTTAATAAACCAGTGGCGTAGCCAGAAAATATTTTCGTGGGATGTGGTCACACCGACCAGACCCGGGGAGAGGAGGGCGGAGCACGCTGAAGTCTGAACCTCCTTCCTCCTACACTTCGGGTCTCTGTAACGTGACTATCACCGGTAGTTTGCGCAGAATGTGTACATGTATATCAAAGTCATGAGACATCCCGCTTCATGTGTAATATGCCTGTGAAGAGAGGAGGAATAA
Organism: Rhipicephalus microplus; assembly: GCF_043290135.1. Taxonomy (NCBI): domain Eukaryota; kingdom Metazoa; phylum Arthropoda; class Arachnida; order Ixodida; family Ixodidae; genus Rhipicephalus; species Rhipicephalus microplus. Next base: position 310,297,818 of record NC_134710.1, on the reverse strand, counting down.
GTAAATATTAAAAGTCAAGTAATCGCTATAAAATGCAGTAAACGACAGGTACTTGGCCGCCATTTAATGAACTAGACTTCGAAAACGAATCATCGTGACGTGTACTCGACTATTCTTTCAAATCGATTATGGCTCCGCTTTATGTGGAATGAGATGCAAACGCAAAATGTTTTTGCACTTAAAAAATTGCTTTTCGCTTTCGCTTATTTCCTGAGCAATTTTTTAATTTTTCTTTAAAGTCAATGTTTGTGACTTCATGCCTCTAGGAATAGTTTTTGTTTTAAACTCTATATGCCAAGCAGCCCTGACGCATTGAAACCTCTTAATCGACAGTTCTTACTTTACTGCGTGCGTCCAAGCATGCTTGCAATACCCAATAAGAATTCCTTTTTGGAAGGGATGCAGCGCGTTGGCAACTTGATTTCGCACGCGTTATTTTTCGGGTAGAATTTCTCGCAACTTTGCTTGACATTAGGGTTCCGTGTCACTTTTGATAGCAATGAAACACTCCAATCGTAGAGCTAATGTCATGCAATCTGCCAGGGCAAGGTAATCACTGTTGAGAAATGTTTACTTCGTCTCAAACGAAAATGCACCATGGACCAGACTATGCATACTCACCTAGAAATAGCTTGTTCGCTGCGTGTACCCGTCAGTAAACTTATATACGCGCAAAAACGTATGGTGTTCTTTTTTTGTTTTGTTTTTCGTAACTCCCGTCGCTCGGCTCTTCAAAACGCCAGCGTTGCGGCAAAGAGTCTTCTGTTCTTAGCAAGCGTGCAGCATTCATTTTACTTTAGGTCAACATGTTCAAAGCTGTACATATATACATATTACCGTGCAGTATAGATATGCCATGTATACACTGTTCTAACTAGTACGTGCATTCATGTTTGCAGCCCTTACGCTGGCGTGAAGAAAGACAGCCTCGTACCACACAAAATCTTGAGTGATCGGTTCACTAGCGACGAAGGAATGAACTCCAGTTTCGTTTAGAGCATAGTGCACCATAATCAATTTCTCAGAACGCGTGAACTCTGACAACCATTTCACAATAACTGCAAGCGCATGCAACTTGTTTACTTAATTACGCGCTAACGTGCACCATCTCTGTCTGTCGGTTGTCTGTTTCGTGCATAATTTGCATAATGTCTGTTTCGTCGCTGTAATTTCATCGGTAGGTCCGCTCTGTGAGCGCTTTAAAATGCATCGACACCCTTTGAAGGTGCCTTTTCCCTTCTGTCCTTTTCCTTTTATTCCCCATTCTTTCCTTTTCCCTACTCCCGAATCTGCCACTCTTACCACTGCCGAAAAGTTTTCTGACGTCTAGCCGAACAACATCTCAACTTTGGGTTTTTTAGGTGACTTGGTAGCATACGGGCTGCGAAAAAGAAGCGAGAAAAGTGAGAAACCTTAACATGTCTGCGATGCATAAGGTTGACAATCACCAAAAGATATTGATCCCAAGCGTGCACCATCTGCTAAAGATTCTGGCGACACTGCCCATCAGCATAGCTGAAGCGGAACGCTCTTTTTCATTGCTGATACTCCTAAAAATTAGACCTGAGAGCTACAACAACAGATGAAAGATTGGTTGGAATGGCTCTTTTAAACATTCACCGTGAATTACAAATCCGCCCGAAAGAAATAAGACAGTGATAGTACACCAGGCTTACCGGGATACCGGGCAAACCGTGATAGCGGAGTACACATGTTCAGATAGGTTCGTTGCCCTACCGATTAGCATGCGCGCTAGCTGCTTTTAAGCCTCAACATTACCATGTTAGCGTTGGTGTATGTAGTGTACGTAAAACAACGCGACGCTCTGGGAAGCCCGCTTCGAAGCAAGTTGGCGTGTAGTTGTTGAAAGATTTACTTTGTTCGCAACAAACGACTGTTTAAAGTGGCTTCGGTTGCCTTCAAATAGCTTCGATGACTGAGCATTACGAATAAGTTAGTGTAGTTTTCAAGATAAATTCTTATTTCGAAATTATCTACGCCTAACTACAAGATTGATGTAAACAAATCGGCCACATTGTTTTTTGATTCGGTGCTTGCTTCATATTTATTTACTCTCAGTATTACTGAAATAAGCTTCCCAAAATGATTGGTGCCAAAACACAACCAGACAATCATGGTTTCTTTTCCTTTCCAACTTTCTTAATTTTCAACCCTTCGATAGCTGGGGCACGTACACCAGGTAAAGGCTATACTGCTTAATTATAAGACGCTGCCCGCAACGAAAGTTTGCTGCACGATAATGTCATTTTCTTAACATTCGCTACCACACTAACGGTAAACAATAACTGCCTATTCTCTCTGTTCTTTACCGGGAACGTAGAGGCGTCTTCAGCTGGATGTGTAGGATCAACCGTAGGTGCTTGCTCAATTTCAAGGAAGAGAGTCAACGGACGTTGTTCTTCGATTGATATTTTCCGGACAGCCTTAAAAACATAGGCGCTAAGGATCGATTGAATGAGGTTAAACATTCGAAAACGACAATATGATTATAAGAGACGCCATAGTGGGGCGCTCAATAAATTTTACCGCTTTCGGTCTCTAGCATGCACCTTTATCAAAGTCCAGGGACTTCGAGCTTTCCCGCCTACCTCGAAATACGACAAGAATTTGAGTCAGCAATTGAGAACCACAACTGTTGGACTACCATGACGGGTAGTAAAAAAGACGGCTTTGGTAAAATTACCACGCTCTATTTTTCGTCCAGCTGTAAGGGCTCAAGTTTAAGTGATTAAGATATATTGCTGAAAATCACTCTCACACCATGGCAGAGTACTTTCGTTCTCTACCGTTGCCTACTCGTTGCTTTTCGGTGATAGTTTTCACTTGCAGAGGTGGTTCGTGGTTATGAAACGTGTGAAAAGCAATGCAACAACGCAAGTTTGCATGTAACAAATCGCGCAAATGTCTGGAAACCCATGCGGCATATAATATGACAGGTAATGTGGAGGATAACTTTTGTGTCAATTGAAAAAGGTAATCAACAGTATTACGCTATGCCAAGTGTCCGCAGCACATTGCTTGCACAGATATTATTTCATTTCCTTTAAAGAAACATTGGGTAATATGTGTATCGTTCTCATCACACATGATATTATGTTCAGCTGTGTTTCTTCATTGTGTGTATTTCTTGTTGTGCGTTAAGTCGCTAGTTGCAGAAATCGCTTGGTGTACCCCAAAGAGGTTCCTAAATATACGCTATATAGAGGGAACTCTAGCGCTAGCGTCTATGGGAGCTACTACGCACGGCGCTTCAGCAAGCATGGCAATGATGGGCACTACACAAATTTGTGTATTCTTCGTACTTCTGGCTCCGTGTCTGTTTTTGGGGCTTGGAGCAGTTCCCTCAAAAAACGAAAATGAGCAAATGTTCCGCGGTTGCACTTCCCCAGCTCATTGTTTTAGGCTTAGCTTTTCTAATCGGGACACAAAGCTCAAAAACTTCCGTTCTTTTTTTCGAAGCAAAACGTAAACGCGGCAGTAGAGGAAGCCACAAGTGCGATTTGAGGCCCGAAATAACGAACACTTGGGAAATACGTGTACTGCCCACCATCCCCAGGGTCACTGAACGATCGCTGTGCCAGAGTCTCCGCTAGTTAATTTTAAGAAACTCTCCGGCGTACCTTTCTATAGTCCTCTCAACGTAAATGGACGAAGAGGACGCAAATCAATGTATAGATAGTTAATTTTTTGGACATTTTTTAGCGTTATGCTCTTTATTCTTGTGCTGTTTGCCACACCACTGAACAATAAAACTTGTACGCCCTACAGCTGCCCCTACTACAATTTTTCAGTACGATGCTTTACGTTTAGATCACCATATTATATTTATCACGTTAAGTATTATGATGAGTATTTTAGTAGGCCTTTGTAAGGCTGTGATTGACCAGCACGTTTGGATGTGTTGCAACTTCGTCACTAGGCAACACTTTGCTGTGCATTTAGCTCTTAGGGCATAGTAAATACATGTAATAATATCTCGCATACAAGAATACAAGCTGGCGTACAAGCAAAGTTTGGTGGATGAGCCGAATATTTTGTCGCACTTGCGTGTGTGTGAGTGTCTGTGTGTGTGTTTGTGTGCTCGCTTGCGTGTGGGTGCGTTGCTGTGTGTTCATAGCAGAACGCGCGATCGTTCAATAGAAATGTTAGTCTCTGGCTTGAGTACTCTGGAAAGGGAAGTGGGGATTGAAAGAGTGTTGAATGACGCTGGTAGGCTGGGGTACCTTTACATACGTGCATTCATCCTGTCCAGTGGCTTCTGAGAACGCGACCACGGCTCCGAGGAACACATTTTTGAGCATATGCTTCTGGTGTCGGGCCAAGGATTCTATAAACATTGTACTTATCCACTACCCACATGTATTGTATACGTGGCCTTCATCGCTGCACTTACCTTACAAATTAGTCTTTCCAAACAGAATGACTATATTAAATATCCCTATTAATTTATGAATATTTTCATTGTGATGTCACTGTTACCCTGACGTGCTGTACTCACATAAATGGTAACGGTGACTTTCTTGCACATCAATGCTTTTTTTTCGGTGCACTATACATAGAAAGCCACCTTTTTATATCACGACTGCCTTTGCCTCCGTATACCTGATCACTGTCATTGTCGTTATTCATAGCAAAAATATGAAAATCTTGGTGCCAGCCCTATTGCCCGATATATTTGAAGCGTGGCAGATGAGGGAGAGATAAAACATGCTTCGAACAAAAAAGATTTTTAGCTGTTTGAGGACCCAGTATGCACTCTAACCAAGCTTAACGTCACAAGTGATCAAGCGCGAATGCAATATTATCGTTTATTCATATATGCAATGAGACAAAAAATAGACCCCTTCTCCGAAGCAGTACCTGCTACTGTACAACGGATCATAACTCACACTCATGTTTGTCTTATGTATATAACGTTCAATATAACCAAGGACATGATGAGTTCGTGCTGCGAGTTTCTTGAGCGGCTGCTGCACACGTTGGCTATACACATCTTGAAAAAGTGCATTGCTATCTTGCACGAAATCATCAGGAAGCGAAAAATCACTCACGGCGACCCTGAAGCCCATGCCTTTTCAAGATGGCCGTCCAGGATCTCGTGGACCTCTTCCAGAAGCAGAAAAGGCAATTCTCGATTCGCTTTTTAGTACCAAGCCAGCCACGCATGGTGCTGGGGAGAAGTGCGGCAATATGTCACCCGGCAAGAAACTGCGAATCAATGCACGAGGCTGGCCGTTGAAGTACTTTCTGAGTTCCCGCGGATGCGTGGCGTAGCTCAGGCTGAGGCCTTGAAGCTAGCGCATATACCAGCCTAAAAGGAGCGCAATAGACTCCCTTCACTGACGCCCCCCGCGTAGCCATTGCAAAACAGCTAAATGTGACAGCAGGACACGACCAGAAGGCGTTTCGCGAAGAAGGCACAGGTGCGGAGCGGAGGCGCATTGCACAGAGCTCGCGGCCGTGCATGACGATGTCGCATGCATTTCGCAGGAAGCCCGCAAGTCCGAAACGGCGCTTCTCAAACACAAACACAAGGTCTTCGCTGTCCCCCTGTGCTCTGCACTTCGAGGTGGCGATGCCACAGTCGTGCTGTCCGATATGAGCGAGGTGTGGCTGGCCGGTGTCCTGGGGTGAAGACATGCGTGGTCTTATGTTTTCAAGACGCTTAACTCCAAACAGGAGAGCCAACAAGGCCTCGGTCGTACTGGTGGTGAGCTGGCAAAAGACGCGACATGCATATGCGGAGAACTGCAGAACGAAGAAGTGCTGCTGAGGCTTCAACATGATGACGAGCGAGCTAACGTGGAATGCTTTTGTTGTTGTTGTTCACCTATTATTAGTGGCGCATACCCACTATGAAGTATTGGCCAAGAATCGAGTGGTTTTGAAAATTACTGTTCAGATTTGGAATTCTGGAGGTATAACAGAAAGATTACCGATAGTCTATGAAGGTGTGGTGCTTAATGTAATGCATACAAATATATATATATATATATATATATATATATATATATATATATATATATATATATATATATATATATATATATATATATATATATATATATATATATATATATATATATATATATATATATATATATATATATATATATATATTTATTCTTGGAATTTTTCCTAAATTTATTCTTAGAATACAGCATTAATCTGATTGTATACGTATGTAAAAAGGTTTATTGGGCGAACCAAACGGGCAGGTGGAAGATTCGAGATACCGACAGGACGAGGAAGATGGAGGAGCTCGAGCGCCGATCTTGTGGTGCCTTACTCTGCGATGATGATTGTTGTTCCCTTCTGTTGTCATCATTCATTCTTTATAAATGCCCCCGTCGAGAAAGATGAAGCCATCCTGGCGATCTAACAGGTGGGAACGAGCGGGTCGAAGTACGGCTTCAAGCGGTCCACGTGAACAATATCGTGTCCACGCCGACGATGGTCACCGAGTGGTGTAAGCGGTTTAATGGCGTAATTGACGGGCGATATGCGCTCTACCACGCGGTATGGACCATGGTAATTTGAAAATAGCTTGGTAGACAAACCAGGTGCACAGAGTGGTACAGCCATACATACAGCCATACAAGGGTTCCGGGGGCGAACTTTGCGGCAGGAGGGTGGTCGTCATCGTGGGCCTTTTTGTGGCGTTGCTGGTCAGCCTTAGTAAGCTGCTTCGCTAGTTGGCGGCATTCTTCAGCGTGACGGGCAGCTTCAAACATGGTCGTGCACTCAGATACATCTGGTGCGTATGGCAGCAAAGTGTGAATTGTGTGCGATGGTTGACGTTCCTATAGAAGGTAGAATGCGGAAACGCCGGTGGTGACTTGGGTAGTGGTGTTGTACGCGTAGGTCGTAAACGGAAGAACCAGGTTGCAGTTCGTTTGGTCAGATGCCACATACGTCGCAAGCATGTCATCCAGGGTCCAATTAAACTGCTCAGTCAGGCCAATCGTCTGAGGGTGGTAAGCAGTACTCATCCGGTGTACAATATGGCACTGACGGAGAAGTGCTTGGATTACGTCAGATAGAAATACACGGCCCCGATCAGTGAGGAGCTCGCGATGAGGGCCTTGACGCAACACAAACCGATGTAGGATGAGAGATGCGACGTCCTGAGCGGTCGCCGTAGGAAGAGCAGCGGTTTCGGCGTACCGTGTCAGGTGATCTACAGCAATGATAGCCAACCGGTTACCTGCTGTGGTTAATGGCAGTGGTCCATAAAGATCGACTCCGACGCAATCTAATGGGCGGTCAGGGCACACAAGCGGTTGTAGTGGAGCTGCTCCTGCATACGGTGGCTGTTTTCGTCGCTGCCACTCGTGGCAGCCGCGAATAAACCGTCGAACAAAAGTAAACATCCCACGCCAGTAGTACCGCTTCCTTAAACGTTCGTAGGTCTTAAAGACACCGGCGTGAGCGCATTGCGGGTCGGAGTGAATTGATGCACAGATTGTAGAGCGCAGCTTTCGGGGAATAACGAGCAGTCACTTCCTTCTGTCTGGTGAGTAATTGCGCCGGTCTCGTATGGTGAAGTGCGAAGCCTGGCGTCGCATTGCTTGAGTGGTGGGAAGTGTCAGTACCCCAGATAAGACGTCTAGAAGCGAAGTTATTCATGGATCGTCGCGCTGTGCAGAGGTCATTGAGTCGATGTCAAAAGCGGACAGCGCGTGTTCTGTAGAAAATATAGAGGCAACCTCAGCAGACAGTGGTGATCGTCAGAGCACACCAGCATCGGTATGTTGGTGGCCGGAACGGTACACGACGCGGATGTCATAATCTTGAAGTCGCAGAGCCCAACGAGCAAGGCGACCTGATGGATCCTTCAGCGACGACAACCAACATAAGGCATGGTGGTCTGTAACTACAGCAAAGGTGCGGCCATATAAGTATGGGCGAAATTTCACAATCGCCCAAACTATGGTTAAGCACTCTTTTTCGGTAACACTGTAGTTTACCTCAACCTTGTTGAGTGTTGTGCTGGCGTAGGCGACGACATAGTCAGGGGATCACGGCTTGCGTTGAGCGAGAACTGCACCGAGACCGACACCGCTGGCGTCTGTATGGATTTCAGTTGCAGCCGTGGGATCATAGTGGCGCAATATAGGCGGTGATGTCAGGAGACGGCCAAGAGTGGTAAATGCGTAATCACATTCGGAAGACCACGATGAGATTGTGACAGGTTCAGTAAATAAAGCCAGTCGAGCTAGCTGTGAAACGTTAATCTCTCACGAGAAAAGGAAGTGAGCGTTTGATTTGCAAAAAAAAAATTATACTTTCACAAACACACAAAAAAAACCACAAAAAGGAAAATACTAAGATCAGAAAAATGTTAACTAATTAGCACTGTCAGTTTCGTTAGCGAGCGGAAACCTCTAAGAGTCTAAACAGTCCTTTTCGTTAAAGTCCTCGTGTTTGAGTCCGGACGCGAGAGAAGACGGATGCGGCTCACCAGCGGTTCACGCCCTTCAATAGTCCATTGGGGAAGCTGCCGTGGTGAGAGTGCATAAGCTCGGGCCCGTAGCCCGACGGCTTGCTCCCGCTCCCGGTAGACGTCATCTGCTGCGCTGTCTTCCGCTCGAACATCAGACCAAGGTCTTGCCAAGGATTCGCCAATAGCCGCTGCGGTTGAATGGTCACCAGGACCCCGTGGAAACAGTCGCCCGCTAGGTGGATGCCCTGACGCCCAGGAGGTACTCGCACCCGACGAGGTCGCACGCCGCACCCTAGCCTTCTTCTTCCAAGCACGAGCCTGAATCTCCTCTTCCTCGTTCTTCGATGCCCTGGCTCTGGATTTTTCTCCCATTCCCTTGAATTTTCTTCTTTTTCCAATCGCCAGTGTTCGCCGCACTGGCGCAATACGCCATCTTGCACACATTGTCAGTAGTTCATCTTACGCGCCAAATTTGAAAGTCACTTGACTCGCGCACTTCACTCACAACAAGAGTCCCCCCTTTGAAAAGTTTCTTTTGCGAAGAAAAATAAACTGCAGTTCAGTGCGCGAGAAGTCACCACGCGTCGTCCATTCACAAGATGTCCTTAACAAACAAACAACTTGAAGTAGTCGCTTGTCTCGAGAAAACGTAAAAATTCACAACCGGCTCATATAATCTGCGCCGACATTTTCAGAGCCTCTAATGTGCTCGACTCGGAATGAATATTCTTGTAACGCGAGGCTCCACCGTAATACCCTACTGTTCAGGTGTTTTGCCCTTAAGAGATACTGCAGTGGTTGGTGATCGGTCTGTACGACAAATGACGTTCCGTACAGAAAAACATGATACTTTTCTATCGCCCAGACCAACGCTAAGCATTCCCTCTCGATTGCTGAGTATCTCTTTTCGCGAGGCTGAAGTTGACGACTGGCATATGACACAGGGTGGAGGATGCCATCATGCTCTTGCATAAGGATAGCGCCTATACAAGAATCAGAGGCGTCAGACCGAAGCACGAATTCTCTTTTCAGATCGGGTGCTTTGACGATTGGCCCAGAAGACAAAGCCTTTTTGAGTGATTCAAACGCTTCTTCTCTATCCGTGGTCCACGTAATCTTGTTTTTCTCCATCTTCCTCGTCATCTCAGTGAGCGGCTGTGCTTTCTCGGCGTACCGAGGTATCAGGTCACGGTAATAGCCAGCCAGTCCAAGGAATGACCGGAGTTGCTTCTTTGTTTCAGGCTTAGAAGCACAGGTGATCTTCTGTATCGTGCTTTCGACTGGCCGTATGTTGCCATCTCCCAATCGATGTCCCAAAAAGGTGACTGTGCTCATAGCCACTTCACATTTCTGTGGCTTGATCCTTAGTCCGGCTTGTCGTATCCTGGCAAAAAATTGCTTCAAAGTTGTTAGATGTTCTTCCCACGTAGTGGTAGCCACCAGTACGTCGTCTATGTAATGAACGACGTTGGGTATTCCAAGCAATAACTTTCTCATCAGACGAGTGAAGACCGCGGATGCGGTCTTGATGCCAAAAGGCATATACAGGAAATGATAATGCCCTGATTGGCTTGAAAAGGCGGTCTTTTGCTGCGAGTCTTTTGCGAGAGGAACCTGCCAATATCCTTTAGTTAAATCAAACTTCGAGAACCATTTCTTTGTTCCCACTTCGGCAAACAAGTGATCAGTTCTGGGTATAGGTTCTGCATCAGATACCAGAACATTGTTTATACGGCGAAAGTCTATACAGACCCTGTAGCCATTGTCTGGCTTTTTGACTAGTACCAAAGGAGAATTATATGGTGACTCTGAGGGTTCTATAATGCCAAGTTGCAACATGTCTTGCACTTCCTTTTCAACGACTTCCTTCATAGAGAATGGCAATGGGTATTGTGGGGTGTTAACTGGTTCTGAACTGGTCGTTTGTAACCGACACTCCACAAGGTTTGTTTTACCTGGGATCTCCGAGAATACGTCTTCGTAGGTACTTAAGATGTCCCTTATCTCCACCCGCTGTCGCTCCCCGATTTCATCTCCAAGCTTTATGGAGTCAATACCGCAGCTACCCTGTACTTTGAAAGTTGGTAGTGGTTTCTCAGACTCCTCTTCCTCCAGAACGACAAAAGATGATGTCTGAGGAAGCTGTTCTTCACCGCGTTCTTCATACTTTTTCAGCATGTTTATGTGGAAAAGTTTTTTGCTGTGTCCAAGGTCCAGCCAGTAGTCATAGTCGTTTTTCTTTTCTATGACTGGAAACGGCCCTTTCCAATGCATCAATAACTTGTTGTTGCTTGTGGGAAGCAAGATCAATGCACGGTCACCAGCTTTCAGGTCCCGTTGCTTGCTGTGGCGGTCGTAATACCTTTTCTGCGACACCTGTGCTCGGCTCAGGTTTTGTCGTACCAGCTCTAGTGTCTTCTCAATTCGCTCTCTTAAATCCAGGACATATCCGTACGTCGTCTTAAGTTCTTCGTTCTCCTGATCATGAGTCCATAGCTCTTTCAGGATGCTCAGAGGTCCTCGAATATGTCGGCCATAAATAAGTTCAAATGGTGAGAACCCGGAGCTTGCTTGTGGGGCTTCACGATAAGCAAACAAAAGAGGTGCTAGCAAGCGATCCCAACATTTAGGCTGTTCTTGAACCATTTTGCGGAGCATTTGCTTGAGTGTTCCATTAAACCTCTCTACCATCCCGTTGCACATAGGATGGTATGGAGTGCAGCTAAGATGCTTGACTGCCAGTAGTTCATTCACCTCCTTCATTAGATCTGAGGTAAAGCACGATGCCTGATCAGCCAAGACTTCTCGTGGAAAACCAATGCGAGAAAACATCTCGACAAGTCCCTCGGCCACTGTAGCTGAGTCAATTGCTGTCAAAGGCACTGCATCAGGGTAGCGAGTGGCGAAATCCACAAGAGTCAAAATATACCGATGGCCTTTTGCCGAGGCTGGAGTTATCGGTCCAATGATGTCGACCGCCACACGTTCAAAAGGGGTGTCGATCAACGGCATACGCCCTAGAGGCACCTTGCCCACCTTGCCTTTCGGTAAAGTCCTTTGACAGGCGTCACATGATCGGACATATCTGCGGATATCTTCTTGTACCCCGGGCCAGTAGAAGGCGTCCAGAACTCGATCTATTGTTTTTTTTACACCCTGATGGCCTGACATGACATTTTCATGAGCCAAACGTAACACTTGGCCTCTCAGGGACTTCGGGACTATGGCTTGTTCAATGATCTTACCAGGGGACAGGAAGTATTGTCGGTAAAGAATACCATTCTTGGCTACGAAAGAAAAAGATGTCGAGCCCTTTCTAACAAACTTCTTACCCACTCTGGCTCTGCAGATGTCAAGCGTCTGGTCTTTTTCTTGTTCTTCGCGAAACATTTTGCGAGACATCTGGCCAGGGAGCCCAACAGAGATGGCCCTTCGCGAACTATTGAGACGTGCGGCACCAACCAGTTGAGAATTTGGGTGGTTACCTTCGTCCGCAGAATGAACTTTTTTCTTAATGAATTGATCTTGAGAAAGTTTCCGCGAAACGTCGGGGTCATTGGCGTCACGGGCCCCCGGTACGTTCCCAACTATGACGTCATACAGTGGCGACGGCATACACTTGACGATGGCCATGCCGGAAAAGTATGGAGATCTGATACGTATCTCCGCCTCAGGGGTTACGATGGTGCTGCCATCAGCCAACCACAACGTCGCGGTAGTGCCAGTTAGTGCTTCATCAGGTACTAATGACCGGCGTACTACCAACGTGTTGCTTCCGGTGTCCCTTAGGACTCGAACAATCTGTCCATTCACTTCCCCTGGTAACACTGGCATGGGACGTTTCTTACATTGCGCTTGCGTCTTCACCGTGCCCATAACATTGTCGTCTCGGTCCGAGTCGTCGCCATCAATCATAGATTGTTGTGGACCGGTCTCTTCTTTGGGTAGCATTAAACAAGATGTAGTTGATTTCGAAGTGCCAGTCATTTTCTGACAGCCCTTCACATCATGCCCCCACTTACGGCAGTTTGTACAAAATACTTGTTTAGGTTTACTTCGACAGTCAGAAGCCTTGTGCCCATTACGGCCACAAACAAAACATTGCATCTCTGCTCTTGGGCTTGAAATCAATTTAGCCTTCCCAGTTGTGTCCTCACTCTTATTCTGAACTATTAATAAGTTCTTCAATCTCTTTGCCTCTATATATATATCAGCTGCCTCTGCCATGGCTTCCAGAGTCTTGCAGTTCTTCTCCCGTAAGAAGAGCGCCAGCTGACTACTGCAGTTCGCCATGAATTGTTCGGCTACAATCAAGTCACGGACTGAATCGAAATTCCTCTCTGTCTGAGACATTTCTATCCACCTGTCAAAGAAACTTTGGAGTCTCGTGGCATACTGTTTTCCAGTTTCGCCGTCTTCAGGCTTGCTTTTCCGGAATTTCTCACGGTAGCCATCAGCCGTGAAGCGAAAACGCTGGAGCAGTGCCAATTTGACTTCGTCGTATGACAGGGAATCGTTCGGTGACAACCGTCCAAATACCTTCAGAGCCTCTCCGCCAAGGCACAAACTAAGAGCCGTGGCCCACTTTTCCCGTGGCCAATCTTGACCTGTCGCCACTCTCTCAAACCTTTTCAGGTAGGCGTCAAGGTCGTCTCTGTCCTCGTTGAAAACGGGTATAAAGTTATGCGGGTTCACTACCATAGGCGCGTTCCTTTGGTTGCCCGTGTCAGCCACCGTAGGCTGACCGACACCGGCCTCAGCTACTCTCAGGCGCAGTTGCAGCGTCCTCTCTTCTACTTCCAAGTGTCGCTGGCTTGCTTCTCGGGTTTGGTTCTCCGTTTTTGCTACTTCAAGACGTAGCTGTAAATTGCGGCCTTCCAGCTCCAACTGTTCTTTCTTCGCGTCTCTCTCCGCGGCTCGTTCATCGCGCTCACGCGCTTCTCGTGCGTCAAACCAAGCCTGCAATTCTGCTCCCTCCAACCCCATGCGTTCTGCCAGCGCCATCAACTCTCGCGAGCCCATTTTACTTTTTTAGTTAGCCTTACTCAAATCTACTTTTTAGTGGCAAACACTCACGTCCTGTCGTAGCGGACGCCAATTTGTGACAGGTTCAGTAAATAAAGCCAGTCGAGCTAGCTGTGAAACGTTAATCTCTCACGAGAAAAGGAAGTGAGCGTTTGATTTGCAAAAAAAAAATTATACTTTCACAAACACACAAAAAAAACCACAAAAAGGAAAATACTAAGATCAGAAAAATGTTAACTAATTAGCACTGTCAGTTTCGTTAGCGAGCGGAAACCTCTAAGAGTCTAAACAGTCCTTTTCGTTAAAGTCCTCGTGTTTGAGTCCGGACGCGAGAGAAGACGGATACGGCTCACCAGCGGTTCACGCCCTTCAATAGTCCATTGGGGAAGCTGCCGTGGTGAGAGTGCATAAGCTCGGGCCCGTAGCCCGACGGCTTGCTCCCGCTCCCGGTAGACGTCATCTGCTGCGCTGTCTTCCGCTCGAACATCAGACCAAGGTCTTGCCAAGGATTCGCCAATAGCCGCTGCGGTTGAATGGTCACCAGGACCCCGTGGAAACAGTCGCCCGCTAGGTGGATGCCCTGACGCCCAGGAGGTACTCGCACCCGACGAGGTCGCACGCCGCACCCTAGCCTTCTTCTTCCAAGCACGAGCCCGAATCTCCTCTTCCTCGTTCTTCGATGCCCTGGCTCTGGATTTTTCTCCCATTCCCTTGAATTTTCTTCTTTTTCCAATCGCCAGTGTTCGCCGCACTGGCGCAATACGCCATCTTGCACACATTGTCAGTAGTTCATCTTACGCGCCAAATTTGAAAGTCACTTGACTCGCGCACTTCACTCACAACAGAGATGTCGTTGGCACTGCTTAAAAGTTGGGTCAAAGGGGCAATTAAGGAGGCAAAGTTGCGCACAAACAGACGAAAGTAGGAGCACAATCCTACAAAGCTGCGTAACTGTTTTACAGTCGTTGGTTTGGGGAATTCAGCGGCAGCGCGTAGTTTAGCCAAGTCGGGAAGAACGCCATCTTTGATACGACGTGACCGAGAATGGTGAGCGTCCGAGCAGTGAAGTGGCATTTCTTGAGATTCAGTTGGAGCTGCGCATTCTTCAGACACGTGAGAACATGTTTCAGGCGTAAAAGAAGTGTTGTGAAATCGGGTGCAAAGACGACGATATCGTCGAGGTAGCAGAGGCATATCTTCTAGTTCAAACCCCGTAGAACCGAGTCCATCATGCGCTCGAATGTGGCCGGCGCATTGCAGAGGCCGAAGGGCATGACATTGAACTCATATAGCCCGTCCGGTGTCACGAAGGCTGTTTTTGGACGATCACCATCTGCTAAGGGCACCTGTCAATACCCCGAACGCAAATCTAACGACGAAAAAAACTCGGCACCTTGTAAGCAATCAAGGGCGTCATCAATCCGGGGCAAAGGCTATACGTCTTTGCGAGTGATCTTATTCAATCGCCTGTAATCAACGCAGAAGCGAATTGTACCATCCTTCACCTTGACAAGAACGACAGGTGATCCATGGACTTTGGGAAGGTCGGATAACGTCGCACTTGAGCATATCGTCAACCTGTTCGGTGATAACCTGACGTTCCGTGGCGGAAACACGGTATGGTCGCTGTCGTATTGGCGCGTTAGAACCTGTGTCGATGCAGTGAAAAAAACATGGAGTTCGGCCAAGGGTAGGTTGAGCAACGTCAAAGGATTCACGAAACTGGTAGAGCAGCTGAAGAAGCTCAGAGCGTTCAGATGGCGATAGTCCGTCGGCAATCGATCAATCGAAAAGCTCGGAAGGTGGTATATTGGAAGGGTTGAGGGCACTGATGGCGTCGTAGTCACCGGAACAATCTGGCGGCATGGTAAAAATTTGTTCCTTATCAATGGCATGCACGTGTCCAAGAGATTCCCCTTGAAATAGTTTGACGGGATACGGAACGGGATTGATGAGGCAAAGAGCACCTTTTTCTTCAGAAATTGAGAGGGTTGAATAAGGCAGAAGAAGTGATCTTCGACTAAGGAAGAGGCTTGATGGTTCAAAGAAGGCAGCTTTGTCCCTAATGCCATCACCGAACGCGGGGAGCAACACAGCTGCTGTCGGAGGAATTTCAGTGCATTCTTTGACGACGAGTTTGTGTACGCGGGCTGAATGAGGCTGGTTGGTTGGTCGTGAAACGGGAAAAGTTCAAGCTTCGATCTTGCACAATCAATAACGGCATGGTTACGCGATAAAAAATCCCATCCAAGTATGATGTCGTGTGAGCATGACGAAAGCACAATAAACTCAACAGTGTAGTGGTCCTTCGCGATCATCAGTCGGACAGTACAGGCGGCTACAGGCTGAACCGGGTCCCCATTCGCTCTTTGCAAGGACATCATATTAAGAGGTGCCGTCACTTTTCGGAGCTTGCGGCAAAGTTTAGCGTCTATCACGGAAGCGGCAGCACCGGTATCCACTAGAGCATATGCTCGAGTACCTTCTACAAACACTTCGACAATATTTGACGGCAATGTCCGAGGACTTGAGCATTTCGACAGCGCAGTTCTTGCCTCCTGAACGGCGGCGGTTAGTTTCCCTCGTGTTCAGGAGCTGGCCGACGACGCATGGGTGACAGGGAGTGTCGACGGGGTGAAGGTGAGCGACCAGACATAGTACGCGGACATTCTCGTGAAGACGAGCTTGACTGAGGATCAGAATTTTCCAGACGAGATGGAGGAAGGTCCATGAAATGGTTCTGTGTCCGGGCGTCTGTGTATCCCGGCACGCGACGACGGCAGTAACGGGCGATATGGCCAGGGCCGCCACATGCAAAACAGATGGGCTGGTTATCGCGCGTTCTCGAAGTATTGGCGACAAGGGGAGCAGCCCATGCGGCAGACCGGTGGGTTGAGGCTGTGGTGGCAATGGTAGGAACCCAGGTGGTGGAAGGCTGAGTCGGGGCTGAGGTATACGACAGTCCCTGGAACGGCGGGGGTGGTGTGGCTGCTGACGCTTTAGTGCCTCAGCGTAAGTCAAAGCGCGGTGACGGGGGGCTGCTGCAAGGGCACCGGTATAGCCTCGGAAATCTGCTCCTGGACCACATGTCGGAGCATGGGAGCCAATGGGGGTGGGTGTCGCAGTGGCTGTTGCTGCGAGAGCTTTTGGCGTTGAGCAAAATGCAGTAGAGAAAGCTGCCGAGCCACTTCCTCTCGCACGAAGTCTTTCATTTGTGCGAGAAGGTTTGTCTGGTCAGTCATAACGTCCAGGGCGGTCACTGGTTGGATTGTCTGGAATGAGCGTCGCGTCTGAGCTCGTTGCCTCCGCAATTCATCATAGCACTGGCAGAAAGTCACATTTCGCGAGAAGCATCTGGAAAACGTCATCGTCGACGCCCTTCATAATGTGCTGTATCTTCGCACTCTCGCTCATGGAAGCATCGACGCGCCGGCAGAGATCGATCACATTTTCTATATCATGTGAAAGTTTCACCTGGCTCCTGTGCCCGTGTGCGCAGACGTTGTTCGGCGCGTAGCTTCCGTAAGGCAGAGCGACCAAAAACGGCATATATTGCCTCGTTGAAGGCGGACCAATTTGCGAACTCGGTTTCGAGGTTCTTATACTTGGCCACGTCGGTGAGATAAGAAATTGCCCGCAGCTTCCCTCGGGGGAACACTGAGGAGGATGCGGATCATATAATTGGTTAACGGGGTGTTAAAGTGCGACTTACTTGGGTCGATGGCTAAATTGGTTAACATGGTTGTGAAATGGGGTGTTAAATTGCGACTTACTTGGGTCGATGGCTAAATTGGTTAACGTGGTTGTAGGAGGGGGTGTTAAATGAGTGAACACGTACACACGTATGCGAAAGGGCGGCGCTGGTCGAAGGGACGTCGATCATTGTGTTTGTGGATTCGTTGGAATTCATTTCACCGCGACCTTGGACGTCGACGCGCCGTACAAACCAACCGACGAGCGGCAACTGAGCGAGCGAGCGCCGACCTTGAGTATATATACAGCGCGACGGCGCATGCACTGTCAGCTGTTGAATGTTCTCGAAGCGCGACGCCACATGCGCGTCCACTGGAAAATCAGGAGAATTGTAGATGTCGAACGCGGTGTGTAGAGGAGGAAGGGTGCACAGATGGTGGAGGAGTGAAGCGCGCGCGGTGTGTAGAGGAGGAAGGGATGCACAGATGGTGGAAGAGTGGGCGACGGCGCGACGGCGCATGCGCGCGCGTCAGCTGTCGAATGTTCGAGAAGCGGTGCGGACGGCGCGGACGGCGCACTACAAGGCGCGAGTATAAGATGCTTCCGCATCTAAAATTAACAGCGCCAACTTAGCAGCTTCATCCCACCTTTTGGGTCCACTGACTTTCTCGTTTGACGACAGCCAGTCCTCAACGTCCTGGTCTTCGGTGCCCGCAAAGATCGGGGGGTTTCACTGATGAACCGGGCCAGGCCAAGGAGCGGCCGCGAGAGGTACTGTTTGTTGGGCAGCGTCAACTTGCATGGTAGACGGCAGGGTGCGGAATCGGAGTTCCAGGTTGTAGGCGATGTGGTTACCCAGCACGATCCACCAAATGTAAAGAGGTTTATTGGGCGAACCAAACGGGCATGTGGAAGATTCGAGATAGCAACAGGACGAGGAAGATGGAGGAGCTAAGAGCGCCGATCTCGTGGTGCCTTACTCTGCGATGATGATTGTTGTTCCCTTTCATCATTCCTTCATTATACGTATATAATTATGTGAACATGTTAGAATACTGAAACTGGTTAAATAGTCAACCTATTAGTTTCATCAATATAGTCCCGGACGGCCGCGCATTCTGTCGCATTAGAGAAACCAAAAATAGAAGTTCCAAAACACAAAATGACAGCCACAGATAAGTCCATACCAATACCACGTGAAGGTATTTCTAAAAGGGTTTTTCGTAATGTGTTAAACCGCCTGAAGGTCAAAAAGAAATTATCTATTATTTCCAGTTCATCACAGAATGCGCACAGTGGCGAAGGTGCCTGAGCAGACATGTGTTTATAGAAATTTAAATTTGGCACCAGGCAACGCAGTCTTGTGATAGCTACTTCTTGTTTTCGAGTGCCTTTAAAGACTTCTATAAGCGTACGTCTGCGGAATCGAGCAGCAGCCACATAAGCGGATGATGGTCAGAGCGGTAGAATTGGTTCGCTGATTGACTACTTAGCTAATGAATCGGCTATTTCAGTTAAAAACAAACCTTTATGCCCAGGCACCCAAACTAATCATACTTTTCTCAAATGCACACGCACCAGTGAACGGAACACCTTTCTTACGTGATTATCAGCACCAACAGAAAGTGATGCACAGAGAGATAGAGAATCTGTTATTATGACAGCTAATGTAATTTCTGTATCTAACTTGGGTAGGCGAGCACTACTGCCAGAAACTCAGCCACAAAAACGGGTATGAAATCGAGTAGTCGAAGGGAATAAATACAAATTAAAGTCGGGCTGAAAATACTAACCCCTGACTTTTCGTCATATTGCGATGTATCTGTGGCAACAATAAAGTTCGTTGTAATAAGGTGCAGGTAATCTTGTAGTAAACCATCCAAAGTATTACGGAAAAGTAATTTGGCATTGTTAGTAAAAATGTCGTCGAATTGAATTTTCACCAGGCCTGAATTATCACAGCTCGGCATGATGTCGCATAGACGTACGTTTAGAGGCTCCAGTAAATTTTGCACAGATATAATTTGTGGGGTGTGAAGTTGCGGCCATATAGCAGCAAAAAATGATTTCGGGGTGGAAATAAAGGCTGTTTCTGAATTTCGTAATGCTGATTGTTAAATTTTTAAGAATCTCTGAACAGTCAGAAGGCTAATTCTACAAGAAAGCGGGGGGACCATCTATTCGAGATACACCCCATTGTTAGCAACTGTTTTGTGAAGGCCAAGGCATAAGCGCAAAGCTTCTCTTTCCAGACCGTGTCTCTTCTCATACCTCATACCTAAGCGAGCTAATGTGGAATGCCTTGCAGAACGAGCCACCACGCGCATATGACATATTCGCTCGCCAAGACCTACGTAGCAATTAAGGAAAAGAGGAAGGCCAATGAAGGCACCTGGTGTATAAGGACAGTGCAGGCCTCATTTTTTTTTATTTTTATTTATTGATACTGCGATCTTTTACAAGATCATAGCAGGGGTGGTACAAAAGATAAACATAAACATCAGTGGAAACAGGCAAACAATCAAAAACAAATGTAATACAAACTTATGTATCTGATAGCTGCAGTGATTCTTCGAGACAAGAGAATCAACAAAAAGCAAGGTACAAACATAGATAACAATCATTTCTGCAGTGACTCTTCAAATGCAGACAATGTATTTAGGGTAACAACATCGTTATGTAGATTGTTCCAATCCACGATAGTCCTCGGAAAAAAAGAATATTTGAAACAATTTGTTCGTTGCATCAATGGAGAAATAGTAAGATTGTGTAGCTAGAATAGGGCTAGAATAGGCCTAGAATAGGGCTCATGGTAGCTAGAATAGGGCGTGCGCACGTCCACCCTGAAGAAAACTAAATCTATATGTATGCATGCATTGCTTTAAAATTAGCGATATTTTTAGTGCGTATTTCAAGCGCTGAAATATAGTAAAACTGGCCTCCCCCCCCCCCCCCGTGGCCATAAGTGAATAGACGCAGTGAAGTATGTGCCTTATGTAGTGGGCCACCGGCTTTAAATCATGAAGTCGTTATTTTTAATGGCATTTTCTTATGCATGATGGCAATGTACACTTGCTTGTACTGCGCATTACTATGGCAGTATTTCACGTTGTAATGTGAAGCCTGTGTACAGGACGCGCATGTTTGGGAAGCATGAAAATTACTTTCACTGCAGTTTCAAGCAAAGGAAATTATTTTCGCTGTATTCACAAGCAGAGGCGTGACTATGTAATAGAATTTCACAAAACCAGTATTTTATTGGCGAGTGCTGTACAAACAAAAAGTTGGAGCACCTTGCATTACTGGCGGAACGCCTGAACCAATTTTGAAGCTAGGCGGCCTTCCTTGATCCTCTTTATTTTTCTCTATCGCTACTTTTTTTCAGTTCCATCTTTGTCTCTCTTTCTGCCCATTTCTTTCATGCTCTCTATCTGTATATATTTTAACTATTTTTATTGTTATTCTCTTTATTCGTCATTCTATTTTCTTTGGTTTCTCTTTCTTTCTTTCTGACTGTATACTATGTCTGTTTTTGTCTATATATTTTAGGCTGTTTCTTTGCATATCTTTCTCCTTTTCCCTGTCTTCGTTTACAATCTATGTGTTCATGTTTCTAAGCCTTTCCGGTCTGTGCTGGTTATATCGAACATCCGTGTTTCTGCATCTCACACCGGACAAGTCGGCACGCACATCGGGTGAACGCACGCCAGGTTCACGTGTATGGGTGCCAAAGCAAAAGATAAATGAGAACGCGAACCGTCGTGATAGTTTTTGCGAAGGCGAATTGGGAACTTGCCGAAAAGGTGAACACTTAGCTTGTCAGACTTTTTAGCCATGTATTATTCTTTGCCTTCCGAAGAGAAGTTTTGTATTTTTTTCAGCAAAGAATCAAAGTCAAATGCTTAAGCAGTTCCGAGTTTAATAAAAGAACGCATCGATATCGAGGGTAACGGCCGTAGGCGGGTGCAATTGGACGGGCACAGGCGCAGAGGAAGGAGGGGGGGGGGGGGGGTCTTCTAGTGTCCTAGTTACTGAGGGCGGAAAGGCTGCCCCAAGATTACATACCGGGGGTGTGGTGCTGCGACGACCTTTGACCTGAACGCCCTGAAACTTCGCGAAATAGCGACACTCAAGACAAGCATGTACAGGCACACTGCTTCGGGAGCTTCGCCCTTAGAGAGGCTCTGAAACAAATCTCGTCCAGCTTTCGCTGTGACCGTGCTGCGCGTTCCGCACAGGCCTGCTTGTCTTTCTCTGTCTCTGTCAATAACTCCATCATGAGATTTCTACATGAGCGATATGCGGGCGGCCTGAAATTATGCTTTGTTCGTTTGTTCCCAATTTCCTATTGGTTTGAAGATGGAGGAAGAAAAGAAAGAACTATGCTCGAGTTTCTACTTTATTGCCGTTTGAAACTGATATCATTCATGGTTCAGTACCACTAACTCTTTTCATCCGGCCGCTTTTGCACCATTTGAGTACAAACTGAGCTTGCGAATGCACGGCTTGGCTACTTTGGTAACGTTTAGCTTGAGTTTCGGTTCCTTTTCGAGTCCACCCAATGGCAACCTTGGTGGCGTTGAATCGCGATAATTTATGGTACGGCGAGTGGTCTTCTCACATTGACCCTTATCCAGGACTTCCTTTCTATTAGGTAACAACATTTTTTTTCGTAGAAATGCTACATCCCAGTCAGCTGTTGCTGCCGCCTGTCGTATTTATGCAGGAACTGTATAGGCCGAAAATATTTGCAGCACCTAAGGTTACACCGAATTGAATCATTAACAAGAACCCAGTTAACATCCAGTTACTAACCTGAGGGCAGTTACTTTCCACCAGACTAATAATTCTTCATTTCTTGCCTCTTATCGTCATTTTAACGAGTGAAGTGAGGTGTCGAAGTCGAGAAATTCGCGAGAATAGAAGAGAATGAGCTCGCTCACAAATTTCCAAATATTATTGAGAGAGGCCTTCATCCTGCACTGAACATCGAATCAGTCGAGGGTTGTGTTGGTGATGATGATGATGATGGTGGTGATGATGATTGTTATTTGGTTTGTTTGTTTGCTTCATTGTTCATCTGTTTGCTCGTTTGTTTATTCCGTTCTTTGATTTGTTTGTTTCTTCTTTTTGCTATTGGAGAATCAACATCTTAAAGCAGATGTCATCGATTTATTCATAATCCTTGCTCTTTGTGAGATCACAGGAGGAAAGTCATAGACTTCAGTTCGTGCTGTCGTGTATTTAACTGCAAACTTTTAAAACTTTGCTCATTGTCGACCATATACTTCTTTCTCGAGAAAGTAGTCGAAAAAGTATTCCCCTCCTATTGAAGAAATCTATCTTAAAGAATAATATTCCACGATCGGCCACCATCGACATTAACTATTTCGTAACACCTAAATCCATTTACATAGGTTAGAGTGTTCCTCTCAACAGTATCGTCAAGCTGTTTGGAATGCGCAGTAGTTCGCCTTTCATTCCGGTACTTGATTTTGCGGGGAAGAAATTAGAAAGAAGGGTCAGGCACGTAGGGAACCATCGCTTACAACAGGGGCTCTAGATATTAAATACTTGTGCTTTGTCGTTTAGCTAAGCGTCTTTGTTGGTTTCTAAGAACAAGAAAGCGTGATATTTTATTTATGCAGAGGTATAGAGGTCCGCCTGAGCTACAGTTTCCCCTGGCTTTTGCTCTACACAGGGAAGGGTGACTGGGGAGTGAAAAAGTGATGAATGGCGATGGCAAGGTAGGGAGATGAGAAGATAGTCTTGTTAGGCTGGGGTAACTCTAGAGACGTATATCCAGTCCAGTGGCTTCTATCATGAGGACGACGGCTTCTATCACAACATTTGTGATGCTGGCGTCAGGCCAAGGATTTTAAAAACAATGTACTTATCCACTAGACACACGTATTCCCTACATTGCCTTCATAGCTGACCTCAGAGACACTGCACATACCTTGCAAGTTGGTCTTTTCAAACAGAATGACTAAATAAAAAGGCCTAAGAATTTAATAAAGCATAGATATTTATATGCGATGTCACTGTTACCCTGACGCGCTGTAGTCACATAAACAGTAGCGATGGCTCTCCTGCATAACGATGCTTTTTAGGTACACTATACATAGATGTCACCTTTTTATATCATGACCACTCTTGCCTTCGTAGAGATGATTAATCTCATTGTAGATATTCATAACAACATGATGAAAATCCTGGTGTTAGTCCAGATATAAACGCAGCGTGGGAGATGAAAGGTGCTCTGAACAAATAAGAACTTTTCAGCTTTTTCGATAACCATTATACACTCTAACGAGGCTTAACAACACAAGTGATCAGGTGAGACTGCAATGTTATTGTTATTTATAAAACAACTGTGATCAAAAGGTCAACTAGTTTTCCGAAGCAGTACTTGCTACTGTATGGCGGATCACAACGCACACTCATGTTGGTCATACGTAGATAACAGTAAATATATCCGAGCACACAATGAATTTGGGCCGCACATTTTCTGAGCAGCTGCTGCACTCATTGGCATTGTACATCCTGGAAAGTCTCATTGCTATTTCGCCGGCAGCCATCAGGAAGCGAAAAGCCACTCACGGCGACCCTGAACCACGTGCTTTTTCAAAAAGGCCGTTCAGGATCTGGCGGGCCACTTCAAAGAACAGGAAAGGTGATACCCGACTCGCGTTGTACTACCAAGCCAGCTACACATGGTGCTGGTGAAGCTGTACGTCAACCCGTCGACCGGCAAGAAACCGCGCATGAAAACACGAGGGCGCCCTTTGAAGTCCCCTATGAGTAGCCGTCAATGCGTGACGTAGGACTGTACCGGCCTTGAAGGAGCACAAATGCATGTACTGGCCTTGAAGGAGCACAAAACGCTTGCCTGGCCAATGCTCCCTCCGTAGAGCTTCCACAACTGCCGAAGGCGACAGCAGGACTAGACAGAAATCGTTTTTCGAAGAAGGCGCAGGTGCAGAACACCTGCGCCTGCGCTTTCGCAGGCGCAGGTGCGAACATTCGCAGGTGCAGGTGCGCAGGTGCGCAGGTGTGCAGGTGCGCGTCATTCCTGCGCCTGCGCCTGCGAATGAGCTCATGGCCGTGCATGACGAAGTCGTGAGCATTTCGCAGAAACCCCGCCAGTCCGAAACAGCGCTTCTCAAACACAAACAGCAGGTCTTCGCCGTCCCCCTGTGCTCTTCACCTCGAGGGGGCGATGCCGCAGTCTTGCTGGGTGATTCCTCCGTGGTGTCACTGGGCGTTTTTCTGAGGTGAAGACGTGCGTAGTCTTCTGTTTTAACGACACTTTACGCCAAACGGGGGAGCCAAGAAAGTCCGGTCATATATGTGGTCAGTTGGGGAAACTCGCCACGAACATACCCTGAGTGATTCAAGCCGAATACTTGCTCCCGATGCTTTCTTGCTTGATTCTTCATCATCATCAGCCTAACTACGTCCACTGCAGGACAAAAGCCTCTCCAATGCTCTGCCAGTTTACCCGGTCCTGTGCTTGCTGCTGCCAATTTATACCCACAAACTTCTTAATCTTATCTGCCCACCTAACCTTCTGTTTTCCTATGACCCGCTTGCCTTCTCTGGGAATCCAGTTAGTTACCCTTAACGACCAGCGGTTATCTTATCTACGCGCGGCATGCCCGGCCCATGTTCATTTCTTCTTCTCGATTTCAGCTATGATATCCTTAACTCCCATTTGTTCTCTAATCCACTCCGCTCTCTTCTTGTCTCTTGAGGTTACACCTACCGTTTTTCTTTCCACCATTGCTCGGTGCGTCGTCCTCACTTTAAGCTGAACCATTTTTGTAAGTCTCCAGGGGTCTGCTCCGTGGCTAAGTACTGGCAAGATACAGCTATTATATACCTTCCTCTTGAGGGATAGTGGCAATATACCTGTCATAATTTGAGAGGACTTGCCAAATGTGCTGCACCCCATTCTTATTCTCCTAGTTACTTCATGGCATGATTTGGCCGCAAAAGAGACACACACAAGAAAAGGAACACTCAAACGACAAGCACAGGCGGTTTGAGTGTTCCTTTTCTTGTGTGTGTCTCTTTTGCGGCCAAATCATGCCATTAAGTAAATACCAACTAGGCCAACAATCAGTATTATTAGTTACTTCAATCTCGTTGTTTGGCTCTGTGGTTATTACCTGCCCTAAGTAGATTCATTTTAAGACCTACCTTTCTGCTCTCCTTGTCTAACTCCGTAATCATGAGTTGCAGTTTGTCTCCTGAGTTACTCAGCAATGCAATGTCATCGGCGAAGCGCAGGTTACTAAGGTACTCTTCATTAACTCTTATCCCTAACTGTTCCCATTCTAGGCTTCTGACAACCTCCTGTAAGCACGCGGTGAATAATATTGGGGAGATTGTGTCCCCCTGCTTTACGCCCTTCTTGATTGGTATTCTGTTGCTTTCTTTATGAAGCACTATGGTGGCAGTTGATCCCCTGTAGATTTCTTCCAGGTTGTTTATATATACTTCATCGACGTCCTGATTCTGCAGTGTCTGCCTGATGGCTGATATTTCTACTGAATCAAACGCCTTCTCGTAATCTATGAAGGCTATGTGTAGTCGTTCGTTATATTCTGAGCGTTTCTCTATTACCTGATTGATAGTATGAATGTGGTAGATTGTTGAGTAGCCTGTTCGATATCCTGCTTGTTCCTTTGGTTGATTGAATTCTAATGTTTTCTTTACTCTTTTAGCAATTGCCTTTGTAAATAGCTTGTATAATGCAGAGAGCAAGCTAATCAGCCTGTAATTCTTCAAGTCCTTGTCATCTCCCTTCTTATGTATTAAGATGATATTAGCGTTCTTCCAAGACTCTGGTACTCTTCCCGTCAGGAGGCACCTCGTAAACAGGGTGGCTAGTTTTTCTAACACAATCTGTCCTCCATCTTTCAGCAGATCTGATGTTACCTGATCCTCACCAGCAGCTTTGCCTCTTTGCATGCTCTCCAAAGCTTTTCTGACTTCTTCTATCATTACTGGTGGTGTGTCATCTGGGTTACTGCTAGTTCTTATAGTATTAAAGTCATGGTCGCCCCGGCTACTGTACAGATCTGTGTAAAACTCCTCCGCTATTTTAACTATCCTATCCATATTGGTAGTTATTTTGCCTTCTTTGTCCCTTAGTGCATATATCCGATTTTTGCCTATCCCAAGTTTCTCCTTCACTGCTTTGACGCTTCCTCCGCTTTTCAGAGCGTGTTCAATTGTTTCCATGTTATAACTTCTTACATCGGATTCCTTACGCCTATTAATCAACTTCGAAAACTCTGCCAGTTCCATTTTGTCTGTTGTACTTGTGACTTCCATGATTTGACGCTTCTTAATGAGATTTTTTGTTTCCTGGGAAACCTGGGAAACGTTGCCCTGCCTCCAACTTCCCTTCCTCCAACTTCCGCTGCACACTCTGTAATGATACTCGTCAGATTATCATTCATTTTATCTATACTAAGGTTGGTTTCCTCACTAATAGCGGAGTACCTGTTCTGAAGCGAGACTCTGAATTCCTGTACTTTCCCTCTCAGTGCTAGCTCATTGACTGGCTTTTTGCGTATCAGTTCCTGTCGTTCCTTCCTCAAGTCTAGGTGAATTTGAGACTGTACCATTCTATGGTCACTGCATCGTACCTTGCCAACCACTTCCACATCCTGTACGTTGCCTGGGTGTGCACTCCTTATAAAGTCTATTTCGTTCTTATTTTCGCCATTAGGGCTCCTTTATGTCCACTTGCGGTTTCCTCGTTTTCGGTAGAAGGTATTCAAAATCCGTAAATAATTGCGTTCTGCGAATTCTACTAGTAGCTCTCCTCTGTCGTTTCTAGTACCGATGCCATAATCTCCTACTGCCTGGTCTCCAGCCTGCTTCTTTCCTACCTTTGCATGAAAGTCTCCCATCAGTATTGTATACTGTGTTTTTACCTAACTCATTGCCGATTCCACGTCTTCATAGAAGCTTTCAACTAAAGCGTCATTATGGCTAGATGTAGGCGCGTAAGCCTGTACCACCTTCATCTTGCATCTCCTATTCAGTTTAATTACGTTACCTACCACCCTTTCATTAATGCTATAGTATTCCTCTATGTTGCCAGCTATGTTTCTGTGAATTAGTAACCCCACTCCCAATTTTCTTCTGTCAGCGAAGCCCCGATAGCAAAGGATGTGCCCATTCTGTAGCACCGTATAGACCTCATCTGTCCTCCTAACCTCACTGAGCTTTTTTATAACACCCTTGCTTACTTCATGCTTTTTTTTGTGGCTCTCACTTACTACGGGGGATTGGCCAAGAAGCTGGAGTTTAATGCAAGTCAATACCTTTAGGTTTTCTAGACTAAGAGAATAGGTATACTTAGTTTTGGCACAATATAATAAAGAAGGGAAAGGAGAGACATAAAAAAATTTGTTGAATATCTGAGGTGTATTCATTATATGAAATTTTTCTGAAAGTTAAATCATTACAGTGTGACAGCTAAAGGATAAATGGTAGATTGGCAGGCTTCATAGTGATAACGAGCGAGTTTCTTCTTGTTCAGCTATAGTCTGTGGCGCATGCCCATTAAGGGGGATGTGTCAAGAATTGAGTGGCTTTAAAATTTATTGCTCAGATTTAGAATAACAGAGAAATAATAGAAAGATTAGGAAATTGTGTTGCTTTATCTATTGCATATAAATATTTAAATAACGTCGAATGCCTTGCAGAACGATCAACCACGCGAATACGACACAAGCGCTCGCCAAGACCTACGTAGCAATTAGGAAAAAAAGGAAGGCCAATGCAAGCACATGCTGTTTACGCGCAGTGCAGGCCTGCCGGTGGTTAGAATAAGGCGTACGCATGCCAGCACTGCAACAAAAACTGAATTTATATGCATTGGATGAAAATTAGCAATATCTTTCACTAGTGCGCACTTCAAACGCTGAAGTATACTTGAACTTGCTCTTCTCCCACTACGTGGCCATAAGGGTATGAACGCAGAAAAGTGTGTGCCTTTGTGGGTTACCGGCTTTAAACCATGAAGTCGTTATTTTTATTCACATGCTCTGACGCCCGATGGCAATGTATACGCTTGTACCATGCAATATTTCTGCATAATTTCGCATTGTATTGTTAAGCTTGCATACAGGACGCGTATGTTTTTAAAGCATGACAATTACTTTCACTGCATTTCCAAACAGAAGTAGTTTTTCCTGTATTCGATAGCAGAGGCGTGGCTATGTGGTAGAATTTCAGAAATCCCGGAATTTCCTGGCGTGTGCTGTACAAATATTGGCGCACCTTGAATTGGTGGTGGGAGGCTTCCACCACCTGTGAAGCTGGGCGGCCTTCCTTGATCCTCTTTATTTTTCTCCCTCGCTCTCTTTTTTTTCTGTTTCTTCTTTGTCTCCGTTTCTGGTTATTTTTCTTAGTCTCGCGATATCTATTATTTTGAACTCTTTCTATCGTTTCTCCATAAATCCTGCTTCCACTTTCTTTGTTTCTTTCTCCCTGTCCTACTGAATTTTTGATATGTCGGAGTTTTTATATAATTCTTTGCCTTGTATTGTATATATTTATCTTTGCTTTCTGTCTTCGCTTTCAATTTCTGTGTCTATGTTTCTATAGGTCTTTAGTGCGCTCTGTGCTGGCTCTTTCGAACATCCGTGTTTCTGCATCTCACGTCGCACATTTTTTCGCAGGTACCAGCCATGAGGCCAGATATTCGAGGAGAAAGGGGGGCACGTCTGCGCTCGTTTGTGTTCTGGTGTCTTCTTTGGTGTTCGTCTAAGTTGCGCTGAAGCCTATCAAGTTATGTAACAACTCAACCAAGTCAAAGTGCTATTGACCAGGTACTCCTTTGAGTAGTTAAATGATGCTTCTTTTCTTCGCACCACCGCAGAGGTCTAAAGTCTAAGCTACTCGGTTGTTTACGCGCAGGTCGCGGGTTTGAATCCCGGCTGCTGCGGCTGCATTTTCGACGGAGACTAGAATGCTGTATTCTTGTATGCTCTGATTCGGCTTCACGTTTAAGATCCCCAGGTGGCGGCAATTGCTGTAGACTTTCACCACGGCGTCTCTAAAGATCAATGGAGGTTTCGGGAAGTTAAACCTGACATATTATTCGAATTATTCTTCTTTTTTTTTCAACAAATGAAACCCGATCTTTTAGGAGCGTTCGGTTTCCGGGAACCTGTGGCTCATATAAGGAGCTTGTGGCTATTTTCTCGTATTCTACTCTATGAAAAGTGATGAGATAATTAGGTCTGTGTAATCCTGGTAACACATAGGCAGGATTTTACCATGAATGTGCCTATTCCGGCTCTTAGACAAACACTTTTTTTCTTGATTTGTCATTTGCCATGTGTTTTTGTGCATATATACAGGGTGTTTGAAGAAATGTGTACAGTTTTATTAGAAAATATACAGAAAAGAGGTACCTGCGAGCTACCTGCGGCATTTCTCTTACTGTGGGAGAGAATATTTTCATATGCGTATGAACATTAATTAGGCCAGGAATGAAAGACATTAAAATATAATAAACTCTTTAAGCAGCGAATTTAAGCAGTCAATTTAATCAGGCAAACTGAAGTGGTTCTTGGGGTAATCCATTGCTACTTTGAAATGTCTGAAAAGTCGCCACCTCTGCTTGCCACGAATCAGTGAAATTTGGCTAATTTAAAGGCGAAACAATGTTTCACAGCAAAAATAAAGGAGCGGTGCTGAAAGCATGCAGGAAAGAAGGCAATGAACCAGATATTAGGCAACCTGTGATGCAGTATTTCACAGGCTATTTTATAAAAGATGAATACGTGCCCTCAGATCAGCATGTCAATGCTTGCGACTTGCTTGAAACCAAAACCTATACGGCGGGCCAGTGACCAAAGAAAACGAATGCCGAATTCTGAGTGTGATTTTGCGTCAAGCGAGCTTACATCTGCTCCTTGTTTTTGAAAATGACGGTTTCAGAACATATTACTAGGGCTCAAAAGAACAACGTCGTCTGCCAGCGAGGAATTGACCTCTCTTGCTCACTTCTATTCTAAATCAAAGAAAGGTCTGCCATAATCTAATCTATACTAGGGGGTCAATTTCGACTTCCGCACTTTCTTCGCCATAGGGTCGATGAAAGCACTTCAGAGTTTTCTTTTAAAGTCTCACATGTGTTTTCCATTAGACTGCCCTACTGGAGACGGAGGTCTAATCACATTCATTCACAAAATATGTCGTTAGGCAAAAATATTTTCCAAGTTATGAATCAAGACTGTGACATTTTAACTACAAAGCTAGTCCTTACCGGGTGTTTTTCGGTATAAAGTGTTAAAAAAGCTTTTTCCTTAGGGTGTTAGGTGTACTAGCCGTCTTGACAGGGCTCTAAATTTTATATTGGGCGTGGTACATGGCGTTCTGCGTGAGGAGG
Organism: Rhipicephalus microplus; assembly: GCF_043290135.1. NCBI lineage: Eukaryota > Metazoa > Arthropoda > Arachnida > Ixodida > Ixodidae > Rhipicephalus > Rhipicephalus microplus. The sequence goes on along the minus strand of NC_134710.1, from coordinate 310,267,207 downwards.
AAGAAATAGAACACTTGCTAACAAATATAGCGAATGGTCTCTTCTCTCCTATTCTGAATTACCAAGTGATGACTTCGATTGAGGTATGAATAATTGAACAGGCCAATGTTATAGACGGATCGACTTGCAAAGCACGCTCCAGTTGGTGATGGTAGAGCAACCAACATTCAAATTTTTTTTAAGAAAGCCCACAATATTTCGCTAGGTATACACAACCATTATATCAAAAGCTTGTAGATTCATCATATTGGAAAATTGCTAAAATTATTCCAGTTCTTCAAAGCAGAGTGCAGAATATACCTTGGACAATTTAAGAGCCATGATGAAACAAGCGCTAAAAAATATACAGACTCGGAGAGCAAGCAGACGAGTGCTTACTAGCAACTGAACTTTTATTTAGAAGCGAACACAAACACATGCACAACACGCATGTACTTCATTCCGAACCTATTTCAGAGGTGCGGGGTTCCCAGCACCTTACAACCGTCTCAAAGGTACAAGCGGCACAAAGCCGGACGAAACAGAGCAATAACAGGTCTGTGAGGTCCTTGGATATCCGGGGCCGCACGCGCGCTACACCGAAGGAACAAGTTCGCACGCTCTGCCGGAAGGTTCTCATTGTGGTCAGATAATCTCAATCATACCGACAACAGCTCTCATGATTCTTGACAGATTTTGAAGGCGTGCCATAATGCAAGACACTAGGAAAACAATTATCGCTCGTCTAAACGAGAATCAACACCTCTTGTTCCCTTGGCGTAGCAGTTTCTGTTCAACACGACAAGACGCAGTTATTTTTACATTATTGCAGGGTCGCTTTTCAAAATTAAACAATTATATGAAAATAGCTGGTCTGGCTCCTTTTCCTTGTTGCTCGTTGCTCGTTTTACAACGATGGTGAAAGGATTCAGCACCATTTCCTATAATGCAACCGCTTCAATATTTAATGAGAAACATTCTGAAAACTGTGTTCAATCGCATTAGAGTGGATTTTATATTTCAAATATTCTAACCAAGGAAGCAATAGGTCATTATTGATCTCAGTTCTATGGTACAGTAATTTAAAATATCACGACTGTCTTTGCCTTCTTAGAGCTCAATACTCCTATTGTAGATATTCATAGAAACAATATGAAAAGCCAGGTGCTACCCTCCTGCCCGATATAATTGAAGCATTAGAGATAAGGGAGAGATAAAAGATGCTTCGAACCAAACGATATTTACCTGTTTGGGGACCCAATGTGCAATCTAACCAAGCTTAACGACAAAAGTGGTCAGGCGAGACCGCAATACTACCGTTTATTCATATATTCAATGTGACTAAAAAATAGAACCCTTCTCCGAATCAGTGCTTGCTACTGTACAGCGGATCACAACTCAAAATCATGTTGGTCATATGCATATAACGTTCGATATGTCCAAGGACACCGCGAGTCCATGCTGCAAGTTTCTTGAGTGGCTGCAGCACACGTTGACTATACACATCTTGAAAAAGCTCATTCCTATCCTGCAGGAAGCCATCAGAAAGCGACAAGTCACTCACGGCGACCCTGAAGCTCGTGCTTTTTCAAGATGGCCGTCCTGGATCACGCGGGCAACTTCTAGGAGCAGGAAAGGTGATCCTCAGCTCACTTTGTAGTGGCAAGCCAGCGCAGCATGGTGCTGGAGGGAAGTGTGACATTATGTCGACCGGCAAGAAACTGCGCATCAATACACGAGACTGGCCGTTGAAGTCCTATCTGAGTGCTCGCTGATGCGTGGCGTTGCTCAGGCCGAGGACTTGAAGCTAGCGCAAGTACTGGACTTCAAGGAGCGCAAAACGCTAGCATCGACGACACCCCCAAGGTAGCCCTTGCACAAAACAAAGTTGACACCAGGGCACGACAGGAAGGCGTCTCACGAAGAAGGCACAGGTGCGGAGCGCAGGCGCTTTGTGAATGATGTCGCGGCCGTGCATGACGATGTCACATGCATTTCGCAGGAAGCCTGCAAGTCCGAAACGGCGCCTCTCAAACACAAACACCAGGTCTTCCCCGTCGCCCCGTGTCTTGCGCTCCGAGAGCGATGCCACAGTCGGGCTGTCCGATGTGAGCGCGGTGTCGCTGGGTGGTGTTCTGAGATGATGACATGGGCAGTCTTCGGTTTTCAAGACGCTTAACGCCAAACAGGAGAGCCAACAAGACCTCGGTCGTACTTGTGGTGAGCTGGCGAAAGACGCCAGAAGCATTCGCTGAGAACTGCAGGTTGAAGACTTGCTGCTCAGGCTTCAACATGATGACGAGTGAGCTGACGTGGAATGCCTTGCAGAACGAGCCACCATGCACATATGACATGCGTGCTAGAGAAAGCCATGTAGCGAATAAGAAAAAGAGGAAGGTCAATGAAAGCCCCTGGTGTATAAGGACAGTGCAGGCCTCACGGTAGCTAGAATAGGGCGTGCGCACGCCAGCCCTGCAGCAAAAACTCAATCTATACGTATGCATGCATTTATTTAAAATTAGCGATATCTTTTTTTCGTGCGTACTTCAAGCACTAAATTATATTCGAACTTGCTATGCCCCCCCCCCCCCACGTGGCCATAAGGGAATAGACGCAGTGAAGTATGTGCCTTATGTAATGGGTGACCAACTTTAAATCATGAAGTCATTATTTTTAATAGCATGTTCATAAGCCCGATGGCAATGTATACGCTTGCTTGTACCGCGCATCACTATTGCAGTATTTCATGTGGTAATGTGAAGCCTGTATAATGGACGCATATGTTTGGGAAGCATGAAAATTACTTTCACTGCATTTTCAAGCAAAGGAAATTGTTATCGCTGTATTCACAAGCAGGCAAAGGAAATTATTATCGCTGTATTCGCAAGCAGAGGCATGACTGTGTAATAGAATTTCACAAACCCTGGAATTCGTTGGCGAGTGCTGTACAAACAAAACGTTGGCGCAGCTTGCATTAGTGGCAGAAGGCCTGAACCAAATGTGAAGCTGGGCGGCCTTACTTGACCCTCTTTAATTTTGCCTATCGCTCCGTTTTTTTTTTCAGTTACATTTTCATCGTTCTTTGTGCCTTTTCCATTCATTCTCCCTATCTCTTTATACCTTTATCTCTTTTTATTGTTTTTCTCTGTATTCGTTATTCCCCTTTCTTTGTTTTTCTCTCCGTTTTTTTCTTACTCTATACTCGGTCTGTTTTACTCTATATATTTCTTTGCCTGTTTCGTTGCATATATTTCTTCTTTTTCTCTGTCTTTTTGAATTTATGTGTCCATGTTTCTAAGCCTTCCCGGTTTGTGCTGTTTATAACGAACATCCGTGTTTCTGCATCTCACGCCGGACAAGTCGGCATGCACATCGGGTGAGCGCACGCCAGGTTCACGTGTTTGGGTGGCGAAGCAGAAGATAAATGAGAACGCGAACCGGCGTGATAGTTTTTGCGAAGGTGAATTGGAGACTTGCCGAAGAGGTGAACGCTTAGCCCTTCAGACTGTTCAGCCTGTATATTTCTTTGCCTTCCGACGAGAAGTTTTGTATTTTTCCAGCGAATGAAGCAAAGTGAAGTGTTTAAGCTGTTCTTTGGTTAATAAAAGGAGGTGTCGATATCGAGGGTGACGGACTTAGTCATGTGCAAAGGACGTGCAGTGCACAGGCGCCGGTGTTGGAGGGGGGGAGGTCTTTTAGTGTCCTAGTTACTGAGGGCGCAAAGGCTGCCCCACGATTACATACCGGGGGGGGGGGGGCGCGGTGCTGCGATGACTTTTGACCTAAAAGCCCTGAAACTTCGAAAACTAGCGACACTCGAGACAAGCATGTACAGGCACACGGCTTTGGAAACTTCGCCCTTAGAGAGTCTCTGAAAGGAAGCTCGTCCAGCTTTCGCTGTGACCAGGCTGCGCGTTCCGCACAGGCCTTCTTGTCTTTCTTTGTCTCTGTCAATTACTCCATCATGATATTTCTACATGAGCGAAATGCGGGTGCCCTGAACGTATGCTTTTTTCATTTATTTGCAATTTCCTATCGGTTTGAAGATAGAGGAAGTAGAGAAAGAACTATGGTAGAGTTTCTATTTTATTACTGTTTGAAAATGTTATCATTCATGGTTCAGTACCAACAACTCTTTTCATCAAGCCACTTTTGCAACATTTATGTACAAACTGAGCGATGAAATTGCATGGCTTGGCTACATTGGCAACATTTACCTTGAGTTCTGGTTCCTTTTCGAGTCCACCCGAATTCAACCTTGGTCGCGTTGAATCGCAATAATTTATGGAACTTTAAGCGGTCTTCTCATCAATACCCTTACCCAGGACTTTTTTTCTATTAAGTAAAATATTTTTTTATATATTTGCTACATTCCAGTCAGCTGTTGCTGGCGCCCGTCGTATTTATGCAGGAACTACACAGGCCAAAATATTTCCAGCACCTAGACTACACCGAAATGAATCATTAACAAGAACTCAGTTAACCTCTGGTTACTAACCTGAGGGCAGTTATTTCCCACCTGACTAATAATACTTTATTTCTTGCCAGTTATCGTCATTTTAGCGAGTGAAGTGAGGTGTCTAATTCGAGAAATTTGCGAGAATAAAAGGGAATGAGCTCGCTCTCAGAATACCAAGTATTATTGCGAGAGGCATTCATTCTGCACTGAACATAGAATCGGTCGAGGGTGGTGATGATGCTGACAATGATGATAATGATGATCGTTATTTGGTTTGTTTCATTGTTCAGGTGTTTGTTTTTTTATTTATTCCGTCGTTTTTATATTTGTTTGTTTCTTTGTTTGCGAATAAACAATCAATATCTTAAAGCAGATGTCATTTATTTTCTCAAAGTCCCAGCTCTTTGTGAGATCACAGGAGAAAAGCAATAGACTTCAGTTCGTGCTGTCGTGTAATTAACTTCAAACTTTTAAGACTTTGCTTATACGTTGATCATTGTCGACCATATACTTCTTTCTCGAGAAAGTAGTCGAAAAAGTATTCCCCTCCTATTGAAGTAATTGATCTCAAAGAATACAATTTCGCGATCGGCCACCGTCGACATTAACAATACCGTAACACCTAAAAAACATGCACACAAGTTAGAGTGTTCCTCTCCCCAGTGTCGTCAAACAGTTTGAAATGCCCAATCGTTCGCTTTTCATTCCTTTACTTGATTTTGCGTGGAAGAAAATCAAAAGAAGGTTCAGGCACGTAGGGAACGAGCGCTTACAGTTGGGTCTCTAAATATTTAATGCTTGTGCTCTGTCGGGTGAGCTAACCGTCTTTGTTGGTTTCTAAAAACAAGAAAGCGTAATAATTTATTTACGGAAAGGTAAAGAGGTCCGTCTGAGCTACAGTTTCTTCTGGCTTGCTGCTCTACAAAGGAAAGGGTGACTGGGGAGTGAAAAAAGTGAATAATGGCGTTGGTAAAGTAGGGAGATGAGAAGATGGTACCGTTAGGCTGTGGTAACTCTACAGACGTATATCCAGTCCATATGCTTCTAAAAAGGGCACGACGGCTTCTATCACCACAATTATGATGCTGGCGTCAGGCCAAGAATTCTAAAAACAATGTACTTTTCCACTAAGCATCTGTATTCCCCTCATTGCCTTCTTAGCTGACTTAAGAGACACTGCACAGAACTTGCAAGATAGTCTTTCCAAACAGAAAAGCTGTATAAAATTGCCTTGATTGACTTGTGGAATTTAACTTCCCAAAACCACCGTTTGATCATGAGAGACGCCTTAGTGGAGGGCTCCGGAAATTCCAACCACCTGGGGTTCTTTAACCTGCACCCAAATCTGAGTACACGGGCCTACAACATTTCCGCCTCCAACGGAAATGCAGCCGCCACAGCCGGGATTTGATCCGGCGACCTGCGCGTCAGCAGCCAAGTACCTTAGCCACTAGACTACCGTGGTGGGGCATAGAAATGCTTAAGGATGTAATAAAGTACGGATAATGGAACTGTGATGTCACTGTTACCTTGACGTGCTGTACTCTACAAAAAATATTTTCCTTTGATTAACTAAAAAAGGCGCAAGTGACATGCTGCCAACAACTTGCGTAAAAAGAAGATAATACACCACGGATTACGTAGAACACATAGAACGTACAGCCCGTTCATCTTTATTAGAGATCTCCGCAACGAAGAAATAAAGTAATGGCTGCTACGGAACAACACCTGCTCAGTTGGGCCATTTCTCACACGCTATTCGTAATACTATTGCTACATGTCCGTAAATAACAAACGTATTTTCATTAGATTCAACATAAAGCATACGTATACAGCAGATCTTTTTTCTGCAAGTACAAGGTCATTCAAAAATTTTTTGGCCAGTATTCCAACTTATTCTGTGGCAGCGCCACCGGGGAACTTTTGACTGCACCTGCACATGCTAAAAAATTTATGACGTGAATTCAATTTTTGAAAAGCCGACAAGGACCAGTGTTCTATTCCCTGAAATCGAATATTATTTTTCCATAATCATAAAACCAAGTACAGCAGAGACATGCTACAAATTATGTGAACAAAAATTGTCAAAAAATTAGTTTTATTTCGGTGGCTTTGTATCTGAAATTTAAAATACGAAGAAGGAATATCATAACTTCCTGACACCCAAAGCACCTGTGTTGTTTTCTTATTCTAACAGTATTGTGCACGTTTTTTTCTCAAAATGAAAAAAAAACATTTTTTCAGCACAACTACAACATGTGAGTACACAGCAAAAAACAGTGCGAGCACAATTAGTTTATTCATTTCAAGACTCCTAATAGGCCTTGTTAGAGGCACTAGCTTGTAGCACAAAAATAAATGATCACACATAGTAGATAAAAATACGTATCACACAGAATGAAATGACTGAACACAAACAAGTCCATAAACACACCAAAATAATTGCTAATAATATTAGTTGAGGTAAAAGGATTGAAGGAGAAATTCAATATATTAAACAATGCAATGACTAGGGTTATTCGAGGCAAATTCACCCAGCGCTTTCTTGACCCTCACAAATATGGCTGAAAAAATTTTCACTTTTCTTCAAGTTGGAAACTCGTCCTGGTTGGTAATTCCGTTGCCAAAATTTCGGTCCCTAGTTGTGAGAGTCTGTGACACCAACTGAGCTAAAAATCGTCAAACAACAATTTTTTTCAAAAGTTGTTTAGAAATGCAAAGTTGAAAGGTTTGAGATTTCTTTCTGGTAACATGGCCAATTCCAAGGACACAAATAAAATATGTGCTAGTGGCCCTCTTGACATGCTACAAATTGTTAAGGGCAGTGTCGAGAGCGACCAGGTCGTTCTTGACACTGCCCTTAACAATTTAACTGTGTAACTGTGTAACAAATGGGGCATGGTGCTCAATTCCGATAAATCTGTTTGCCTTCGAATTTCTAACAAGAAAAATCCCCTTCAGTTTTTCTATTCCTCCAAAAGCCAACCCTTAAAAGAAGTCAGTCACTAGAAATACCTAGGTATAACGATAACGAATCAGTTGTCCTGGAATGCACACATTGCCGATGTTTTGTCATCGGCTTTCCGTAAACTGTGTCTTTTAAGGCACAAACTCAGAGACGCCCCGTCGCAAGTAAAACTATTAGCTTATAACACTTTAATACGTCCAAAGCTTTAATACTCTTGTATTGTATGGGATCCGCATACTAAGTCTAAATATATTCCCTCGAAAAGATTCAAAGACGAGCAGTGCGCTTTATTTACTCGAAGTATGGTCGTGGTACATCAGTTACTGAACTAATGCGAGATAACGAATTCCAGACGCTACAATCGCGGCGCCAGCTTCTCCGTCTAAAATTCTTGGACTCACTACTTAACAATAAACTTGGGCTAGACCCATCACATTACGTTACCCCAGTTTCGACCAGGCAAACTCGTCATTCTCATGTCCGATCTTTAACTCCGTATTTTGCGCGGACAGATTTATTTAAGTTTTCCTTTTTTCCGAGAACTGTAACAGAATGGAATATCTTGCCTTCTGATTTCCTCCAAACCTTCGATCTTGATGAACCCAATGTTTAATTCTGTGAATCTTGACCCCCCTCCCAATATCGCTTGATTTTTTTTGATGTTTCTCTTTTACTCGCTCTTCTCTTACACAGATGTATTTCAGTCAAGCTGTGTTACTCATGTACTGATCGCGTGCTTTCTTTGTTTTGATGTTTCTCTTCTACTCGCTCTTCTCTTACAAAGATGTATTTTAGTGAAGCTGTGTCACTCATGTACTGATCTTATGGTTGTGTTTGTGCCCCTCCTGCTTGGGCCATTTTGGCCTGCAGTATTCCACAAATAAATAAATAAAAAAACAATTTAGGCACTGAAGTTTAGCAGATAGTCTAAAAATTTTGCATTTCACTTTTTTGGGGAAAAGCTCCGTATTCAGCTTAAAAAAGCTTACCATTGTGGTCGGTCAAAAAACATGCACAACATTTCATTTCGAAGCTCTATGTACTACCTCAATATAGGTGAAGCTTCTAAAGAGTATTATTTTTTAAACTCAAGAAGTATTGTTTCGAAATTGTGTATCTCCCCCAGCTTTACCCCTACTTAACTCAAGCGGCATGAAGCACTCGTTGGGGCAATATTCAACAGACTTGGGCAATTTTCAAAAGACTTCCACAGACCTAGGATACACACAGCAAGCTTGAAGCGGCGCCATTGAAACTGGAAAGGGGCTATCATCTGCATTCCATTGCCAACAGAGGTGCACTAGAATAAATGTCGCTAGAGTGTGGAGACCAGTAGAGTAGCAAAAATATATTTTTCGCGTGGGGGTAATATGTGAATAGTAGGCGACGTCTGTCATACTTTATGTACATTATTGTGTGTTTGTATGTGTGCATGTAGGTATGCAGATGCAGAACTGAGAAAATCACAGGCTACGTACGAAGTGAATGATGATGAGTAGGGTGAAGCTTCAGAGGGTTTTATCGGTAACCGTGAATCTGTCTGTCTGTCTGTCACTCACACTAGCGCCTTCCTGTCACAAACGGGTCACAATAGAAAAATAATTCACGACGTTAAGATAAAAATACCGGGAATGTGCTGGGGGAAGTGGGGGGGGGGGAGTTAGGCAGCTACTTTTACCTTCCTCGCTACGCCACTGCTGATGAATCCCATATGAGCCATCAGGCCGTTAATAAGTATGAAGTACACAATTATCCCTTAAGCCTAACATAAACTAGATTATTGCGTTGGCTACGGTTCTTAATTTAAATTTTTTTTCGCTTCTGTGTTCATGTGAAAGCCTTTGGGTCTCAGGGGGCAGGGTGCTCTCCTGAAAGCCGGAAAAATAAGAAACGGTTGTTTTACGATTGCGTTTATGAGTGTTCTGCATCGATGCTACAAGCATGCTATAATTGAGTGATTGATTGATTAGTGGGGTGTAACGTGCCAAAACCACCATATAATTATAAGAGACGCCGTAGTGAAGGACTCTGGAAATTTTGACCACTTGGGGTAGTTAAACATGCACCCAAAGCTGAGCACATGGACCTACAACATTTCCGCCTCCATCAGAAATGCAGCTACCGGGATTCGATCCTGCAACCTGCAGGTCTGCAGCCGAGTACCTTAGCCACTAGACTACCGCGGAAGGGCTACAAGCATGCTATAAGACATATGTACTGAACATGAGTAAATATTTTCATTGGGTTTTTAAAACACACCTACTGCATTTGAAGAACTCCCCTGGAAAGCAGGATGTCTGACTTTACATCAATAAAGCTGCATGGCTAACCTGTAAGTCACCACACTGAACGCAGTCCTTGTAGCACCCCTCTACTGGCACTGGAATGCAGATGATAACCCTATTCCCATTTCAATCACTCTGTAGAGAACATCAAACGCACTCTCTGTATTACAGGTCAGTGGGATTCTGCTGAACATTGCCCTCGCGAGAGTGTCATGTCACTTGAGCTACGTAGTCGAGAAGCTGGTGTGGATATATATTTCAAAAAAAAAACATTTTTCGAATTTAAAAATAATACTCTCCAGTAATTCCACATATAACAGCTTGACCACAGAGCTTTAATATGAAATTTTGTGCATAATTATAGTCCGATCACCAAGGCAAGTTTTTGATGCTGAATACAGAGGATTTTCAAACAAAGTGACACTCACAATATTATTCAGAGTATTTGCTAAAACTTCAGTGCCTAATTATTTTTAATTTGTAGCATGTTGACAGGCCACCAGAACATAATTTATTTGTGCCCTTGGAACTTACCATGTTTCCGGAAAAAAACAAATGTGGCAACTTTATTCAATATTGCTCGTGCGAAAAGCACTTAAAGAATTGTTATACATAATTAAGTAATTATTTTATATTTCGATACCTTCATTACCTTGCCAGAAATGCCTTTTATCGAGTGCATTCCAAGAACTTCTTTTGAAAAAAAAACTGTCGTTTGACACATTTTACTTTATCTTCATAAGGGTACAAACACTAATTATGGCAGTAATTATTGAAATTAACACACTTATCTATTTTCCAGCGCTAATAGCCAGTTGGGTCGAATGTACGAATTGAACTTTTTCTTACAAATAGTCAATAGCCAGTTTAAAATTTAGGAAAAGCGGCCACTGGTAATCACTGCAGGTGATGCATTCTGCTCAATTTAGCTGGCGAAACCGAAACCGACGCACCAAACACTGCATCTACCATTCACTTTGACAATGCCCCCCATGGCGACAGTGTTTCTCTTGCATTGGGGGAGAAGATTAAGTGAGCGTCGATAAGCGGGCACAAAGCAAAGTGTCTACATTGACGGTTGATAACGGATAGAGAAACAGTGTCCTCATTGAGGGGTTGTCGAAATGAATGGTAGATGCGCTCACTACCGCTCAAGGTTGCCAGTGTGAAATTCAACACAGAAATTACAACTGCGGGTCTTAAAGGTCCCCTTTCGAAAGCTATGTTTTCAATGTGATATGTCGAAAGCAAATTTCAAACTAGATAATGATAATAAAGTAAACAAGATGTACATGGTACAGGTTTGTTTCACACTCACTAACGTGGAAGAACATAACAATGAGTATGAAATCTTGACTGTAGTGCTATAGCCTCATGCAACCAAGATAAGGGTGTGCTTATGAGCCGCTTGATCACCTGTTACTGTTTCATGTTGCTGGACTGAACGCAGAACCATCCAGAAATAGCACTGGAGGATACAGCGAAAATGATGGCGTGGACAATTTACTGGTGATGCGGTGACACATATTCCTGCAACATTGGGTCACCAAGGTGCTTGTGGCATGAACAGTCATAGTGGCGCTGGCATGAGAGGTGACAGCTGGCCCAATAACAATAGAAGCAGCACCTGGAAGAGAATAAATAGTGTGACATTGTAACTGCTGTGTAATGACCCCATGACATGAATAATGTTTTTAACACGGTGTCAAACCTTTTTCATCAGTCATGTCTGTGCATACCTGCACAATACTGTCTGTGGGATGTGGGTATGACCTACATGTGATTCACTGCCTATGTTAACTCAGGAACAGCATGAATGCACTTTGTAAATCTCCAAGTAAGCATCAAAGAGACAGTGCGACAGTACATCTGTTGCCAATAATAGCAGCTTCACAACGAGTGAAAAATTTCAATGAAAAGACAAAGTAAATATCAGTGGTGGCTGAATTTGAACCTTGGAAATCCAGGTGGTGTACATAGCCACACTAGTGGTTGTCAATGCTCCAGAAAAGACTAATCAGGCATTGTATTGAAGCAATATCAAGTGTGTTTGCAATGTTGGCTATACTTGTTTAAAACAATGTAATAAACAATGTAATATACTCATATATGACTCAACAAGCTATTATGAAGCGCTGTTTTACCTGGCAGAAATGATATGTGCGTCATGGCACCGTGGCATGTACCTGATTTTAATAAACCAGAAGTTAATGCTCTTAAAAGCACAGATGTGAGGGCAGGCATAATATTGTATTATCAGCTACTCTTGAGGCATCAGTGTGATTAAGATATCTGGTAAGCCATTGATATGCTGACAGCTCCTAAGTGTACGCAAAAATATATATCAACTTAGTAACAATTCACTCAAGGAGTAAAAAAATGCAGCCAAAACAGCCTGCCATTGAATCTTTCACTAGAAATCGATCTCCACTAATCATGAAATTCACTGTATTGTAGTCAGATTTAGTCCATGAGAATGTTTAAAAAGCAGACTTTTAAAAGTTATCTCTGTGCCCTCTGCACCATTGTGAATAACAATTATATCCCACGTATAACACTAACAAAACTTTATAAAAAGAACACCGTGTTTATAATGAGTGTGGTAAATCAAATATATGGAACAAAATATAAAGGTGAGTGTATATGAACTTCAAAAACATCTTGACACTAATCACTAGAGCCAATATCTTGCCCTCTGTTATTTTAGTTCTCTCTGAAAAGAATAAGAGCTTTCACATTTAGTATGCAGAAGTTGGCACTATTGCAACCTATCATGTCAATAATTTTACTATTTATAAGCTAGTAACGACCAAAGCACATAGAATTGAGAGTGTGCAAAAAAGGCGTACCTTTTGTGAATGAAAAACTTCTGCTGAATCAAATTGTAAGGTTGGTTTCAAAGTGAAAAATATAATTCATTCTATTTCAGTCAAAATATTAAGGTATAAACTCTGTTTCCAAGTGAAAAAATAAATTGATTCTGTTTCATTAACAACATTAAGGTATCATATCTCTTCCTTTTAATGTAAAAGTGGCATCAAAGATGTTAAGTAGATCTCACCCTGCAAAAGTCAAACAGAGCTGATGAGAAAGAACGCAACTTTTTAATGAAGCTTTCCCTTAAAAGAATCAACTACCTTCGTTATAATTACGCCGATATGGTTTAAAAGTTTTTTAACTTTTCCAATCTTTGACCAGCAGTCTTTAACTGGAGATAACATCAGCAATATATTCTGATGAGGCTTTTAATAAATTTCAGTAGTTAGCAGTGTCTTTGTATTCTATTTTTTTCATCGGTGCGTCTAAATGTTGCTCCAAATACTCAACGGCAGGTAGCACCGCATTGTCACTTTAATAGCAGGCATTATCACTTTATATAGCTGTATTGGTTCATGTCAAAAACATCTCCTTTTTTACTTATTTCAATAGATTTTTTTCTTAATTGTGGTGTTCTTGCCGCTTCAAAATCTTATCGCACAGATAATAAGTTGTTGCATGTATTCATGTCACTTACCAGTGTTGCAAGCACACTATTCAAACTCTCAGAAGATAGCTGCATGTGGTTAATGCAGCCTAGTACGGTTTGGATCTCTTAATTACTCATGCAGGCTAGTACTAGATAGCAAACTATTAAAGTAAGTACAGACGCAATTGATATGTAGTCTAAATGTTCCTGATGCCTGTGCAGCTAGTACTCACCACAAGGACGCATTGCTTCAAGGTACAAACACAGGCAAGCACAGAGTCCAGTAACTGCATCAAAAAAGTTTTCATATCTTAAAATAAAAAGATTTGCTGACTTTCTCTGACAGTAGCCAATGACGGTTACAACTAAATGTTTTATTCACCATATTTTTTACAAGGACCACCTCAATGCTAAGCTTACAACCAAACATTTACATAATATCTTTGCAACTTATTCGCCAGCTGTAAAAATTATTAGCCAATTTACACATACCAAATTATTTTTGCCCACAGAAAGAAAACTATGATAATCAGCTAAAACAAACTATCATATTTCACTAAATGTTATCTCTCTATGAAAAAGAAATTCCCAATATGGACCATATTCTTCATATACTGGAAATCCTGCCATTGTTTTATGCAGAAAAGTTGTTCCTAATTGCATTGCGAATCGACAGATGTTTAAATAAAATTCCTGAGATTCCACGTCCCAGAACCACGATATTATTAAGAAGGACACCATGGTGGAGGCCTCCGGAAAATTTCAGTGTTAGGCCATCTTTATTGTGCACTGACATTGCACAATACATGGGCCTTTACCATTTCCCCTTCATCAAAACGTGACTAAATACGACAGCCGGCATCGAACGCGCGGTCAGCAGCCGACCACCGTAACCACAATACCACCGCGGATGACGAAGCACACTCTTTTTATTATTTTTTAAGAACGCGTTTTACGAGTAATGGTTTCTAGCTTTCTGGAAGGATTCAGATGCCGTTTCACACTTCTTGAGTTAAAAGTTCTCTCTGGTTGTTCGCACCTCGGTGCTACCAGCCGCCAGTCATCTTTTATCAGACATCGCGGAGGAGATGAACTTCGGCCGGACGGGGAGAACACTCGTGCACGCAGCAGCGCGCCAAGATTTCACGGTAGATATCGCAACGCCTTTCGACGCAGCGGCGTACCAGCAGCGTAAACAAAACGCCGCAGCATAAAGAGAGGTGCACACATTAAACGGCTGCGCTATGGCGTTGACAAGCCCGAACACTGTTGGATATAGAGTAATCCAACTACTGCGGACAAGTGATCAGAGCGCCATGAAAATGTCACGCTCGAAATGTAAACACGACCAACACAGTAAACCGGCGATTTCCGTAAATGATGTATTTTCTGCTCTTAGTACGTACTCCATCTCGGAAAAAGCATGCAAGATACAAGCCGCGCGAAACCGACATCGACAAAAGAGCACTGCGTTTATGGCCTCGACTTAACTCGAAGCGGCCTAATCTGAGATACTGCGTAGGTACTACAAGACACAGATCATTAGTGGCACGAGCTTTAACCTAAACGGCGAGTGAATGAGAAGTTAGGCACTTTATTTTATTTTTTTATTTTTATTTACATAATACTGCAGACCCAGTGAAGGGCCCAAGCAGGAGGGACGTATTTACAAAGCTCGTAATAAGGACAACAGAAGATCAAGAACATAAAAAGCGCGAAGAATAAGGACATAACTCAAACAATGAATAAGAAAGACATTTAACACTTTAACAATACAGGTCAAGATACAATATGTTCAATTGAGTCTATGCTATATATAAATAATGCTGGTAATTGATTCCATTCGGTTACAGTGCGCGGGAAAAAGGAGAATTTGAAAATGTTAGTTCTAGCATTGAAGGGCGTTAGAGAGTCGGCATGCCGGTGTCTTGTTTTGCGAGCGGTGAGTGGTTGGATGTATTGTTCTGGTCTCATTGACAAT
This sequence comes from Rhipicephalus microplus, assembly GCF_043290135.1. NCBI lineage: Eukaryota > Metazoa > Arthropoda > Arachnida > Ixodida > Ixodidae > Rhipicephalus > Rhipicephalus microplus. The sequence continues at coordinate 310,252,069 of NC_134710.1, read as the reverse complement.
TTGTTATTATTGAGATGATAAAGAAGTTTTAATCTTTGGATTTTACGTCTTAGTTCTAAGGTTGGTATGTTATGGTCTCTCATGAGTTGGGTTGGGGAATCGCTCGAACGGTATTTAGAGTAAACGAACCGAACCGCTTTATGCTGAATCATCTCAAGTGCATGAATGTTATTTTTTGTGTAAGGGTCCCAGATTATACATGCATACTCTAGTTTATGTCTTACAATAGATGTATAGGCTAGCATTCTAACACTTGCAGGAGCATGTTTGAGCTTATGTCTTAAAAGGCTCAGTTTACGAAAGGATGTCGCACAAATGTCTGAAATGTGCTTGTTCCAACTTAAAGTGTTTGTTATGGTAACACCCAGGTACTTATATTCTGTAACTTCGTTCAAAGGTTGTCCTGAAAGGTTGTAAGGGAAGGATAGAGAATTTTTCTTATTGGTTATTTTCATAAAAACTGATTTGTCGGCATTTAGGTTCATATTCCACTTAGTACACCAGTCATATATATTACAAAGATTGGAATTCAATACTGATTGATCTTCTCGGCATGTTATTTCATTAAATAATACAAAATCATCTGCAAACAGCCTTATTTGAACAGGGCCAGTAATCACATCCCCAATATTGTTAACATATATGAGAAACAACAAAGGACCTATGTGAAGCGGGACACCAGATGACACTGGGAGGGATTGTGAACAGTCATTATCAATGCGAACGAATTGCTTGCGGTTACTCAGGTACGAAGATATCCAGTTAACTATAAATGCAGGAAGACCAGTAGATTGTAATTTATTGATAAGGTGAACATGGGAAACAACATCAAAAGATTTGGAAAAATCTAGAAAAATAGCATCTACTTGGCCCGACTTGTCTAGAATGGCGGCAAAACTGTGAACAACCGTTTTTAATTGCGTTACTGTAGAGAAACCTTTTCTAAAACCAGGTTGAACAGAAGAAAGCAAATTACGGTCATGTAGAAATTTGTGAATGTAGTTAGCTATGATATGCTCAAGAAGTTTGCAACAGGATGATGTCATTGAAATTCGCCTGTAATTACAAGGGCATGCAGGGTACCTTTTTTGAAGACGGGTACCAAGCGGGCTATACCTCTAAGATGGAGACCAGATAATAAAGAAACGCCAGTCCGGTCCCGTTCCGTGTGTGTGTCCTGGCCTTTGAGGAGTGGAGTCGTGCTAGTGACTAGAGTAGTGACAGCCGACGAATGAGGGACGATGGCGGTGCGCCTGCCGTAGTCGAATGGTTCCTCGTTCCACGATGACTACCTAAACCGCCATTTGGGAACATATACAGTTGCATAGAATGAAATCGGTGCAGAACACGCCGTGGCGATAGATGCAATGATGGTATGTGACGGGCGAATTAGTATAAATTTCTGGAGGTCATCTGTATTGCAAATGATTACTTTCCTCTAATCTTCAGTCTATGAAGAAAACATTTGTTTTTTGCACTATTCAGAGAAACATTATTGGTAAACGTGTGCTGTATTCATATTATTCGTGAAGTGTTGAAGTCTGTGATTCTTAAATGTGTGATGTATCATTGATGTTGGCGAAGGGAGGAAGTGTGTTTATTTTCTGTACACTATGTCTGCTTTTCTGCCCGTAAATACGCACAATTTTTTGCAGTGTAGCCACTTAAACAGTAGCAATGGCTCTCTTGCACAACAATGCTTTTCTAGGTACACTATAGATAGATGTCACCTTTTTATATCACAAGCGCTCTTGCCTCCATATAGCTGATTATTCTCATTGTCGATATTCATAGCAACATTATGAAAATCCTGGTGTTAGTCCTGCTTCCAGATATAAATGCAGTGTGAGAGATGAAAGACGCTTCGAACAAATAAGAAACTCTAAGCCTTTTCGGCAATCAATATACACTCTAACGAGGCTTCACAACACAAGTGATCAGGTGAGACTGCAATATTATTGTTAATTATAAAACCACTGTGACCAAAAGGTAAAGTAATTCTCCGAAGCAGTACTTGCTACTGTATGGCGGATCACAACGCACACTCATGTTGGTCATACGTAGATAACAGTAAATATATCCGAGCACACAATGAATTTGTGCCGTCAAGTTCCTGAGCAGCTGCTGCACTCGTTGTATATACACATCCTGGAAAGGCGCATTGCTATCCTGCAGAAAGCCATCAGGAAGTGAAAAGTCACTCACGGTGAGCCTGAACCCCGGGCATTTTCAAGATGGCTGTCCAGGATCTCGCAGGCCACTTCAAGGAACAGACAAAGGTTATACTCGATTCCCGTTGTAGTACCAAGCAAGCCGTACACGGTGCTGGTGTAGCTGTGCGTTATCATGTCGACTCGCCAGAAACCACGCATCAAACCACGAGGCTGCCCTTCGAAGTCCTCTCTGAGTAGCCGTGGATGCGTGGCGTAAAAATTGAAGCTGTACGTATCTACCAGCCTTGAAGGAACACATAACGCTTGCCTCGCCGACGTCCCCACAGCAGCACTTCCACAACGGCTGAAGGCGACAGCAGGACCCGACCGGAAGGCGTTTTTTGAAGAAGGCACATGTGCGGAGCCGAGGCACTTTGTCAGTGAACTCGCGGCCGTGCAGGACGATGTCGCAAGCATTTCGCTGGAACCCTGCAAGTACGAAACGGCGCTTCTGAAACACAAACAGCAGGTCTTCGCCGTCCCCCTGTGCTCTGAATTTCGAGGGGTGATGCTGCAGTCATGCTGGGCGATGCAAGCGCGGTGTCGCGGGACGTTGCCCCGAGGGGAAGACGTGCGTAGTCTTCTGATTTCACAACGCTTTACGCCAAACGGGAGAGCCAAGAAGATCTCGGTCGTGTGTGTTGTCAGCTGGCGAAATTCGCGACAAACGAACGCTGAGCAATGCAAGAATTCTTGCTGCGGAGGCTTCAACATTATAACGAGCGAGTTAGTTCTTGTTTTTGTTAAACGATTGTCCGTGGCGCATGCCCAATATGGGGGATATGCCAAGAAGAGAGTGGTTTTAAAATTTATTGTTCATATTTAGAATATTGAATATATATAGAAACATAACTGATATCCTAGGAAATTGTGTTGCTTGATTTAATGAATATAATTATTGAAATAACGTAGAATCTCTTGCAGCATTAGCAACCACGCGAATATGACACGAGCGCTCGCCAAGACCTATGTAGCAATTGGGAAAAAGAGGAAAGCAAATGAAAGCACTTGGTGTATACGCGCAGTGCAGGCCTCACGGTAGTTAGAAAAAAGCATACGCATGCCAGCCCTGCAACAAAAACTCAATCTATATGCATTGGATAAAAATTAGCGATATCTTTCTCTAGTGCGTACTTCAAACACTGAAATATAATCGAACTTGATATGCCCCCACTACGTGGCCATAATTTGAATGGACACTGTGAAATGTGTGCTTAGGTGGGCGAATTGCTTGCGACCCTGAAATCGTTATTTTTAATCACATGCTCCGACGCCTGATGGCAATGTATACGCTTATACCAGGCATTAAAACTGCAAAATTTCACGTTGTAATGTTAAGCTTCTATGAAGGACGCGTATGTTTGTAAGGCATCAAAATTCTTTCACTGCATTTCCAAGCATAGGAAGTTGTTTTCGCTGTATTCTCAAGCAGAGGCGTGGCTGTGTGGTAGAATTTCACAAAACCCAGAATTTCCTGGCAAGTGCTGAACAAATCAAAATTGGCGACCCTTGAATTAGTGGCGGAAGGCTTAAACTAGCTGTGTAGCTGGGCGGCGTTTCATGACCCTCGTTATTTTTGTCTTTCGCTCTGTTTTTTCCTCTTTATTCTTTGTCTCTCTTTTGGTGTATTTCTTTTATTTTCTTTATATCTATTTTTTTATATTTTTATCGTTTCCCTATACAGCGCGCTTCCACTTCCTGTGTTTCTCTCTCCCTGTGATTCTGACTTGATATTAAGTTTTATTTCTATATATTTGTTTGCCTTATTTTGTATCTATTTCTCTCTTTTTTTCTTCCTTTTTCAATTTATGTGTCTACGTTTATATAAGTTTTTCTTTCACTCTGTGCTGGTTATTTCGAACAATGGTTTCTGCATCTCACGTCGGAAATGTCGGCACGCGTAGGGTGAGTGCATGCCAGTTGCACGTGTTTGGGTGGCGAAGGAGAAGATGAAGGACAACGCGAAGCAGCGTGATAGTCCTTCGGCTACGTGGCTCATTCTTGTAGTCCTTGTAATCCTTGTAGTCTTTCGGCTACGTGGCTCATCGGACATCGGCTCAACGTCGAGCAGCAGGATCCTTGTAGCTAATATTTGGTTTGCTTTCCATTCCTCGTATTTCTTGTTAGTTTCTCTCAACTGAAACGTTGTTGCAGCCCTTTGGAGGTCAGGCAAGTCAGAATATTCTGATGTCTTTCTCATCACCCTGCCAAGGGCACTCCCCTTGGCTGGCCTCACTACAGGTCAAGGATTGGCCACTCGATATCTTGCTACGCAGTGGAGATAGCTACGTCCCTGTGGCTCTGGTTCCTACAAATGGGGGTTCCTTTCCAATGAAGAATCCGAAGGTGATACAAGTGCAGCTTCAGAAAGCCTCGTCGTTTTTCCAGAAGATTACGGAGGTCCGCCAGTTCGGCCGAGGGTGTATCCTGTGCTGCTCTGCAGACCAGCACTGCGTCCGAGAGCTTCTGAATTGCTCTGAATTTGCTGCACAGCCGGTGAGCCCGTTTATTCCAGCTCATCTTGCATGTACGAAGGGCATAGTCCGTGGGGTGGATACGAGTCTGGCACCTCAAGAAATTCTTGACTTATTTGCTGTAGCTGGGGCAGTTTCAGTCTATCGATGCACCCGAACGAGTGATAAAACAAAATCGCCTACTGAATCAGTTATAGTAACTTTTGCAGGAAGAGTTAGGCCAACAGAAATAAGGCATGGTCACTAATCTACAAGGTAGAACCACTTTCTCCGAAACCTTTGCAGTGCTCAAAATGTTGGCGATTCGGCCACAGCATGAAAGGATGCAGATCACAGGCTACATGTCGTCTGTGCGGAGAGAGTCATGACAGCGGCGATTGCAAATCTGATGACCAGAAGTGCTGCTTGTGTAATGGAACGCACCCTGCAGACTCTGCTGCATGTGGCACAAAAGAAAGAGAAATGGGTGTTCTAGAAATCATAGAACGCAGGCGTTGCTCTAGGAGGGAGGCGTTAGCATAAATGCATGAAAGATCGAAAGGTTATGCAGGCATAACCTCCCGGCACACAGCGGCAATGAATGAATCGCTCGCAAAGTCGATAACTGAGGCTATTAAAAAGTCCACTGAAAAGGCAATGCAGCGTCTGGCCGCTACTCTTTTTGAAGCCTTGGCTGATATGTTAACACAACAGCTGACACAAATCATTGGTACAATTACTGTGCAAAATCGGGATTCGCACGCTCTGTTGATTTCAAGGAGTACAGAGGAGGAAAATCAGACAGTCAATCATAGATCTATCTTTCCGAAAGCAGGACCTTCAAAATATAGAGTTCAGGCTGAGTCAGAACCTGTGACAGATGATTCAGGAGACTTTACAGATATGGACACAGAATCTCTAAGAACTTTGAAACGTAACAGATCTCCCCCTTCTAAAAAGTCTTCTGAGAACCCAAAATCCAAGAAATACTTGTCAAAGAAAGACTTCTTCGAGAACCTTTCAAAAAATGTTTTCTTGAATAAAGATATTCTGGATCAGGCAGTTACTTCTGCCAGTATAGCATCAAAATAGGTTCCCTAAAGATTCTGCAGTGGAACTGCCGGTCTGTTTGGTCGGCAACTACAGATTTACAATATATTTCTTCGCAAATTTCTCCCGACATAATTGCCATTCAGGAAACCTGGCTTGTTAACGGTAAAACATTTTACATGAAAAATTATCGATTAATACGGCTGGATCAGCCGAGTAGAGGTGGCGGTCTGGCTTTCTTAATATCAACTAAATTTAGTCACAGAGCCAAGATATCGTATCAGTGTATGGATACGAATTACGAAATTCTGGTGTTAGACGTAACACTACCAGACTGCTCGCCTTCTCTTTTGCAAATGTATACTTTCCTGCAGGAGTTCAAGACACGATATGCCTCGATATTATGGTAGCTTCATGCAGAAAAGAAACAGTACTGTGTGGTGATTTCAATTCACACCATGTGTCTTGGGGCTTCAAATCTGATGTATGCGGAAGACGTTTGTGGGAATGGACGCTTGATAATAACTTTTCCTGCTTGTACTCACACGTTGCTACATTTGTAAGAGGTAACTCTAAATCGACTATAGATTTAACATTTTCCAGCTCCACTTTAAGCATATCCTCGTGGAATATATTAGATTGGGCTACAAACAGCGACCACCTTCCCATTACGTTTGAAATTAAGTTCCTGGGGTTTAGTTTGGCAGGGAAGGTTGGCTCATTCGTAAATTATGCTAAATTACAAAAAGACTTAAAATCTACGTTAACTTTTCGCGAGGAAATGCAGGAAGACCTTAGGGCTATGAGTGTATGTGTGGTGTTGAAACGATTACTAAAAAGTTCAACTTTTACTGTAAACTCGAACACAGCGGGATCTTTTAGCCCGTGGTGGATTCTAGACTGTGTCAGGGGATATAGAAAGCGTAAAGCAGCTTGGAAAAAGCTGTTAATTAACCGATGCCCCAAAAATTGGACTGATTACAAATTCATGGCCGCCGATTTAAAGCCTCTAGTGCGCAAAGCAAAAGTAGACTACGATATTAATAAATTTATTTATCTGTCTAAGTCTAAAAATAAGAAAATGCTTTTCAGGTTTTTACGTGTGAGAAAAATGATTCCACAGACAGAAAGCAGTCATTCCACCATTATGTCTCCTCGCGAACGCTGTGAATTCTTGGAAAGTATTGCTAAAGGCTTGCAAACCAGGTTTACGACAATTATGCCAAAGTCCATTATGAAATTAAGGGTGGATTGTGATTTCCAGGAGGTATCCTTAGCTGAACTGGCGGATGTGATGGAGAGCTTACCGCCCGCTGCACCCGGGCCTGATGGGCTGACCTCTACAATGATTGAAGTGTTATACGAAATATCGCCACATAAAATCCGTAATATAGTTAATTATTCACTGAAAAATTCTTGGATTCCGGCCGATTGGAAGCTTTCCAAAATAATTCCGGTACTTAAGAAACAGGGAATGGAGTTTACTCTGGATAACATAAGGCCTATTTGATTGACATCTAACCTGGTCAAGCTTGTAGAGAGAGTCTTAAATGCCCGTATAATAAACTACATCAATCAACATACAATACTGAACCCCAGACAAATTGATTAGATCGGGATACTCCATTTGGTGGGCACATGTGGATTTGGAAAGTCGCATACAGCTGGCTCGGCATCGCCGCGAATACTGTGCACTAGTCACTCTAGACTTCACTAAAGCGTACGACAAAGTGGAATATACTATCCTAATCCAGCAGATGCAACACCATCGCTTTCCAAAATATATAACAGCATGGATTACAGAGTTTGTGAAAGACAGATAATTTTATTGCTTCTTGGATGGATGCTCTTCTAAAAAATATAAGCAGACACGAGGTGTACCTCAGGGCTCAGTATTATCCCCGGTGTTATTCAACATATTACTAAGTTCCATTTCAACTCATCAGGATATCCAAATTTACGTATATGCAGATGATATTGCTTTCTTCGCAAGAAACAGTGATCTGCACTCATTGTATCAGGCTTTACAGAATTACATGAACATGCTGGAAGGATGGCTTGACAATATTCATATGTCATTGAACGTCAAAAAAGTGCGCTTCTGCCATTCTTTTTTAAGGATTGTGTCAACATTTCCCTGATGTATCGTACCGACATCAGGCAAATGTTTTTTTGTGCTATGTACCAACTAGACCCAACGCAAGTTTTACTGAAGTATCGTACCGAGCTCATTCCCCAGGTCGATTTCCTGAAATACCTAGGCATCGTATATAATAGGACGCTAAATTGGAAAAGCCATGTAGACGAGGTTTGCTGTAAAGCGTCACGTGCCTTGAGGTGGTTACGCAAATTGGAAAACAGAAAATAGGATTGCGTAGGAGTTCATTGATAATGATTTACAAGATGTATGTACGGCCTATTATGGAATTCGGATGTGTATTATTTTCAGGCAGCGCGGCTTACAAGATGAGACAATTAATATTATTAGAAAGAGAAGCTTTGCGCTTGTGTCTTGGACTCCCAAAATTTGTGGCAAATAATGTTTTGTATGTGGAAACGCGCCTTCCACCTCTGTTAACTAGGTTTAGAATACTTACAGTTCAAACTTTCTTAAAAATATACAATTCGCCTCTGCGACAAGCTTCATACATTTTTATTCAAGAACCAACCGCATTCTTTGGAACACAATGGTCTAGACTACACTCCCCTCAGATTAGGTTCGTCCAAGCGTTGCTAGAGCCTCTCAATGTAAATATTTATCAGATTTGCATAACGAAGACACCTAATTCAAAACTTGAAATTATATTTGATGATATTTTCTCCTCTAATGTGAAACAACTGCCCCTGCAATATTTAAATATTCGGTTAAAAGATTACTTGACTCGTCTGTCCATAAACAACATTATTGCGACAGATGCATCCGTATTGAACGAAAACGCTGGAATAGGCATCTTCTGTACTTCTCTCGACTGGTCTTTCTCAGTTCTATTACCAGATTACACGTTTATATTCATCGCTGAATTATTTGCTATAATTCTAGCGCTTCGTAAACTTCCTGCAAGCGAATCAGAAGCGGTCATACTTACCGATTCTCTCTCAGTATGCACTGCACTATCTACAGCAAAAAATTTGACATTATTCAGTATGATTAGCAGTTTATTACCAGAAAACCTGAAAAAATTTCACTTGCTATGGATACCCGGCCACTGCGAGATTTATCCAAATGAGATGACAGACTCGTTAGCCAAAGCATCTTTAGGCGGACCACTCTTACCTATTTTACCTGATTTTGCCTACGTGACAGCACTCAGATATAGAAAGGCTTGTTTGCACAAAGAACTAGAAAAATTATTATTGGATAAAATCAGAGACTTCATACATCTAAAATATTGCTGGAACAAACAGTGGTGTGTATCTCGGCAGTTAGAAATTACAATCACCAGATTACAATGCAGAATTCCGCATCTGAATTACTACCTACATAAAGCTGGACTAAATGCATCTCCGTTGTGTCTCTTTTGCAAGGAATCGAAATCAATAGATCATTTCCTATTATCCTGTAAACGTTATGCTTATTAAAGGAAAAGATACCTGGTCGAACCAATTGAGAAGCTAGGTTTAAAAATAAACGTGGAGCTAATTTTATCCTTCGGAGGGATTACAGTAGGTTATAGCCACAGGGAGGTTTTCTCTGCTGTGTGCGAGTACATAAGGGCAACAAAGAGATTACCCTGTTATTCTATTGGTATTATTTACGGCTACGAGACTACCTGAATGCCTGACTTAGCACACTTGATGATCCTGCCGCCCGGTTCTTGGCCGATCCCCCTTTGTGGGCGAGTGCCAGCAAAGCCGAAGGTTCATCATCATCATCATCATCAGCGTGATAGTTTTTCAGGTTACAATAGTGTGCTGTCAAAAGATGTTCGACCCAGTGGCGTAATGAAAAGAGGGGAGACGGGGGTGCAACTGTTCCAGGGGCCACTTGGGAGGGGGCACTGAGCCGACTACGCCTCACACGCTTACAGGAACTTCCTGAGGATACAGACGAGGCGCTAATGCCCACAACCCCCTGCCCCGTTTCAGAAAAGTTCGCTCCTACTTGTTCTAAACCAGTGGGGGCATCCCCCCCCCCTCTTACAACGCTCCCTTCTTCGCCTTTTCCCCCTGGTACCAGCCATGAGGCCAGATATTCACGGATGGAGGGGGGGGGAGCACGTCTACGTTTGTTTGTGTTCTGGTGTCGCATATGGTATTCGTCTAAATCGCACTGAAGCCTAGGTAATTATCTACCAACTCGCCTAAGTCAAACTGCTATTGGCCGGGTACTCCTTTGACTATTCTTTTCTTTTCTTTTCTTCTCCCCGCTGGAGAGTTCTAAGTGCTAAGGCACTCCGTTGTCGACCCACAGATCGCGCGTTCTAATCCCGGCTTTTGCGGCTGCATTTTCAACGGAGGCGAAAATGTAGCACCGTATGCTGAAATTCGGATGCATGTTAAAAAACACCATGCGGTCAAAATTTCTATAACCCTTCACCACGGCATCTCTCATAATCAATGGTGGTTTTGGGAAGTTAAATCTAACATATATTTGATATATTCTTTTTTTATTCAACAAACCAAACCCAATCTTTCGGAAACCTGTGGATCATATGAGGAGCTTTTGGCTATGTGCTCGTAATCAAGCCAATAAAAAGCAATAAGGTAAATTGGTCGGTGTAAACCTGTTTGCACATAAGCAGGTTTTTAACGATGAATGTGCCTATTCCGGTCTCATACAAACACAATTTTATGGTGTTCTGACTTTGCTTGATTTGTGATTTCGCATGTGCTTTTGTGAACATATACAGGGTGTTTACAGAATTGTGTCCAGTAATAATGAAAAAAAATACAGAAAGAAGGTACCTGCGAACTACCGGCGGCGTCCCCTTTGGTGTGATAGAATGTATCTACGGATGCGGACAAACAATATTTACAGCAGTAATTATACTTTAGAATATAAATAACTCCTTATACAGTGAGTATAGGCAGTGGAGCCAATCAGGCAAATTAAGTCCTTGCTGGAAGTACTCCGTAGCCAGTATGAAATGTCTGTAAAGTGGCCGCTGGTGCCTGCCGGGAATCAATAAAATCTGGCTAATTTATTAGGCGAAACAATATTTCACTGCAAATATTGAGGCAGCTGGGCAGAAGGCGTGGAGAAACAAAGGCAATGAACCAGCTGTAGGGGAACCTGGCAGACAGTCATTCACAGGCTATTTTCGAAAAAAAAATTACACGCGCCATCCGATCTGCTGTTGAATGGTTGCAACTTGCTTAAAAACAAAACCTATATGGGGTGCAAGTGACGAAAGCAAACGGAAGCCTACCTCTGAGTGTAATTTTGCATCAAACGACCTTATCTCTACTCCTTGTTTTTCAAACCCAGCGCATCGCTATATGGAAACGACAGATTCAGAACATAATACTAAGGCTTGAAAGAGAGCAACGTCGTCTGCAAGCGCGGACTCGTCCTGTTTTCCTCACTTCTGTTCTAGATCAAAGAAAGGTCAGCCAACATCTATTCTAAGCTAGAGAGTGAATTTTCACTTCTGCACTTTGTTCACACTAGGGTCGTTAAAAAAGTTCAGTGTTTTCATTTAAAGTCTTATGGGTATTTTCGATAAGACTGTCCTACTGGAGGCCGAGGTCTAGTCACATTTATTTCTGGTAAAATATGTCGTAAGGCGGAAAGTATTTTCGAAGTTATAAATCAAGGCTGTGAAATTATAACCGCAGAGCTAGTCCTTATGGGTTGCTTGCCAGTAAAAATATAAAAATATATTTCCTTACGATGTTCAGTGTAGTAGCCGTCTTGACAGGGCTTTAAATTTTATAATAGGCGTGAAACACGGACTTCTGGGGGACGAAGAAATAAAACAAATGCTAAAAAATATAGCGAATGGTGTAAAAGCAAATTTCCTTCTCTCGTATTCTGAAATATTGAGTGATGAATTCACTTGAGGTATCAATAATTCAACATGCCAAAGTTATGCGAGGATTGATTTATATAGCAGTGTCCAAGGCCAGCATTTTCGCGAGCTTCACCGGTTCATATTAGCTTCCGGTGTTGTTAATACGCATGTTCCAGTTACCTAGGAACGATGCGAATACACATGGGATATTATAATGCGTAAGCGTTAAGGATTACCCGACAACAATAGCGTCGACCAAACGATGGCATAGAATAAGTGTCAGTGTTGAGAAAAACCTGAAATAGACAGCCTTGACATCTCGATGAATGCAAATAATGAATTTCAGGGTCCCAGCAGGAATCGAACCTGAGCATTCCGCGTGGCAGTCAAGCATTCTCTCAAAGAGCTAGGCCAGGCCTCGGAACTTTATTTCAAATCAATGCCAATCTTCGTGAAACTCAATAGTGGTTGCAGTGCTGCCTACCTAATTTTATAAAATTACATATGCACTCCTTTGATACAGCCGTCAGGTCGAGGTAAGGTCCATTGTGGTTAGGTGCCATGCGCTGAAGTCTATTTATATAGCAGGGTCCAAGGGCAGCATTATCGCGAGCTTCAGCAGTTCATATCAGCTTTCGTTGTTGCTAATACTCATGTTCCAGTTGGCATCGTTCCGCAAGTGCAAACGACAGGTTATATGAACATCTGCAACTCTTCAACAAATGTCTGTGCGTGCAACATTTGTAAAAATACTTAGCGCCATTTTATGACGCATCGCTAAATAAAACAAACTGCATTTAGGTCACCTTCCCTATGCATGCTTCATATAACGTCGATTCTCAGGTAAGTGGGATCTCCCAAATTTTTTTTCATGAAGACCCCTGATATTTTGCTAGGTATAGGCAACCATTATATCAAGAGCTCGTGGATTCATCATATTTGGAAATTGCTAAAATAGCTGCAGTTCCTATAAACAATTGTGCGGGATACACCTTGGACAATATAAGACTGATGATGAAGCAAGCGCCAAAAATGCACACACTAGGAGAGGACACAGACGAGCTCTTACTAGCAACTGAAAATTTTATTTCGAAGTGAACACTAATTTATGCATAACACGCATGTACCTCATTCCAAATTTATTAAATCGGTGTGGGGTTCCCAGCCCCTTGCAACATTCTTAGCGAGTCAAGCGGCTCCTAGCAGCACGAAACAGAGCAATAACAGGTCTGTAATGCCCTTAGATGTCCGGGGCCTCACGCAAGCTACATTGAAGAGAGAAGCGTGATCCCTCTTTTACAAGACAGAGTAACCTGTGGACCTTCTTTTGTGACTGGAATAGGGGCTTGCAATTCTTCCTTTTGAACGAGGAATTCTCTGTAAGCACGAGTCATAAGCTCACATTGATTACGTCCCTGCCCTTTCTACACACCGACCGTCACTATTACCGATTTATTATTTTAGTGAGGTCTTCGAACCGATGTCTGGTGCGGCCTTTCAGTTGCGCTGGTCTGTTGGAATGATGACAAAAATGGATCATTTAGAGGAAGTAAAGGACGTAACATGTATTTAACCATGTTTGTTTCCGCTTGTGTGCCATCAATTATGGGAGTGCTTTTTTTATATCACGTTGTTGATGATGACTGGGGGTGGTCTGGAATGACATACTAGCGAGTTATGCATATTTTACTGTTCGCTTTCAAAATAAATTTTCAGTTGCTAGTAAGCGCTTGTCTGTGTCCTCTCTAACTGTGTGTATATTTTCACGTCTGTTTCATCATGAACTTTAACTAACACGCGCAAGTTGCAGTCATCCCAAATATATGATCAACAGCGTTAACTTCTAATGTGGGTAAATCAAGATGAAAAATCGTTTGTGTTTGTCCTATTAAGTTGGTGAACAATTTAGAAGTTCTCAGTCTTTTCTAAAGTCGGTTCTAGAACTGTATGTTTTATCTGGCATGCCCATGTAGACTATAAAAGCCGAATCTAATTGGCCCACTGTCATTGACAAACAGCAGCCCTGGTAACTTTGAATATATCAAAAGTTTACGATAGTGTATAACATAAAGTATTATTGGATTAATTAAAACTTCATGACATCCTTAATCTTATACTGAGGTGGTTTAGCGAGTTTCCAGATTGAAGGATTTTTTTCACTCAAAGGTAATACATGTACACTTCTAGTTACGAGGAGTTCCTCAGCGAGCAATCACGTCGCCTCTTCTTTTTCTTACATTGCTAAGCACTATTCCTACTCATGATGATGTATACACATATGTATATGCAGATGATAAATCACTTTTGATTCAGACAAAGATACACATTCAGTATCATATTCGCTTACAAGCGTATATGTGCGTCGTTCAAAATTGGTTACAGGTTATTTATTTACGCCGTAATGTTTAAAAGAAACACAGTTATGTTTTTTTTCTTTTAGGTAAACCAGGTAATTTAAAATAACTTGCAACCTGCAGAACACACCACGTTTGGACTTGGTAAAATATTTGAGATTAATTTATAATAACCATCTCCTTTGACATGCCCACATTCAACACACAACTATACGTACATAGCTTGCACATATATTCATTGAATACATAAACATACATACATACATACATACATACATACATACATACATACATACATACATACATACATACATACATACATACATACATACATACATACATACATACATACATACATACATACATACATACATACATACATACATACATACATACATACATACATACATACATACATACATACATACTGTGGCCCGTGTTGCTGACTTCGAGCCTGCACTCGTCACGCCACTTCAGGCCATCGCATCCAAAGAACCTTGCCTCGGTGAGCATGTTTCTTCCTCCGCCTTTACCACCACTATCAGCAGTGAATTGACATATTCAAAGCGGCAGCAGCTGCTCGCATTGTTACAGAAACATGCAAATTCTTTCGATATTTGCTCGTCTAAGCTGGGCCGCACTAATACTACGGCACATCAAATTCAAACTGTTGGGACATCTATTGTACACCGCCGACCCTACCGCGTGTCTCTAACTGAAAGAAAAATTATAGAAGAAAACGTTGCGGACATGCTTAAACGGGAAGTCATCCGTCCCTCATCTAGCCCTTGGTCGTCTCCTATTGTTTTGGTCTATAAACAAGATGGCTCTGTGCAGTTTTGCGTGGACTACCGGGCGCTCAATAAGATCACACGCAAGGACGTGTACCCTATGCCACGCATTGACGACGCCCTTGATTCCCTACAAGGCGCGGAATTCTTTTCAAGCATCGACTTGCCTTCTGGGTACTGGCAGATCCCCATGCATGAAGACGATAAGGAGAAAACGGCATTCGCAACCCCCGACGGGCTATATAAATTCAACGTGATGCCTTTTGGGCTCTGCAACGCACCCGCGACTTTTGAGCGCATGATAGATACCGTGCTGCGCGGCCTGAAATGGAAAAGTTGCCTTTGCTACCTGGACGAAATTATTATCTTTTCGTCAACGTTGCCTGAGCACCTAGAATGATTGGATCAAGTTTTGACGTGCCTTGCCGGTGCCGGGCTTCAAATAAACACTAAGAAATGCTCTTTCGCTAGCAAATCTCTCAAGGTCTTAGGACACGTCGTTAGCAAAGATGGCATCCGGCCCGACCCTGACAAGATTTCTGCAGTCCTTCACTTTCCGCGCCCCGAAAAACCAAAGGAGCTTCGCAGTTTCATTGGCCTCGCCTCCTATTTTCGCCGATTTATCCACAACTTCGCTTCTATTGCTGCTCCATTACACCAACTACTTGCTTCCAACGTCCCCTTTCTGTGGTCTCAAGAATGTCAAACGGCATTCGACCTGTTGAAGCGGGCACTCACGTCTGAACCTCTGCTCTGCCACTTTGACGAAGCCGCAACAACTATCCTCCATACCGACGCTAGCGGCCTTGGTATAGGAGCCGTCCTTCTAAAACGCGACAAGTCTTCCCTAGAGAAAGTTGTTGCATATGCCAGTCGTGTACTCACCGCTGCTGAAAAGAACTACAATATAACTGAGCAAGGGTGTTTGGCTGTGGTTTGGTCGGTCCGAAAGGTCCGTCCCTATCTCCACGGCCGTCACTTCACAATCGTTACAGACCACCATGCCTTATGCTGGTTTTCTACACTGAAGAACTTGTCCGGACGCTTGGGTTGGTGGATACTACGCTTGCAGGAGTACGACTTTGACAGAACTTCCAAGTCAGGCAGAAAACATCAAGACGCCGATGCTTTATCTTGTTGCCCGCTTCCAACTACCCATATGAGCATTGGTGAGAACTCAACCGCCACATCTACCAAAGTTCATACGCTCGCATCAATAACGCAACCCTTTTCGGACGACGAGCCAACATTTATCTCTCGCCAGCGGTCCGATTCATACTGCAGACGCATGATGGACCACCTTTCGGAAGTTTCTCATCCACCAAACGCGCGACTCCGTCGTCAACTCCTGCACTTTAAGCTGGACAATGGGGTTCTCTACCGCCACGTCTACCACCCTGACGGTCAGCGCTGGGTTCCAGTACTGCCATGCTCTCTTCGACTTCAGGTGCTCGAAGCCTTCCACGACGACTTGACTGCTGGTCATCTTGGTTATAAAAAAACTCTTGACCGCTTTCGATGTCGTTATTACTGGCCTGGCCTTTCTTCTAGTGTAACTCGGTACGTCGGTTCCTGCTACCCATGCCAGCGTCGTAAACTCCCCACGTCGGCACCTGCTGGACCTCTACAGCCACTTCCGTGCCCTTCAATGCCGTTCGAGGTTGTAGGTGTTGACCTTTACGGGCCTCTCCCCGGCACATCTGCTGGCAAACGATGGATAGTGACTGCCGTGGACCACCTGACACGCTACGCTGAGACTTCCTCTGTTATTACAGGCTCAGCTGTGGAAGTTGCAGACTTTATTCTTCACGCAATAATACTCCGTCTTGGGGCTCCTCGTGTACTGCTTAGTGACCGCGGCAAAGTGTTCCTGTCACAAGTTGTAAATGAAGTACTGCGCGCTTCTGGAACTACTCACAAGACAGCTTCAAGCTACCACCCTCAGACAAATGGTCTCACAGAAAGATTTTACCGAACCCTTGCAGACATGATAGCCGTTTACGTCCAACCCGACCACAAAAACTGGGATACTCTTTTACCATTCCTGACATTCGCTTACAACACCGCCGTTCAGCGAACAACTTGCTACTCACCGTTTTACCTCGTGTACGGACGCACCCCGACTACCTTTCTCGACGTCTCCTTCTTTAGCAGCCATGGGAATTCATGTCCGTCTTCTAGCGAAGAATACATTTCCCGCCTGGCCCAGTCTCGCCATAAGGCTCGCATCAATACTGAAGCGAGACAGCATGAGCGGAAGATCATCTATGACGAATCCCACCGCGTTGTGTCTTTCCAACCTGGTGACGAGGTGCTGCTTTTGACACCTATTCGCACTCCTGGTCTCTCTGGCAAATTCCCACCACGCTTCATCGGGCCATACATTGTTTTAAAACAGAATTCACCGGTTAATTATTGTGTGACACCACTCGTAGCTCCAATAGACCGCCGCTACCGCAGCACAGAGATTGGCCACGTTTGTCGTATGAAACCTTTCACGCGACGTTCCCCGTCACTTTGACTTACGGCGGCCAAGGTGTCCGCTTCCAAGTGGGGGGAATTAGTGTGGGCATTTGTAACTTACATCGTCCTCATCCCTGCATAATCACAATCACCATCATCCGCTTGTCTCTTTGCCCTCATTGCCACTCTGGGTCATCATCATCGTCATCGTCTGTGTGCTGGCTCTGCCCGTTCGTTTTGCGAGGTCTTTCCACAAATAAACACTGTCGCAGCCAAGACTACCAAGACTTCATAATACATACATACATACATACATACATACATACATACATACATACATACATACATACATACATACATACATACATACATACATACATACATACATACATACATACATACATACATACATACATACATACATACATACATACATACATACATACATACATACATACATACATACATACAAGTACGGGCGCTAAGAACACTACGAAAGGCTTTGCAAAGGTCGATCAGGGATGCAACGTGGGTACACTAACTTTGGTTTACAAAACGTTTTTACGCCCAGTATTAGGATTCGGATGTATTTATATACTGAAGCATCGTCTTATAAACTGCGCCTTTTGTATACTTTTAGAAAGACAGGCCCTAAGGCTTGGAGTACCGATATTCATTTAAGCAATAATGTCCTCTATTTAGAACCACAGTCGCCCTCTCTGGGCTGGTTAAGGATACTAACAGTAACAACACTCCTAAAATTATCAATTTACGATAAACTTAAAAACAATTTTTATGTATCAGCGAGGCTTATTTTTTCTTATTGGCCTCAGTTTCATACACCTCAGCTGAACTACCTAAATGCACTCATTGAACCAGTCGATGTTAAAGTGAATGAAGTTCCTTTCTTTGGTCATGAAAGGCAGTACCACTAAGTCATTTTGACTATATATGTCCCAATCAATCAATAAAGTTGCCTTACCGCTGTCAACGTGGGGCTCAGCCAGATGCGGGACATTGTCGTGTTTGACCGAATTAAAATAAAGTTATTTTCCTTCGTTCCTTGACTACCAGGGATCAAATGGGCTTTTACACAGACTTTTATAGGGGATAAATGGAACAAAGATTATCGGGTGTCTCACATTTGAGGGAAAATCTAGCATTGGTATTATCTTCAAGACCCCCAATTAGTCATTTTCATTACAGCACTTCCCAATTTCTTATCGAGATTTTTGGCGGAAATTCTGGCTGTGGTAATAGAAATAAGAAAGCTCCCCATCGACATCAAATATGACCATACATAGTTACAGATTCTTTATTTTTGTGCTCAGTATAGCCCCCAAAAAGCGACTCTCATTTATCACGTAGTTTTCATTTTCTGGTCCCAACCCACGTAACTGTAACCACATTATTCTGGGTACCAGGCCACAAAGGGACAAAAAACAATTACATCGCACACGCTCTGGCGAAAGCTACTCTTGGTGTTCCGAAATTCTCAATTATACCGACAACTCTAATAAATCGTGACAGATTTAGAAGGTGTGCCAAAATGCAAGACACCCAAACAAACATCAATCGCTCATATAAACGAGTATCGACACCTCATGTTTCCTTGGCGTAGGAGTTTTGTTCAACACGACAAAAGACAGTTATTTTTACAAGATCTCACTGTCGCTTTCCAAAATTAAAGTATTATATGCCCAAAGTAGGTCTGGCTCCGTCCCCACGTTGCTCGTTTTACTACGATTGGAAAAGAATCCAGCACAATTCGTTATCATGCAACCGCTTCAATTTTTTGATGAGAAAATTTCCAAAATGGTGTTCAATTGCAATATATTGGAAGTAAAGTTTAAAATATTCAATCTTTGGGAGCATTAGGTCATTTTAGATCTCGGTTCTGTGGTACAGAAATATTTAAATGAATCAGGGTGGCTTTATTCTTGATTATCATAACTATTAATTCTAAGTATTGTGTATATTTAGTCATACAAACATTATGTAATGACTTTAATTATGAATAACTCCTTTCTTTGTCAATCCCTCATAGTGGGTAGGAGCCATTGTAAAGTATCATCATCTGCGCAAACGGCCACCAGAATGCAGCGACGTTCGCTCACAGCCGAGGGCGCCCCTTATTCCGCCATGGACGAAGCTCGGCGAAGTGCAGCTACGTGCAATTTCGAGACCGCGTCGGCCCAGCCCAAGCAGCCGTCGGGGCAGTGTCTGCTGAGACTGACCCATGACCTCAAGAACATCATTGACAACCCTGTGCCAGGTATCTTCGTCGAGCCCGAAAAAGGCGACATCACCTACGTCCACGCCGTCATCTTGGTACCCGACAACACGCCGTGCCAGGGAGGCTTGTTCCATTTTGTGCTGAAGTTCCCCCTCAACTACCCAAACTGTCCACCGCAGGTACGCTTCATGACGACCGACGGCGGAAGGGTGCGTTTCAACAGGAAACTGTACAGCAGTGGGCTCGTATCGCTCAGCATTCCGGGCACGTTTCATGGACCATCGTGGAACCCGGAGATGACCCTGAAGACGGTGCTGGTTTCGATCCAGTCGTCGCTCATCGAGCAGCCGTTGTCCAACGAACCTGCGCTGGGACGCGAGTTTGAAACTTGGCTTGAAAAGACGATCGGTTGCAACGCAAAACTGCGCTCCCAGACCCTCAGGGATGCGATTTGCGACGCACTCGAGGCTTGCCTCCTCGGCAACTCGTTGTACCCGCAGGACCTGCAGGTGGCTGTGATGAAGCACTTCGTACAAGAATATGACAAGTACCAAAGTGTAGCCTTCTCCCTTCTTGGCGAAGACTCAAGCAAGGAGGAATCTCAGCAGTACGCAGTGCTACTCGAGAGACTGCAGGACTTGTATGATCGAATACTGCAAAACAGCCAAACGATCAGAAAAATCTGTCAAAGCAACTACAAGGGCATCATGAACTTTTAGGACGCATGGAGACTTCTTTGGAGCCTAAAAAGAGTTGGCGAACCTTTAATAAACCAGGGGCGCAGCCAGAAAATATTTTCGTGGGATGTGGTCACACCGAGACCCGACCGGGGAGAGGAGGGTAGAGCACGCTGAAGTCTGAACCTTCTTCCTCCTACACTCCGGGTCTCTTTAACGGGACTATCACTGGTATCATAAGCATTTTAAGTGGGCATTTTGCGGTTATATTCGCATAAAAAAATCTTCCCGTCAACATCGAATATGGCCATATATAGTTACAGACTTTTTAACCTTGTGCTCCGCCCACGCTCCAAAAAGTGACTCTCAATTATCGCGTAGTTATCTTTATCTGGTCCCTATCCACTCAACTGTAGCCCCGCCACGGTGGTCTAGTGGCTAAGGTACTCGGCTGCTGACCCGCAGGTCGCGGGTTCGATTCCCGGCTGTGGCGGCTGCATTTCCGATGGAGGCGGAAATGTTGTAAGCCCGTGTACTCAGATTTGGGTGCACGTTAAAGAACCCCAGGTGGTCAAAATTTCCGGAGCCCTCCACTACGGCGTCTCTCATAATCAAATGGTGGTTTTGGGGACGTTAAACCCCACAAATCAATCAATCCACTCCACTGTAATCGGATTAATAGGGGTACTAGGCCACAAAGGGATAAAAATGAATGAAATCACGCACACACTCCCGAAAGCCACTCTCTGTGGTCTGATATTCTAAATCATACCGGCAACAGCTCTCGTAATTCGTAACAGATTTAAAAGGCTTGTCATAATGCGAGACACTAGGAAAACAATAATCGCTCGTCTAAACGAGTATTGACACCTCTTGTTCACTTGGCGTAGTAGTTTCTGTTCAACATGACACGAGTCAGTTATTTTTACAAGATTGCACTGTCCTTTTCGAAAATAAATTATTATATGCACAGAGCTGGTCTGGCTCTTTCCCCTCGTATATCGATTTATAACGTTGAGAAAAGGATCGAGTACCACTTCTTATCATGCAACCACTTCAATTCTTTTGATCAGAAACGTGTTCAAACAGGTGTTCAATTGCATTAGATCGGATTTTATAGTTTCAAATATTCTATCTTTGAGAGCATTAGGTCCTTTTCACTGGTATCTTTGTTATGCGGTAAAATTGTTTTAAAGGAATCAGGGTGGTTTTGATCTAAACTAGCGTCATTATTTATTCTAACTATTTTGTAACTATTAGTACACATGGAGACTTTTTGGAGCCTAAAAAAAAGTTGGCAAACCGTTAATAAACCAGTGACGTAGCCAGAAAATATTTTCGTGGGATGTGGTCAAACCGACCCGACCGGGGAGAGCAGGGTGGAGCACGCTGAAGTCTGAACCTCCTCCCTCCTACACTCCGGGTCTC
The DNA here is from genome assembly GCF_043290135.1 of Rhipicephalus microplus. Classification (NCBI taxonomy): domain Eukaryota; kingdom Metazoa; phylum Arthropoda; class Arachnida; order Ixodida; family Ixodidae; genus Rhipicephalus; species Rhipicephalus microplus. The sequence goes on along the minus strand of NC_134710.1, from coordinate 310,230,450 downwards.
TGTGACGTGACTATCACCGGTAGTTTAGGCAGAATGTGTACATGTATATCAAAGTCATGAGACATCCCGCCTCTTGCGTATATGCCTGTGAATAGAGGAGGAGGAAGTAAATAGTAAAAGTGAACTAATCGCTGTAAAATGGAGTAAACGACATGTAGATGGTCACCATTTAATTAACTAGACTTAAAAAACGAATCATTGTGACATGTAGTCGACTACTTTTTCAAGTCGGTGATGGCTCCGCTTTATGTGAAATGAGATGAGAACGCCGTATGTTTTGCACATTATTAACTGCTTTTCGCTTTCGCTTATTTCCTGAGCGATTTTATACGGTGGATGTTTGTGACTGCATGCCCATGAGAATAGTTTTTGTTTTAAACTCTATATACCAAGCAGCCCTGACGCATTCAAACCTCTTAGTCGACAGTTCTTACTTTACTGCGTGCGTTCAAGCATGCTTGCAATACGCAATAAGAATTGGTTTTTTAAGTTATGCAGCACTTCTGCAACTTGATTTCGCACGTGTTATTATTCGGGTAGAATTTCTCGCAACTTTGCTTGACATTAGGGTTCCCTGTGACTTTTGATAGCAATGAAGTAGTCCAATCGTAAAGGTATTGTCACGCGATCTGCCAGCGCAAGGTAATCACTGTTGAGAAATGTTTACTAAGTCTCAAACTAAATTGCACCAGGCACCAGACTATGTGTACTCACCAAGAAATAGCTTGTTCGCCGCGTATACCCGCCAGTAAACATGAATACGCGCAAAAACGCTTGATGATCTTTTTTTGCTGTTTTTGTTTTCGAAACTCCCGCCTCTCTGCTCACTGAAACGACAGCATTCCAGTAAAGTGTTTTCTGTTCTTAGCAAGTTTCCAGTCATCATTTATCTTTAGGTCAACATGTTCAAAGCTGTACAGATATGCATATCGCCGTGCAGTAGAGATATCCCATGTATACCCTGTTCTAACTAGTACGCGCATTCATGTTTGCAGCACTTACGCTGGCGTGAAGAAAAGCAGCCTCTTGCCACACAAATTCTTGAGGGATCGGTTCACTAGTGACGAAGGAATGAACTCTAGTTTAGTTTACAGCATAGTGCACCATAATCGATTTCTCAGAACTCGTGAACTCTTAAGACAATTTCACAACAACTGCAAGCGCATGCAACTTGTTTACTTAAGTACGCGGTAATGTGCACCATCTCTGCCTGGCGGTTGTCTATTTCGTGCATTCTGATGCGACTAGCTGTAGTTTCATTGCTAGATAAGTTCAGTAAGCGCTTTACAATTCATCGGCACTCCTTTAAGATGCTTTTTCCCTTCTGTCCATTTCCTTTTTTCCCCAATTTTCGCCGTTTTTCTACTCCCGAATCTGCCACTCTTCTCACTGCCGAGGAGTTTTCTGACGTCTAGACGAACAATATCTCAACTGTGGGTTTTTAGGCGACTTGGTAGCATACGGGCTGCGAAAAAAAAGCGAAAAAAGTGAGAAACCTTAACATCTCTGCGATGCATAAGGTTGACAATTGCCAAAAGATATTGTTCCCAAACGCGCACCATCTGCTAAAGATTGTGGCAACCCTGCCCTTCAGCATAGCTGTAGCGGAACGCTCTTTTTCATTGCTTATCCCTTAAAAGTTAGACCTGAGAGCTGCAACAACAAATGAGAGATTGGTTGGCATCGCTCTTTTAAACGTTCGCCGTGATATACAAATCCGCCCGGAAGAAAAAAGACAATGATAGTACACCGGGCTTACCGGGATATCGGGCGAACCGTGATAGCGGATCAAAGTACACGTGTTCAGATAGGTACGTTGCCCAAACCGATTAGCATGCCCACTAGCTGTTTTTCAGCGTCAACCTTGCCATGTTAGCGTAGGTGTACGTGGTGTACGTAGAACAACGCGACGCTCTCGAACGCCCGCTTCGAAGTAAGTGGGCGTGTAGTTGTTGAAAGATTCCCTTTGTTCGCAGCAAACGACTGTTTAAAGTGGCTTCGCTTGCCTTCAGTTAGCTTCGATGACTGAGTATTACGAATTGGTTAGTGTAGTTTTAAAGATAGATTCCTATTTTGAAATCGTCTAGGCCTAACTACGAGATTGATGTAAACATATCGGCAACAAAACTTTTTTTGGATTTGGTGCATGGTTCATATTTATTTACTCTCAGTATTACTGAAATAAGCCTTCCAAAATGCTTGGTGCCAAAACACAAACAGACAATCACGGTTTCTTTTCCGCCCAGCCGTGGTGGTCTAGTGGCTAAGGTACTCGGCTGCTGACCCACAGGTCGCGGGTTCAAATCCCGGCTGCGGCGGCTGCATTTTCAATGGAGGCGGAAATGTCGTAGGCTCGTGTGCTCAGATTTGGGTGCACGGTGAAGAACCCCAGGTGGTCGAAATTTTCGGCGCCCTCCACTACGGCGTCTCTCATAATCATACTGTCGCGCGCTAAGAGCTCGAAAGAACGTATAAAGGGACGCGACTGTCAAAAATCTCAGAGACAAAGAAGGACGTCTCCGCTGGCACGGGTCGCTCGTCTTCGTCTTCCTCGTTCACCGGCACAGAACTGACCCACTGTTCACTGGCACAGAACACCAGGTGGCATTACTCCTCCTCCCAAGAAAGCATCAACCCGATGCTCAAACAAAGGTGTGCATAGCAGTGGGTCGAAGTAAGTAACATAAAAAACATTAAACAAATTAGTGCACGAGAGAAAATGCGTGCTGGGCCCAGCAATCGGAAAAAAACGGCATTCACTGTTCACATGAAGAGTTCACTGGCACAAGAAGAAAATTCGCATCACCGCGTAAAGTATGGTTTTAGGCGGACTACGTGTACAGTCTGTGGGCGTGGTGACCTGCGCTGGGATGATGGTGAGCCTCCGTCTGGAACCACTTTGTAGTTCACGTCGCTCACACGTCTGAGTACTTTGTAAGGTCCAAAGTACTTCCTCAAGAGATTCTCACTGAGACCTCGCCGCCTAATGGGTGTCCATACCCAAACTTGGTCATTAGGTTCATAATTAACCTCTCGATAGTCGAAGTTGTACCGCCGTGCATCTGCGCACTGTGGAGTTCGGATGTGCACACGGGCCAGTTGACGTGCTTTCTCAGCGCGCTGAATGTACTCATTGATGTCGGGGGCTAATTGGTCGAGCTTGTCGGCGTCCTCTAATGGAATAATGGCGTCCAGCATAGTTCTAACATCTCGACCATAAACGAGTCGGAGTGGCGTGAAGCGTGTAGTTTCCTGCGTTGCAGTGTTATACGCAAATGTTACGTACGGCAGGATGTCGTCCCACGTTTTGTGCTGCACATCCACGTACATAGAGATTATGTCGACTAGCGTTTCTTTAGCCTTTCTGTTAAGCCATTACTCTGAGGGTGATACGCAGTGGTCTCTCGATGGGTTGTGTAACTCAACCTAAAGATATCATCCAAGAGTTTCGCTGTGAATGATGTCCCTCGATCAGTGATGACTTATGATGGGGCGCCATGCTGTAGCACAATTTGATGCATAAGAAACGGCAATTTCAGATGCGGTCCCTCGTGGCAACGCCTTCGTCTCAGCGTAACGCGTCAAATAATCGGTTGCCACAATAATCCATTTGTTGCCAGAAGAAGACAAAGGAAACGGGCCTAGGAGGTCCATCCCCACTTGTTCCAATGGTGTACATGGTGGATCGATAAGTTGTAGATGGCCTGCAGGCTTTAAATGAGGTGTCTTGCGACGCTGGCATTCACGGCATCCCTTCACGTAGCGTTTGACACAGGCAGACATTTTAGGTCAGTAGTAGAGTTGTCACAGCCGATCCATAGTTCTCGAGTAGCCCAGATGGCCAAATGTGGGCTCGTCGTAGCAAGCTAATAAGACGTCATCGCGGAGGGCTTTAGGCACGACAAGATGAGATCTGTCATCAGCACCAGCGTTCCTTTTGTAAAAGACGCCGTTTCGTAGGCAAAATGATGGCAATATTCGCGACATTGGACGAGGAAGGGGCACGGTGCCACCTTCTAAATGATCTATAATCATTCTAAGATCGGCGTCACTTCGTTGATGAGACATCAGATCCGGTCCGCTGACAGTTGCCACGAAGGCGCCGTCCTCTTCTGCGCTAGTACTGGCGGATTGAAGAGGTGCTCGTGATAGCGTATCGGCGTCTTCGTGGTTTTTGCCTGACTTGTACACGATAGTGACATCAAATTCGTGTAGGCGCAGACTCCATCGTACTAATCGTCCTGAAGGGTCTCGTAGATTGGTCAACCAGCACAAAGCATGATGGTCAGTCACTACTTTAAATGGTCTTCCATAGAGATATGGCCTAAACTTTGTAATTGCCCAAATGACCGCGAGACATTCTTTTTATGATGTGGAATAGCTAGATTCCGCATGAGACAGTGTGCGACTTGCGTAGGCTAGTACCCGTTCAATGCCATCTTGTCTTTGTACCAAAATAGTTCCAAGACCAATATTGCTGGCATCAGTGCGTGCTTCAGTTTCAGCATCTTCATCGAAGTGGTCGAGCACGGGAGGGGAAGAGAGCCGATGCTGTAGTTCTGCAAAGGCTGTCTGCTGGTCGTCAGCCCAGACAAATGGTGTATCATCGCGCGTGAGGCGTAATAGTGGCTCCGCAATGTTAGAGAAATTTTCAGTAAAGCGCCGGTAATACGCGCACAGACCCAGAAACCGTCCAAGAGTTTTCTTGTCAGTTGGAGGTGGAAAAGCGGTGACGGCAGCAGTTTTGTCAGGATCAGGCCGAACACCAACGGCGCTCAAGACTTTACCAAGAAACTTTAATTCTTCGTAGCCGAAATGACATTTCTCAGGCTTGAGTGTGAGATCGGCCGACCTAATTGCTTCGAGCACATTCCGAAGGCGACGAAGATGCTCGTCAAACGTTTTTGAAAACACAACGACATCATCGAGGTAGATGAGACAGCTTTTCCACTTGAGGTCGGCCAGGACGGTGTCCATCATTCGCTGGAATGTGGCTGGAGCGGAACAGAGGCCGAAAGGGAGCACTTTGAATTCATAAAGGCCATCCGGCGTTACAAAAGTGGTCTTTTCCCGGTCACGTTCATCTACCTCTTTATGCCAATAACCGCTCTCCAAGTCGACGGACGAAAAATACTTCGCGCGTCGCAGCTTGTCCAGAGAATCATCGACTCTGGGCAACGAGTACACGTCTTTCTTTGCGACATATTTCAACTTCCTGTAGTCGACACAAAAGCGAAGCGTACCATCTTTCTTTTTCACAAGAACGACTGGTGATGACCAAGGGCTGCTTGAAGGCTGTATCACGCCATCCTGAAGCATTTCCTTAACCTGCGTTTGAGTCGCGTGCCGTTTGGTTGGCGAAACACAATAAGGCTGCTGCCGTATGAGATGCGCGTCTTCGTAGGTGATAATATGGTGTTTCGTTGTCGGTGTTTGACGTATCTTCGAAGAACGTGCAGAGCATGTGTGGAACTTCAGCAACAGCTCGCTCAGACGCCGCTTGTTCGCTTCAGAAAGCGTTGCATTGATGTCGGCGCTGCGGAAAGGCGTTTCAGCAGTGCCAATGGCCTCGGAAGCAAAACACTCGGTGACATTGGCGACTGAGTTGGCGAAGGCGATGACAGTTCCAGGGAAAAGATGCCGGTGCTCGTATATGAAGTTTGTGACAAAAACGTTGCAGTGATCATCACGAAGGTCAACAAGGCTTCTCGCTACGCAGACACCCTGAAACAGCAAAACAAGTGTTTGCTTTCTGCGACTGCTTCGCCGTGCATCACTCCGTCCCACGCCACCTGAACCACAACAGTTACACGGGGTGGTAACGTGACAGCGTCGTCGACGACGCGAAGAGACACTCGGGAGTGGCTGGGGTCGGCGTAAGCTGTTGTGGCGTTTGTGGTCGCGAGAGGAACTAGACGTCGTCGAATGTCAATTATAGCACCATGCTCCCTGAGAAAATCCATGCCAATGATCAGGTCTCGAGAACACTGCCGGAGAACGCTCAAACTGGCAACAAATGTACAACTGCGGACTTGCAGTCTTGCCGTGCACATACCGAGTGCCGTGACGATATGCCCGCCACCTGTACGAATTGGCGTTCGGTTCCAAAGCGTCGTTACTTTCTTGAGAAGCGCGGCCAGCTTTTCGCTAATTATGAAATAGTTCGCATCAGCATCCACTAAAGCGCTGACTTCGCGACCATCCAGCAGAAAAGGATATCTAAGGAAACTCTTCTGCAATCAGCCGGTGGTGTCGTTGTCGATGTATCGTCGGTATCTTCAGTCCGCGTCGATAAGGGGCCTTGAGCATGACCAGTCTGAGCGGCCTTGCCCCTGAAGGTCGCTGAGGCTAGTTTTCCCGACGCGGGCTAGGTGACCGGCCCTGCGCCACGCCCGCATAGGTGCGATGATTCGGCGAGAACCGCCGCGGTGATGGAGAGCGTGAGTGGTGCCGAGATGTCGATCCGCGCTGCTGAGCAACGTAGTCAGCGATTTCCGGAGGCCGCTGGCCTCACCTAGAAGGTGGGGAGTTGGCCGAAAAACCACGAAGTCCCAGATGTCGATAAGTGCACTGTCGGTAGATGTGCCCAGGTTCACCACAGTGATAGCAAAGGGGACGTCGATCGGGGGCCCGCCACACGTATGATTTTCGCGGAATCGGTCGGTGGTCACTGAGGTACGGGCCCGCTTGGACTGCCTGAAGCATGGCTGGGGCTGTTGTATAAGGCGGAGTGAAATGTGGTGCAGGTTGGCGAAGAGTTTGGTCTGCCGGAAGCATGGGAGGGGCCGCGGTGGGAAGCGGAGCCAAAGGTGGTGCTGGCTGGATCAGAGTTTGCGCAGGGGTACGACGCCGCATCTGGGATGGGTGACTCACGACCACTGCTGTTACAGGTTGCGGTCATCTGGGCTGCTTGCTCCTGGGTCCCCGGATCCTGCGAGCTGGCTGGCACTGACCGCCTGCCTCTTCCTTGGCCTACTGAAACCCTTCTGAGGCCTAACTTGGATGAAATCGGCGCCTCAATCTGGCAACGCGGAACTTCCGATCGCCTCATGACGTCAACTGGGGAGTATTTAAGCGCCATCCTTCAGCCGCCTACTTTGGGTACGACGCCGCATCTGGGATGGGTGACTCAGGACCACTGCTGTTACAGGTTAGTTATATGAGGGGTGCTGCCTGTACCAAGTGTAGTCATTCCTGTCTCATTGCGGTGTCGTGCCCACCAGAGTTTTGCGATATGCTGAAGCGAGTGTTGCGTTTGCCGTATAAGTTGTGCTCTGATGCCTTGAGGACATTGCTTATGCTTTCTGGTGACGTCGAGTCAAATCCGGGACCAATGAGCAAAACTGAAGCTGATTCGTTTGCTTCGGCATTAGAAACAATAAAAAAACTTGAAGCTGATCACACCGCAATGTCAGCTGACCTGAAACGACTAAGTGGCGAGCACGAGACTACTAAAAATGAGGTCAAATTACTCCATGCTAAAATCGCTGCCCTCGAGGCAACACTTGCTTTGCGAAATAACGCAGGAGGACCCATTGACAATGCTCTGCTGCAAGTTTCGGATCGGCTGACGGAAATCACGTCTATATGCGACAATGCTGAAAATAGGCAGCGGCGGTCAAACCTTCTCTTCTTTGGAATTGAGGATAGCGAACCAGAGGATTGGGCCCAGTCCGAGGAAAAAATAATTAAATTTTGTTCTGAACGACTCGACATCACAACGATTAGTGCACAGTTTGAACGGGTTCACAGGCTTGGCAGGTTCACCGAGGGAAAAACAGACCAATAATTGAAAAACTAACCTTCTTCAAAGATAAACAGCAGATTTTGTCCTCTGCATGGAAACTAAAATGTTCAACGTTTTCAATCGGCGAAGATTTTTCGCCGGCGACGCGACAGGCCAGGCGCAAATTAGTGAGCTTTGCCAAAGCCCAAAATAAGGCTTTCAAAGTGTCAGTTGACAGGTTGCACATTGATAAAAAAACATACGTCTATGACTTCAACACGAACGCAGTTGTGCTATCAAGCAGATAGCTAAAGTCGAACAAGTCCTTGCAAGATCCCAATGTGACTTGACTTCATACCATTCCTACTTTATCGCTGTCATCTACTAATATACGCAGCCTGGTGCCGAAACGGAACTTAGTCTGCTCATTTCTAGATGACAGCGACTGCGACATACTTGCCCTTACTGAAATGTGGCTAAACCCAGATATCACCGATATCGAAATTTTTCCCGATCGTAACAACTTCCACATATATCGAAATGACCGTAAAAATAAGCGTGGCGGAGGTGCACTTCTTGCAGTAAGAAAGACTGTGCAATCATATGCTATCAATGTTCACTCTGATTTAGAAATAACCTGGGTTGCCTGTGTTACAAAGTTTACCACACTACTTATCGGCAATTGCTACCGGCCCCCTGATTGTTCCCATTCATTTGTAGACGACTTGCGCAGTAGCATAACCCAGGCCACTAATTTATGTCGCACCGACGCCATCTACATTTTCGAGGACTTTAACTTTCCCGAAATAAATTGGACCCAATTGTCTTCCTCTTGCCGCGATTCCATGGAATTTATAAACCTTGCGTTAGATTTTAACCTATCTCAAATAGTAAACCAACCTACGCGCGGCTCTAACATCCTTGACCTAATTCTTACGACAGTTCCTGAAACAGTAGGTACCGTTCTTAACATAGATAGTTTTAGCGACCACAGCCTCCTCCACGTAACTCTAAACATCCCACTAGCTTTCTCCGGCACCGACCACAAAAATATTCGCGACTATAGTAAGGCCAATCACAGCCAATTTAACGCCAAACTCGAAATTTTTTACAACGACACATTCCTACCCCTTTTTGACCATCGTTCAGTAAATGATAACTGGGTGCTGTACCGAGATAAACTATGTACACTAACTAATCAGTATGTCCCCCTCGTAAAAGTGAAAAACGATAAAACAAACCCATGGTTTACGAAATCTCTCAGGCAACTCAGAAATAAAAAGAAACGTTTATACCGCACAGCTAAATGCCATGACACGTCCTCCGCGTGGCAGACATACAAGAATTTTATAAAAAGCGACTGCGCAGCAGTACAATCTGCTAAATTTAAATATTATTCTGTTGATCTACCTTTCCCCTTGAAATCAAATTCCAAGAAGTTCTGGTCACTTGTTTCTCCTCAACAACATGGCCAACAAATATCTTTGCTAGATGACGACCATGTCCCTTTTTCAGATAGTCATTGCGCATCAGCATTTAACGCTTTTTTTTCATCCGTTTTCACCCTGGAAGACCATTCCGGCGTACCATACGTTCCCGATCTTGACATTGCATACATGAAACCTATAGAAATAACTGCCGAGGGTATTGCTGTACTAGTTGATAACCTCAAGCTTTCCACTTCAGCCGGCATCGACGACATTAATTCTAAGATTCTCAAAAACACCGCCTACGTTTCTGTTAACATTTTGTATCACCTTTTCAGGCAATCTCTAGCGACAGGTCAACTCCCTTCTGACTGGAAAATTGGTAAAATAGTGCCAGTGTTTAAAACCGGTAATAAGCATTTACCCGAAAGTTACCGTCCAATTTCTCTTACATGTATATGCTGCAAACTTCTTGAACACATAATCGCTTCCCATGTTTTCCGACACTTAGAATCAAATAATTTCTTCTTTCTAAAGCAACACGGATTCAGAAAGGGTTTTTCCTGCGAAACACAGCTACTAGAACTAACCGAGCTGCATTCCAATATGAACAGTAACCTTCAGACTGATTGTATCTTCCTCAATTTTTCTAAAGCCTTCGATCGCGTAGCTCATTGCCGTCTGATTTCTAAATTATCTGCCCTCCGATTAGACTCTCTTACCCTATCTTGGCTTCGCAACTTTCTTTCACTTCGTCAGCAGTTTACTATAATTAACAATTCCCCTTCCCCTCTTTCCCACGTAACTTCTGGCGTTCCACAAGGGTGCGTCCTCGGCCCCCTACTGTTTTTAATCTATATAAAAGATCTGCCAAATAACATATCTTACTGCATGCGTATTTTCACAGATGATTGCATAATTTACCGTCCTATATCATCCCCCGACGACCACTTAACTCTACAAAGCGACCTTCACCGCATTAATGACTGGTGTAACAAATGGTTAATGTCCCTGAACACGGAAAAATGTAAAAAAAATCTCCTTTACGCGCAAACAAAACGTTAGCACTATCCACTACACTATCAATAATTCTGCACTATCACAGGCATCATCCTATAAGTATCTTGGTGTCCATTTCACACCCAATCTCTCCTGGTCTCACCACATAACTACCATTAGCGCGAAAGCCTCCAAGTCCTTAGGATATCTACGCCGTAATTTACGTAGCTGTCCCGCTCACGTCCGTCAACTAGCCTATCAAACCTTTGTCCGTCCCCAGCTTGAATTTGCCGCTCCTATCTGGTCCCCTTATCACAACTACTTAATTAACATGCTTGAAGCTATTCAGAATAGGGCGGCCCGTTTCATTTCACGCAATCATGACTGTCACAGCAGCATAACGCAAATTAAAAACAATCTTTCTCTTCAACCCCTGAGCACTCGTCGCGACATTTCCCTTCTTTGCCTCGTTCACAAATACGTGTACACCAACAGACCCCTCCCACTCCACCTCGATGTTCCTTCCATTACTTCACATAGGTTGCATAATCACTTCAGTTTCAAGCGATTATACGGGGCAACTGATTCATTCAACTCATCTGCTCTTCCTCGCGCCATACGTGTGTGGAATGGTCTTCCAGATAACATCGCATCTGTATCAGACAATAATTCTTTCCGTCAGTTGCTGCTTACTCTCTTCTCACAATAGACTTGCCACTGTTCTGCACGTGTCGGATTTTGTGCCCGATTATGTTTGTTGCACCCTGGAAATGTTTTCTGTATATGGGCATAGGCTCTGCGTTTTTGGTGCTTTTTCTATTGTATGTTCTGCAACTTATAAACAAATTACGGCACGTCGTTGAGGTAAAGCCAGCTAGCTATCTTTGGTTGATGTCGCCTTCATATGCTATAATGACTGTATTCGGTTCCCACTGTCGTGTGTGCCCTATGAAATCGACTTTTCTTTTTTTGTTATCGCCTGTTATCTTCAACTTATATTGCAATCCGCGTCATATTTTCATTGTGCTGATACGCTTTGTAACGCGTGAAATAATTTTGTGTGATCTGTAAAACTTCGCCAAATACCCCCCTTACTCAATGCCCTGTAAAGGGCCTGTAAGGAATTTTAAATAAATAAATAAATACGACATGCGAGGAAAGTCATTTGGGGGCCATGGCTCTGTCTGACAGGACGGTTCTCGTAGTGCGTGCTGAACTTCATCTCGGACGATGCCGGACAAAGAACTGACAATGGGTGCTGAGGGTACAGATAACTTCGGCAGTTCTTCGCGAATTACAGAGCGTATGAGCTCTCGGAAGAAGTTGACGTGGGCCCCAAGACCACCCATGTAGTCCGTAGCAGAAGCAAAGTGCACTTGTCGCTCGTACGTCTGGGTCCGTTGCCAAAGCGTGCTTTCATTCAGGACGGCTTCAGCAAGAAACCCTGACATAGTCTTGGGGGGGGGGGGGGGGGGGCTGCGTACAAGACCACCGAACAACTGCTCCTTCACTCCACACATCAGGTATCGCATCTTCTTCTCTTCCGACATGTGAGGGTCGGCTCGTCGAAAAGGACGCGTCATGTCCTCAACATACAATGCTATGCCTTCATTTGGCATTTGCACACGGCACTGGACTTCGCGTTCAGCTAACTCTCGGCGATCGGGACTTGCATACGTTTCGAGAAGCCGGCGTTTGAAGTCCACCCATGACGTGAACACACCTGCCCGGTCTTCGTACCAAACACGTGCACCGTCATTCAAACTGAAGTAGACATGTCGGAGCTTGTCTGCGTCATCCCACATGTTATGAGCGGCAACGAAGTCATAGTGGACTAGCCAATCTTCAACATCCTCATGCACAGCACCATGAAAGGGATTCGGCGTTCGTGGTTTAAACAGTGTGTATCGCAATGGTAGAAGGTATTTAAAATCCGTAAATTATTGCGTTCTGCGAATTCTACTAGTAGCAAGTGGACATGGAGGAGCCCTAATGGCGAAAATAAGAACGAAATAGACTTTATAATGAGTGCACACCCAGGCATCGTGCAGAATGTGGAAGTGGTTGGCAAGGTACGATGCAGTGACCATAGAATGGTACGGTCTCGAATTCGCCTAGATTTGAGGAAGGAACGACAGAGACTGATACGCAAGAAGCCAATCAATGAGCTAGCACTGAGAGGGAAAGTACAGGAATTCAGTGTCGCTGCAGAACAGGTACTCGGCTCTTAGTGAGGAAACCAACCTTAGCGTAGATACAATGAATGATAATCTGACGAGTATCATTACGGAGTGTGCAGTGGAAGTTGGAGGCAGGGTAGTTAGACAGGACACTGGCAAGCTTTCCCAGGAAACAAAGGACCTAATCAAGAAGCGTCAAATCATGAAAGTGTCAAGTACAACAGACAAAATAGAACTGGAAGAGCTTTCGAAGTTGATTAATAGACATAAAGTATGCGATGTAGGAAGGTATAACATGGAGAGAATTGAACACGCTCTGAAAAACGGAGGAAGCGTCAAAGCAGTGAAGAGGAAACTTGGGATAGGCAAAAGTCGGATGTATGAACTGAGGGACAGAGAAGGCAAAATAACTACCAATACAGATAGGATAGTTAAAATAGCAGAGAAGTTTTACAGAGATCTGTACAGTAGCCGGGACAACCACGACCTTAATATTATAAGAACTAGCAGTAACCCAGATGACACCCCACTAGTAATGATAGCAGTCAGAAAAGCCTTGGAGAGCATGCAAAGAGGCAAAGCTGCTGGTGAGGATCAGGTAACATCAGATCTGCTGAAAGATGGAGGACAGATTGTGTTAGAAAAACTAGCCACTCTGTTTACGAAGTGTCTCCTGACGGGAAGAGTACCAGAGTCTTGGAAGAACGCTAACATCATCTTAATACGTAAGAAAGGAGATGACAAGGACTTGAAGAATTACAGGCCGATTAGCTTGCTGTCTGTAGTATACAAGCTATTGACAAAGGTAATGGCTAACAGAGTAAAGAAAACATTAGAATTCAATCAACCAAAGGAACAAGCAGGATTTCGAACAGGCTACTCAACAATCGACCACATTCATACTATCAATCAGGTAATAGAAAAATGCTCAGAGTATAACCAACCACTATACATAGCCTTCATAGATTACGAGAAGGCGTTTGATTCAGTAGAAATATCAGCCGTCATGCAGACACTGCGGAATCAGGGCGTCGATAAAGCATATATAAACATCCTGGAAGAAATATACAGGGGATCAACTGCTACCATAGTGCTTCATAAAGAAAGCAACAGAATACCAATCAAGAAGGGTGTAAGGCAGGGGGACACAATCTCCCCAATGCTATTTACCGCGTGCTTACAGGAGGTTTTCAGAAGCCTAGAATGGGAACAGTTAGGGATAAGAGTTAATGGAGGGTACCTTAGTAACCTGCGCTTCGCCGATGACATTGCATCGCTGAGTAACTCAGGAGACGAATTGCAACTGATGATTACGGAGTTAGACAAGGAGAGCAGAAAGGTGGGTCTTAAAATGAATCTGCAGAAAACGAAAGTAATGTACAACAACCTCGGAAAAGAGCAGCGCTTCGAGATAGGTAATAGTGCACTTCAAGTTGTAAAAGACTATGTCTACTTAGGGCAGGTAATAACTGCGGAGCCGAACCACGAGATCGAAGTGACTAGAAGAATAAGAATGGGGTGGAGCACATTTGGCAAGCACACTCAAATAATGACAGGTAGATTGCCACTATCCCTCAAGAGGAAGGTATATAACAGCTGTATCTTGCCGGTACTTAGCTACGGAGCAGAAACCTGGAGACTTACAAAGAAGGTTCAGCTTAAATTGAGGACGACGCAGCGAGCAATGGAAAGAAAAATGGTAGGTGTAACCTTAAGAGACAAGAAGAGAGCTGAGTGGATTAGGGAACAAACGGGGGTTAAGGATATCATAGCTGAAATCAAGAAGAAGAAATGGACATGGGCCGGGCATGTAGCGCGTAGACAGGATAACCGCTGGTCGTTAAGGGTAACTGACTGGATTCCCAGAGAAGGCAAGCGGGTTAGGGGGAGACCGAAGGTTAGGTGGGCAGATGAAATTAAGAAGTTTGCGGGTATAAATTGGCAGCAGCAGGCACAGGACCGGGTTAACTGGCGAAACATGGGAGAGGCCTTTGTCCTGCAGTGGACGTAGTCAGGCTGATGATGATGATGATGATGATGATATCGCAATGGCGTTGCGCCTTTCATACCAGCTGGGTTGGAGCTGCTTGGGACGGCGCTGCCTGGAATAGTTGGGTCCGTCATCTCCTCTGAGAGAAGCCCGAACTCAGGGTCCAGTCCACGGATCCTGCGGCTAGCACGGTGAACAGGCGTAACCACCGGTATGGGGCTGGAGCTTCTTGTACTAGGAGGGGTTCGGCGCATAGGGTACCCCGCACCTCCACCAGTTGTCACGCACAAAGAGCTCGAAAGAACGTATAAAGGGACGCGACTCTCAAAAATCTCAGAGACAAAGAAGGACGTCTTCGGTGGCACGGGTTGCTCGTCTTCGTCTTCCTCGTTCACCGGCACAGACCTCACCCACTGTTCACTGGCACAGAACACCAGGTGGCAATATGGTGGTTTTGGGACCTTAAACCGCACAAATCAATCAACGGTTTCTTTTCCTTTCCAACTTTCTTAGTTCTAAACCATTCGATAGCTTGGGCTTGTACACCACGTAAACACTATCCCGCTTAATTATAGGACGCTGCCCGCAACGAAAGATTCCTGCATGGTAATGTCATTTCCTTAACATTCGCTATCACGCTAACGGTAAACCGTAACTGCCTATTATCTCTGTTCTTTTACGGGAACGTAGACGCGTCTTCAGCTGAATGTGTAGTATCAACCACAGGTGCCTGCTCAAACTCCAGGAAGAAAGGTAACTGACGTTCTTCTGGGATTGAGATTTTCCAAACAGTCTTAAAACATAGTTGTTTATGATCAATTGGATGAAGTTAAACATCCGAAAACCACAATATGATTATAAAAGACGCCGTAGTTGGGCGCTCCATAAATTTTACCACTTTGGGTCTCCAGCATGCACCTGTATCAAAGTGCAGGGACTTCGAGCATTCCCGCCAACATCGAAATACGACAAGAATTTGAGTCAGCAATGAAGAACCACAACCGTTGGACCACCATGGCGGGTAGTAAAAAAGGTATGCTTAACTAAAATCAGCACGCGCAACTTTTCGTCCAGCTGTAAGTGCTCAAGTTCTACTAATGAAGATATATTGCTGAAAATCACTCTCACACCACGGCAGAGTGCTTTCGTTCTCTACCATTGCTTACTCGTTGCTTTTCCGTGATAGTTTTCACTTGCAGGGGTGGTTCGTGGATATGCAAGGTGTGAACAGCAATGCAACAACCCAAGTTTGCATGTAACAAATCGCGCAAAAGTCTGGCAACATATGCGGCATATAATATGACAGGTAATGCGCAGGATAACCTTTGTGTCAATTGAATAAGGTAATCAACAGTATTCCGCTATACCAAGTGTCTGCAGCACATTGCTTGCACAGATATTATTTGATTTCTTGTAAAAAAACTTATGGTTACCATGTGTATCGTTCTTTATTTCACATGATAATTGTTCAGCTATGTTTATTTATTGTGTGCCTTCTTGTTGTGCGTTATGTCGCTAGTTGCAGAAATGGCTCGGTCTACCCCAAAGAGGTTCCTAAATATACAATATAGAGAGGGAACTCTAGCGCTAGCGTCTATGGGAGCTACAACGCACGGCGCTTCAGCGAACATGGCAATGATGGGTAGTACACAAATTTGCGTAATCTTCTTACTTCTGGCTTCGTGTCTGTTTCGGGGGCTTAAAGCAGTTCCCTCAAAAAACAAAAATGAGCAAAGGTTCCGCGGTCGCACTTCACCAGCTCACTGTTTTAGGCTCACCTTTTCTAATCGGGTCACTAAACTCTAAAGCTTCCGTTATTTTCTTCAAAGTAAAACCGAAACACGGCAGTAAACGAAGCCACAAGTGCGATTTGAGGCCCGAAAGAAGAAACACTTGAAAAATGCGTGTGCTACCCACTATCCTCACGGTCGCTGAACGATGGCAGCGCCAGAGTCTCCGCTAGTTATATTAAGAAACTCTGTGGCACACCTTTCTATAGTCCTGTCAACGTAAATGGGCGAAGAGGACGCAAATCAGTATATATATAAAAAAATTGTCGAATTTTTTTTCAGCGTTATGCTCTTTATTGTTGTGCTGTTTGCCACACCGCTTAACAATAAAACTTGTGCGCACTACAGCTGCCCCTACTACATTTTTAGTACGATGCTTTACGTTTAGACCACCATATTTTATTTATCAGGTTAAGTATTATGATGAGTATATTAGTAGGACTTCGTAAGGCTGTGATTGGCCGGCACATTTGGATTAGTTGCAACTTCGTCACTAGACAACACTTCGGTGTGCATTTAGCTCTTAGAGCATAGTAAAGACATGTAATAATATCTCGCATACAGGAGTACAAGTTGGCATACAAGCAAAGTTCACCGGATGAGCCGAATATTCTGTCGAACTTGTGTGTGTGTGTGTGTGTGTGTGTGTGTGTGTGTGTGTGTGTGTGTGTGTGTGTGTGTGTGTGTGTGTCTGTGTGTGTGTGTTTGTGTGCTCACTTGCGTGTGGGTGCATGGCTGTGTGTTCATAGCAGAACGTGCGATCGTTCATTGGAAACGTTAGTCTCTGGCTTGAGTACTCTGGAAAGGGGAGTGGGGATTGAAAGAGTGTTGAATGACGCTGGTAGGCTGGGGTACCTTTAGATACGTGCATCCATTCTGTCTAGCGGCTTCTGAGAACGCGACCACGGCTCCGAGCAACACATTTTTGAGCATATGCTTCTGGTGTCGGGCCAAGGATTCTATAAACAATGTACTTATCCACTACACACATGAATTGTCTACGTTGCCTTCATCGCTGACCTAAGAGATTCTGCACTTACCTTACAAGTTAGTCTTTCCTAACAGAATGATCATATTAAATATCTATATTAAAATATCTATATTAAATATCAATGTTAAAATATATCGCGTTGTAGTTACAAGCCAGCCGCACATGGTGCTAGGGAGCTTTTCGTCATCATGTCGCCCGGCAAGAAACTGCGCATCATTGCATGAGGCTGGCAGTTGAACTCCTCTCTGAGTAGCCGCGGATGCGTGGCGTAGCTCAGGCCGAGGACTTGAAGCTAGCGCATCTACCGGCCTTCAAGGAGCGAAAAATGCTTGCCTCGCCGACGACCCCAGCGGAGCCATTGCACAACAGCAAAAGGTGACAGCAGGGCACGACCAGAAGGCGTTACGCAAAAAAGACACAGTGGCGGAGCGGAGACGCTTTGCAAATGAGCTCGCGGCCATGCATGACGATGTCGCATGCATATTGCAGGAAGCCCGCAAGTCCGAAACGGCGCTTCTCAAACACAAACACAAGGTCTTCGCCGTCACCCTGTGCTCTGCGCTTCGAGGTGGCGATGCCACCGTGATGCTGTCCGATATGAGCGCGGTGTCGCTTGGCGGTATCTTGAGGTGAAGACATGCCTAGTCTTCTGTTTTCAAGACGCTTTACGCCAAACAGGAGAGCCAACAAGGCCTCGGTCGTACTTGTGGTGAGCTGGCAAGCATTTGCTGAGAACTGCAGGTCGAAGAATTACTCAAGAGGCTTCAACATGATGACGAGCGAGCTAACGTGGAATGCTTTTGTTGTTGTTGTCCACCTATTGTTAGTGGCGCATACGCACTATGGGGGATTGGCTAAGAATAGAGTGGTTTTAAAGATTACTGTTCAGATTTGGAAAAATGGAGGTATAACCGAAAGATTACTGATAGCCTAGGAAAGTGTGGTGCTTAATGCAATGCATACAAATATTTACAGGAACAAAGAGTTTCTGAGAATAGAGCCATAATCTGATTTTATACGTGTATATTTATGCGAACATGCTAGGGTAATGAAATTGGTAATTATTCAACCTATTATTTTCATCAATATAGTCCCGGACGGCCGCGCATACTGTCGCATTGGAGAAACCAGAAATGGAAGCTCCAAAAGACGAAATGACAGGCACAGATAAGTCTATAGCAATACCACGTAAAGGTATTTCTAAAAGGGTTTTTCATACTGTGGTAAACCGTCTGCAGGTAAAAAAATGATCTATTGTTTCCAGTTCATCACAGAATGCGCACAGTGGCGAAGGTGCCTGAGCAGACCTGTGTTTATAAAAATTGAGGTTTGGTACCCGGCAACGCAGCCTTGTGATAGCTGCTTCTTGTTTTCGAGTGCGGCAAAAGTCTCTTCGCCAGAGATATAATAAATGGCGATATTCTGTAGAATTTGTTAGTGCTGAACCTTCAAAGACTTCCATAAGCGTACGTCTGCGGAATCGAGCAGCAGTCACATAAGTGGACAATGGACAGAGCGGTAGAATTGGTTCGCTGATAGGCGACTTTGCTAAGGAATCGGCAATTTTAATTAAAAACAAATCTTTATGTCCAGGCACCCAAACTAATCGTACTTTTCTCAAATGCGCAGGTACTAGTGCACGGAACGCCTTTTTTACGTGATTATCAGCACCAACAGATAGTGCCACACAGAGAGATAGGGAATCTGTTATTATGACAGCTGATGTAATTGCTGTATCTAACTTGAGTAAGGCGAGCACTACTGCCAGAAACTCAGCCACAATAACGGGTATGAAATCGGGTAGTCGAAGAGAACAAATTCAATTTAAAATCGGGCTGAAAATACCAACCCCTGGCTTTTCGTCATATTGCGATGCGTCTGTAGCAATATTAACGTTCGTTGTAATACGGCGCAGGTGATCTGGTAGTAAACCATTCAAAATAATATGGGGAAGTAATTTAGCATTATTAGGAAAAATGTCGCCGATTTGAATTTCTACCGGGGCTGAATTCTCACGAACCGGCATGATGTCCCATATACGTACGTTTAGAGGCTCCAATAAATTTTGCACAAATACAATTTGTGGGGTGTGAAATCGCAGCCATCTAGCAGCAAAAAATGATTCCGGGAGGAAATAAAGGCTATTCTGAATGTGGTAATGGTGGTTCATAAATTCTTAAGATTGTCTGAACAGTCAGAAGGCGAATGCTACAAGAAAGCGGAGGTACCCTCGATTCGAGATACAACACATTGTTGGCCACTGTTTTGGGAAGGGGAAGGCATAAGCGCGAAGCTTCTCTTTCCAGAAGAATTAGAGGCCGCAACTTGTAAGCTGGAACTCCAGAGAAAAAGTACACAACCAAATTCAATAATGGGACGAACGCACATGCGATATATCATGACCAATGTGCCTCTTCTCATACCTATGCGGTAGTTGCTTAGCCTACGTAATATGCCAATAGCCCGCACATCTTTTCCGGCAATTTATTCGATATGAGGCCGCCAGTTAAGCGATGTGTGATAAATTACTCCAAGGTATTTAACAGATTCCACCTGCGGTATATCCTCATGCTGGTAAGACAGAGAGATGTTCACAGGGTATTGCAGCGGGAAAACAAGGAAGGCACATTTACTCGGATTAAGTTGAAAGCAATTGCCATCGAGCCAGCTCTCCAATATATTATGGTAAGTCTGCAGCCGTTCATATAAGGTCTGAATGTTATCTGCCATTGCAAAAAAATGCGATATTGTCTGCAGAAACACAAGTAGTTATATCCTGTTTACGTGGAATCGAATGCCTTGCAGAACAAGCCACCACGCGCTTAAGACACGCGTGCTCGCGAAAGCGATGTAGCGATTAAGAAAAACAGGAAGGCCAATGAAAGCCCCTGGTGTATGTGCACAGTGCAGGCCTCACGGTTGCTAACGTAAGGCGTGCGCACGCCCGCCCTGCAGCAAAAAGTCAATCTACATGTATGCATGCATTGCTTTAAAATTAGCGATATGTTTCTTTAGTGCGTACTTCAAGCACTAAAATATATTCGAACTTGCTATCTTCCCATATATTCGAACTTGCTATCCCCACCCCCCACGTGACCATAAGGAAATAGACGCAGTGATGTATGTGCCTTATGTAGTGGGTGACAAACTTTAAATTATGAAATCGGTATATTTAGCCGCACGTTCTATGCCCGATAGCAATGCATGCTTGCTTGTACCGCGCAATACTATTGCAGTATTTGACGTGGTAGTGTGAAGCCTATATACAGGACGCGTATGTTTGGGAAGCATAAAAATTACTTTCACTGCATTTTCAAGCAAAGGAAATTATTTTCGCTGTATTCACAAGCAGAGGCGTGACTATGAAATAGAATTTCACAAACCCAGGATTTTATTTGCGAGTACTGTACAAACAAAAAGTTGGAGCACCATGCATTACTGGCAGAACACCTGAACCAATTGTAAAGCTGGGCGGCCTTCCTTGATCCTCTTTATCTTTCTCTATCGCTCCGTTTTTTTTTTCAGTTCCATCTTTGTCTCTCTTTCTGCCTATTTCTTTCATGCTCCCTCTCTCTATATACCTCTTACGTTTTTTATTGTTTTTCTTTCCATTCGTTATTCCACTTTCTTTGTTTTTCTCTCCCTTCCTTTCTCACTCTATGTTCTGTTTTTTTTTCATACATTTCTTTGCGTGCTTCTTTGCGTATCTTTCTCTTTTATCCCTGTCTTCGTTTTCAATCTATGTGTCTAGGTTTCTAAGTCTTTCCGCTCTTTGCTTGTTATATCGAACATTCGTGTTGCTGTGTGCATGGCGATGTCACAACCATTTCGCAGGAACCCCGCAAGTCCAAAACAGCGCTTCTCAAGCACAAACACCAGGTCTTCGCCGTCCCCCTGTGGTCTGTACTTGGAGAGGGCAACGCTGCTGTCATGTTGGGCGATGCCAGTGCGGTGTCACTGTACGTTGTCCCGAGGGGAAGACGTGCGTAGTCTTCTGATTTCACGACGTTTTACGCCAAACGGGAGAGCCAAGAAGGTCCGGTCATGTGTGTGGTCAGTGGGGGAAACTCGCGAGGAACCTACGCTGAGCAGTTCAAGTAGAATACTCTCTGTGGTAAGCTTCAACATGATGACGAGCTAGCTTGTTTTGGTTCTCTTTCATCTATAGTGCGTGGCACATGCCCAATATAAGGGATTGGTCAAGAATTGAGTGGCAATTTTAAATTGTATTGTTCAGATTTAGAATAACTGAGAAATAATAGAAAGGTTACCGATGACTTAAGAAATTGTGGTGCTTGATCTAATGCATATAATTATTTAAATAACGTCGAGTGCCTTGCAGAACGAGCAACCACGCGAATATCACACGAGCGCTTGCCAAGACCTACGTAGCAATTAAGAAAAAGAGGAAGGCCTATGCAAGCACTTGGTGTATACGCACAGTGCAGGCCTCCCGGTGACTAGAATAAGGCGTACGCATGTCAGCCCTGCTGCGAAAACTCAATCTATATGCATTGGATAAAAAATAGCGATATCATTCTCTAGTGCGTACTTAAAACACTGAAATATACTCGAACTTTCTCTACCCTCACTACGTGGCCATAAGGAAATAGACGCTAAAACGTGTGTGCCACTGTGGGTGACCGACTTTAAACCATATAGTCGTTATTTTTATTCACACACTCCGACGCCTGATGACAATGTATACGCTTGTACCATGCAATATTACTGAATAATTTCACGTTGTATTGCTAAGCTTGCATACAGGACGCGTATGTTTTTAAAACATGAAAATTATTTTCACTGCATTTCCAAACAGAAGAAGTTGTTTCCGCTGTGTTTGTAAGCAGAGTCGTGCTTATGTGGTAGAATTTTAGAAATCTCGGAATTTACTGGCGAGTGCTGTACAAATAAAGATTGGCAAACCTTGAATTAGTGGCGGGAGGCTTCTACCACCTGTTAAACTGGGCGGCCTTCCTTGATCCTCTTTATTTTTCTCTCTCGCTCTCTTTTTTCCCTGTTTCTTTTTTGTCTCCGTTTCTGGTTATTTCTCTTAATCTCACTACATTTATTATGTTGAACTATTTCTACAGTTTCCCTGTAAATCCTGCTTCCACTTTCTTTGTTTCTCTCTCCCTGCCCTTCTGACTTTTTGATATGTCTGTTTTTTTTTTCAAATAATTCTTTGCCTTGTATTGTATCTATTTATCTTTTTTTTTCTTCGTTTTCTATGTATGTGTCTATGGTTCTATAAGTGTTTCTTCAGCTCTCTGCTGGCTATTTCGAAAATCTCACGTCAGACATTTTTCCCCTGGTACCAGCCGCGAGTCTAGATACTGGCCTGGAAAGGGGGAGGGGGGTGGGCACGTCTCCACTCGTTCGTGTTCTGGTGTCTCCAATGGTCTTCGTCTAAATCACGCTGAAGCCTAACCAATTATGTACCGATTCGACCAAGTCAAAGTGCCATTGGCCAGGTACTCTTTTTACTAGTTAAATGGTACTTCTTTTCTTTACATCGACGAAGAGGTCTAAAGGCTAAGGAACTCGGCTGTTGACTCACAGGTCGTGGGTTGAAATACCGGTGGCTGCGGTAAAAGTTTCGTCTGAGGCGAGAATGCTGTAGGCTCGTATGCTCTGATTCGGCTGCACGTTAATGAACCCCAGGTGGTCTAAATTTCTGGAGCCCTCCACCACGGCGTCTCTCGTAATCAATGATGGTTTTGAGATGTTGAACCTCACATATTATTCGATTTTTTCTTCATTATTCAACAAACGAAACCTTATCTTCTGGGAGCCTGTAGCTTATATAAGAAGCTTGTGGATATTTGCTCTTACTCAAGACCATGGAAAGCGATAAGATAAATAGGTCGGTGTATACCTGTTTACACAAAAGCACATATTAAACCATGATTGTGCATATCCGGGTCTTAAACACACACTTTTTTATAATGTTCTGACTTTGCTTGATTTGTGATTTGGCATGTTTGTGTGTGCACATATACAGCGCATTCAAGAAATGTGTCCAGTAATAATGAAAAAAAAACCAGAAAGTCCCTTGGAAGCTACCTGCGGCGTTCCTTTCACTGTCGCAGAAGGTATCTTCAGATGCGTACGAAAAATAATTATGGCAGGAATTACAGACTATAAATTATAATTGAATCTTTAAGCAGCGGATTGAAGCAGTTGATTTAATCAGGCAAATTAAAGTAGTTCCTGAGATTAGAACGCCGCCACTATGAAAAGTCTGAAAAGTGACCGCTTGTGCTTGCCGCTAATCAGTGAATTCTGGCTAATTTACAGGCGAAACGATATTTCACAGCAAATATTGAAGGGGCTGTGCAGAAGGCATGCAGGAAAGAAGGCAATGAACCAGGGGCCGGATTCACAAAACTCACTTACGAAAACATTTTTGCCCAAGAGAAATTTTGTGGCGTAAGTCGATTCACGAAACGAAAAAAACGTCGTAAGAGGCCATCGTTGTCACATCGGCCGCTGCAATAAAGTGCGCTGTGACTGCCCGGGAACATGTCAGCGATGGTGATGCAGTTGCTATATTTGCTTACGTCACCGAAAAGTGCTCGTAAGTGAATTCACCAAGCAAAATTGTGCGTAAAATCAGCGTGGCTGAAAAAAAATCATAAGAGTGGTCTGGACCACTCTTAGGAACAATGTGGCTACTTAGAACCTGCCGCCGCAGCGGTATACTTTGGTGCCCTGGCTGGTTTTGAGTTAATTCGCGCCCATGAAGGGCTGCCTCACGACTGCTGGTGCGTTTTTATTTCTTTCGGCGCTTTGAGTTTCGTGTGTTGTTTCCCTTGTATGCAGTGTATGGTGTTGACAACCACCGTCGTCCAATAAGTTCAAAGTCGCAGTAATGGAAAAATTCTATTGGGTGTCAATGGCGTAAAATTATGCATGTAAAGATTTGTGGTTGGATGAAAACCAATGTGATACGTGAATGGTCGGCGCATTCGAACGCGGCATGGCATAGGATCAACCTTATTTGTTATGTTGTTGTGTTGCGCCTCATCTCATCCAATTAAAAGTGCGACACAATATCCTTGCCTCATTGGTGGAAATTACCACCAAAGAGGTTAATGGGAGCACATTCCTTGCACGCTATTGTTAATAAAAAAGAGAGGAAGTTTTTAGTGAGTGGTTCATAAAGCTTGTGCCCTAGTGTACTTTCATGGGCTCTAACTGTCCAATGGGTGCGATCTCTGAAATACAGCTGTCGATACACTCTGGGACGATCTGGAACAAAGCGTACTTTGTAAACTGAAGCGTATTAGGGGTGCGCGTGATTGCGCAAGGAACTACAAACAAATCATGTATTTTCACCTTCACTGTTCAGACACCGATATGGACCGTGATAATATCGCAAGCAGTCGGAATAAAATGACCCTAGTAACTTTATATGACACCGAAAATATGCAAACCCTCACGATTCTGGAGCAAACCTTGGCTGAATTCATCCCTGCATCAATTACCAGCCATTTAACTTGGCGCATGAACATCATTCAAAGGTAGAGCGAGCCACTGACATGTATTTTGTGCGACGCGCGACCACTTGACCTGAGAATAATAGCATTGCGAAGGCGAATTTCTTATCGCATGCTCTGATCGAAGCAGCGACAAACGTGAGCAGACGACGGCTTGGCCTACGGACACAGCTTGTGATTGGTTGTGAAGCAATACCCTCTACACCAGCTCACTCTGTGACGTTGCCTAAACACTTCTTTCATCTGGCATGCCTGTCGTGTTCGTCTTATCCCCCCCCCCCCCAACTCGCACATAAGAGTAAATTTTGTCATGCCGTGAAAGTAGAGCAAGTACTTTCTAAGAGCTCTCTTACGTGCTGCGCCATTGTCAAAAACAACATGGCGTCGTAAACAGCATATCGGTCGCTGCGACTTTCAGCAAACGCTTCTCGCACAAGTTACTTCAGCGTTTCACCGGATGTGTTGTGATTACAGCAGCTCTTTCGGTGCGTGTAAGCAGTGCGAAAATCTGCGGCAGTGCAATGGTGTACGGTGAAGCGCAGCGAAGCCTGTGCGTCGGTGTGGTTATCAAGCGGGGATCGGCATCGATGTATCGACGGCAACTTGTTTGTGTGCCGGTAACAGTTCGTTTGCTTGACTTTCCAGTGTCTCTGTTGGGTGCTGTCGACATTTCGAATGGACAGAGTTTTGGCATGTTACTTGAGTGACCCCAAGTACGTACGGAAACGTATGAACTACGCGCTGTGTTAGGTTCTTGCTTCACCACTGGTTAGCCCGTACGCTTCTATTTTCTTGAGAGCAATCTAGTGTTCGGGAGTGAAACGATGTTCGTTTCGAACAGTGATGCTGTGTTGACATTCCAAGACTTGTGAACAAGCTCTGCTCGTGTGACCGAAAATTGAAATACAGCGTTGATAACTGTTTTGCCCTGCGACGTTGTGGTGGTGGAGCTTGGTGCTTTTGTTTGTGAACTCGTCACTTTTCCTTTTTGTGATAACTATAGTCCTAGCGCTGTGATGTGATGAACCAAAGCTGCGAGATGCTACATTCTGCTGTGGATCTTGTTACTTTGGCAGCGCACCTAGACTGTTCTTTGGTAAAAACTTGAGAGTTCTATGTGGCAGCGAGAGCCCGTGAACGTCAAGCTTCCCTCCGGCCCCCAGAAAGAGCAAAGATTTCACCGGTGACTTGCTTTGGATGAAGGTGTTGGCCAATACCGCCTAACTACAGGTTTCCGAGTTCATCTTGCCATCGTTTTGCATGGCACTAGAACCTTGACAACAGTCGGTCATGACCAGTTCTTGCACTTTGTCAATGGACGTGCACGCTTGGCCAGCCCTTCATTGCTGTCATCGGCAGCTTCCAGTCTGCAGATGCCCTTTGCCTGTTGGCCGTAGAGTACACTGTGTTCCTCATGACACCGACGGCTACTAAATGCTGCCATCGGTGAGATCACCTTGCAGAACTAAATTTCACCGCTACTATAATTCACGCAGTACTATAACATGTGCAAGTTTTTGAGCCTATCAGATGTAATGTTTCCCTATGGTAAGTTGAAGCATGAAAAATGTACTACTACTGTTATATACATACATATATTAGGGAGCAAATACATCAGAAGATTTTGTGATTTGATACAAGTGAGCTCCTGTTTGATTATGAGGTTTGGTCTGTCGATTTACCACGTTTGATAGTTGGAAAGTTAATGTGAATTTTTTTCCAGAAGCCAAGTTGCACTTAAGAAATTTATGTTATTTTGGAAAATTAGTTCTATAGACGATTACCACTGTGGTAGCACTATACTGCACTAGGACATATATATTGCGGTATGTAAATTGTACATGAGGCTTCAGTTTATTTCAAAGTAATTATAGCAGATTTTGGTCACTTTGACGAAGTGATAGCTTCATCAAAGAAGTATTAGAAGTGAGTGCTTTTAATGATTGTTTTTAAATATCTCGTTTTTGGCTCTTATAAGATCACAGAGATTGGCTAGTTAAGGTCCTGTGATGCATCGGTTGCACACACTGGCACATCAATCCCCATCATGACTTGGAGCACCTGTACAAAAATAGGAAGGGCACGTGCTCCCTAACTGTGCAAGTCTATGTCACTGCTAGGACTGTTATTATTCAGCGGATGTGGCCTGGAAGCATGCATGGCAGCCTCATCTGGAAAGACTGCGGTCTGCTTGGCAGCTTCAAGGGCACAAAACTGCCTAACGGCTGGCTGCAAGGTTAGTTTTTCTTAAATACATACGATTAGGTGAACACCACTCACTGTGCACAAACTGACAACCCAAGCATGGTTGCTTGCAGTGGATACCTGTATTATTCTCACACATAATTCTTATTCAACATTTATAGATATAAATAGCAAGATAATTGAGAATGTTGAAAGTTCAAAGCCTGCTGCTTATGAACAAAACTCCAATTATCTGAGACTCAAAAGCTGGTGCTTTTAAACGAGCACAAATACTTTGATTCCTTATTGAGCTCTCGAGCTTGTGACTCCCTCTGTGGATCGAGTGCTCTGGAAGGAAATAGCAAGTACGTGAAAATTGTCTGACTGTTCACAACTTGCAAGGAGAAAGATCTCTTTAACAAGCCTCAGACGACACAGGGCAATTAACTGCATCTTTTATATCATGTAGCTTTTTCTCTCTCAGTGATGTAGCTTGTGTTTCAGCCGAACGTGTTCACACGTGTTCACCATGATTGCATAATAATATATATTTTTCTACACATTGTACCTGACCTAAGTATGCATTGTTGATCTCTAAAGGTGACGTTCAGTGTGTTTCAAAGCAGTGGCTCCTCATCTCTCTGTCTGTGGCTAGCCTACTTCAGTAGCAGTGCGATGCAGCCAGCACACATGCAAGCCAAGTCATGGAGTGCTCCTTTGGTGTTCTGTGCAGGGCGCAGCATATCCATCCGGCAAGACACTGATATCAACAATAATGGTGAGTGTTGGTGGCACCTGTATGAGCCCGTTGTGTTTGTTGCGTACGATTATTCCCCCGATGAAGTGAATTTGTGAAAGGTTTTCTTATTTTAGAATAATAGATGTCAGTAACAAGCACACTCATAATCCACAAGCGCTTTGTGTCTTCTAGACTGCCCATTTACTCCTATACGCAGTATGGTGAGCTGGCTATGTTAGACGGCCTTAAAGTTATGAACATTGGCTGTTGTGTTGTAATGCAGTCTAGCTTGTGTTTCTTAGTGAACTTATTTGTGGTCTGCTTCTCGCACCTAGTGTAAAGTTAAAATAGAAGAAACTTTATTGGCTTTTTATGCCTGGCAGAAGTTTCATGCCTTCATCTATAATACTGTAGTTTTGCTTTTGTATCATAATAGGATATATTTTTAGTCTTCACTGTTTGTGTGTAGGTTGAGGCTTGTCATTGGCTTCTGAAAATACGACATCT